>NC_143449.1:16299335-16605700 GCF_987193195.1 Phasianus colchicus
ACTGTGGGAGCATCCCTCTGCTGATGGGCCTTGAGTTGTGCAAAAGTGCTTACAGTGCAGGTAGAGCTCAGCACCTACTGCAGTATAAGCACTTCTGGCATGACCACGGCGATGCAGCGCTGGAGCACGACGGGAGCATTGTGGTTCTGCCCTACTCGTGCTCCTTGTGTTAAGGTGCATCTAGTGCAGTTAGTGACGTAGCGTAGAATCTACTGCCCTAAATGCTCCTTCTGGCACAAGCTGCTGCTTGCACACCCAGTGCCATGCAGCCACCCCTCTGCTCAATGATTACCAGCTCACAGCATTTCATTTTGTTTCATTGAAGGCTATTGCTCAGGAAGCAGCTGTGTCCTAGCAGTATCAAAGTGCTCATAGTGCAGGTAGCTTGGAATTGGACCTACTGTAATGTGGGCACTTACAGTACTGTTAGATAAAGTGCGTCCTGGCTCGGGGCAGCTTCAGGAGAAGATGCCTTCTGGAGAGGTGCTGCTCACAGTCAGTTTTGCAGGTTTGCATCCCAGCTTGCTAAAATTGCTGTGCAAATCCATGCAAAACTGACTGTGGTGGTGGTGAATCAGTGGTGAATAGTGGGGTTTGAAGCTTTCTTCCCCTCTTGCTGTGAAGATCTGAAGATGCCTTGCACTGGTTCCTCCCTGGGTGGGGATTTGTTGCATTACTTGTAGCTGTGTGTAGAGTATTGCACTTGTCCCGGCCTGTGGAGGAAAGGAGGACTGATCTTCAGGCTGCACTGCTTGATGTTTGTCAGCACGGTAAGCTTTGTTTTGCTGTTGTCGGGTGGATCACGATGCAATTTTGATTAGTTTAGTAGGAGAAAAATTGCACGGTATCCATCTGTAAACCGCAAGACCTTCATCCGCTGACACAGCTTTGTCAGTGGGCAGCTCTCGTGGTGCAATGGTCGACCCAGAGGGATGGGAAGGAAGAAAGCTCCAGATCCCGGGGCTTGTCTGCCTGGGTCCTGAGGTTTATCTGCTATTTAAAAAGGGGAAACCACCTGGGACAGCTGCAGACATCAAGGAAAAGGCCATCGGGGAGAGCTTCTGTAATAACATGGAAATGACTGTGGTGGACTTAATAAAGAGATTGTAAAATAAACCTCGTGTTTCATCATGTATTTGAGTGCAGTGTGGCTGCAGCAGGGAAGCATCAAAGGTACAGGAGACCCTTTTGTGTTGACTCATGGGTTACAGCAGCCTCCCCCCCTCCTTCTTGGTTTTGAAGAAGGTAAATATGATGCAGAGCTCTTGCTGCTGCATTGCTGGGGATGTTTATTTTCCTCAGGGCAGCAGCAGAACGTCTTCAAGTTAATCCTGCTCATCTTGGAGCAGTGGGTGCTCTTCTTTATGAGCATGGAGGGACCTGAGCCTGAGTTGTGGGCAATTGCAGTGCATTTGGAGGTGGGCAGCTGTGCTGCTGGAACCTGCTGTGTTGTGGCGTGGAAAATGAGTTTGGGATTTCACCTGCTTAATAGTTCCAATAGAAACTAATGAGTGTCTCTGGGAGAGAGTTGCTTGATGTTCACAAGCAGGATTTTTTGTGCTTTGCCACTTTAAAGCTACGTTCACACCTGTGTTATGTGGCAGAGCTGCCCCAGTGGGCAATACCAGCTGGTTGGAAGCTCCTCCCTTCCCAGAGCAAAACACCTGGGATTGCGAAGGGCCGTGTTGGTGGCCTGGAGGTGGGCAGGGCAGCAGGGGGGGCTGTGCGCTATAGGGGGTGGCTGAGGGATGGAGCAGCACCAGCTGGACAGGGAGGGCTGGGAGCATCTGAGTCTCGTAGCTTGGATGTGAGTGCTGAGCAGCCGGTGCTGCAGTGGGGAGGCGTGGAGAGGGGCAGCCCTGCTCTGTATCAGTGCCATCAGAGCGAGGGTTTCTTTACAGTCTGTTTCTGGGTGACATCGTACCCCAGAACCTGTGGCTGCGTTGTAATCTTCCTGGTGTTTCTGGGAGCTGGACTTGAAATCTCCAACAAAGAGAAGGGAAAAGTGTTCGCTGAGCACAGGGCATTGCCCAGGTGTGAGCAGGACAGCGGTGGTTCAGTGGTGTGGGTGAGTGAGCTGGGTAAGGGTGATGGTTGCTATTGGAGCCCACAGTTGGCTCTATTAACAGCACAGGTGTTTGCTTTTTTGATGAGCATCTCCTTAATCGGTTCTGGACGGTGCAGTGGTTGCACTTCGTACGTTGGAGCTCACTGCTTAGATTTCTGTAATCTCAGAGGCAGCTGAATGCTTCCACAGCTGCAAATCAGTGCTGGCAATGGGAGGGAGTGGGATGCTCTGCTCTTCTCTGCTCCACTGGGAGCTGCTTCTGCAAAGCTCCTCTTTGTGGCAGGCTGTTTCAGAGTGTTTGGGTGCAAGCAGGTGGAGCTTGGCAGGGAGGGATCTTGTAGGACATCCCCATGTCTCATGATGCAGGGCTGGGTGCTTGGGAATCTCTTTGCAGCAGAGGAAGAAAGTGGAGAAACCTCTGTGGAGCACCAAGTGCTGCTGCTGTCAGAGTGCCAGCATAGTGTTGGCATGCTGCTTTTTAACCAGGTTTAATTATTTTCCCACAGGAGGTGTTGCAGTCGCACTGGGGCTATATCTGGGAGTGGGATGTTGGGAGGAGCTGGCACCAGTGGTAGTTGTGGGGTTTACAGGCAGGAGGTGCCCACACAGGGGTGAGGCTTCTTGTGGGCACAGGCAGCTCTGCCCTAGGAGCTCCAGAGGGCAGCTAGCAGCAGTGTGCCAGCACTCTTTATATGAGTTAGGAATGGTTCATGTCGTTCTACCTCCTTCCAGCTGCACAGTGATTTCTGTTGTTTAATGTGAGTGGTTGTTCCCACTCTTATCAGTGTGTGTCCAGCAGAGCATCCCACATCTTTTCTCTTAAAGGAAATGTGTTAACATCATAATATCTCCCAACTACCATTTGCTTTTAAAGTATCTTCTGCTTTTGGGGTCTGAGGGTGTTTGTATGGCACACGCACATCCGTGGCTACACTCGGGTGAGCTCTCCTAACCCTGCTCCCAAGTTACTTTGTTCAAAGCAATCCCAGCAGCTCTGCAGTCAGTGTTCTGATGGCACAGATGGATCAGAAGGTGACGACTACAGGGCTCTTGGAGGCATTGACGGTAAAGTTCACACTTTGTTTGCCAAAGGGTTTTGTGACATGTGGGAATCAGCAGCACCGAACCAAAGCAAACCCCTACAAGCGGTCGGAGTGCAGTAGTGCGTGCCCCCGCGCTCAGATTGGATGTGACACTGATGGAGGTCAGTCCTGCAGACCTGCGTGGGGAGCTGCCTGCAGGACTGGCAAAATGGATCTTCTTCCCTCTTTCCAGGCCGTGGCGGTGCCGCAGTGCGGAGCGGGGCGGCCCAGCGGTGCGCACCCGGTGCGGTGCGGTGCGGTGCGGCGCGGCTCTGCCCACGGCCCCGTCGGAGCGCTGCGAGAAACCTCGTGCGGAGCGCGCCGGGCTGAGCCGTGCCGCTGTAAAAAAAGACGTGAGCGCCATCTAGGCTAACGCTGTTACATTCCCCCGTCCTGTTGCGTTCATTTTCTAGCGCTCATCCGAGTCTCGATGCGTACCTCGTAGTCGCAAAGTGCCACGGAACCCGACTTGCACACGGGTTTCTCTCTTCAGCTTGCGGCTGTGGGATCCTATCAAGACCGTGTATGCTGTGCTCGCATTCCACCCAAAGCCTGGGGTTCCGGTGCTAGGGATGTGCAGCTGTCGGTGTTATACATAAGTACGTTATTTTGAAGAGTACTGGAGTTTTGAGGGTGGGAGGTGCTCTGGAGCGCCCTGTTTGTGTGTCGGGATTAGGCTGGAGCGTCCCGCTGGTGCTGCACCGTGGCACTGCTGTGCTCCTCCTTCAGCGCTGTCCTGCTGCGCTGCTGCTGCCTTTCTGCACCCTGCTCCGGAAGATTCGTTCACATCACTGATGGTAGAAAGGTTTGTCTGGGTGGGGAAATGCTGCTGTGGGAGGCGCCTTGGATCTGTCACTTCTGGGTCGTGACTTTGGGTAAAGCTTTCATCATCCATCACCGTAAGCAAATGCTGCTCCAGGAGGCTGCCCAGAAGTCTGGCTGCAATGGGAGCACGGTTGCTTTTCCAAGCCAAGCCAGTTCTCTTTTGGAGAGTGTCATTAGAGATGTTCTGCCTTTCAGCTGACCACAAACAGGGCTTTTCCCTATTTTGGATGTTGGTCGAGGGCTTACCTTCGCTTTGCACTGCCTTCCCCGGCTGGTGCTGTGGGGATGGGGCAGGGGGACATGGCTCTGCTGTGGGGACAGTGCTGTGCTGGGCATCCATGGGCTTTGCTCTGTGGTGTTGGAGAGAAGGGAGCTATGAAGGTGGAAGGGCAAGTTTGGTGCTGGAGATGCAGGAGCTATGGGGCACTTTGTCCAAAGGCAGCTGGCTGCTCGGTGCTCCTGGTCCCCCCTGCCCAGCACACCCATGGCACAGTTTGCTCCAAAATTTCCAATCTCCTCATTTTCCATTCGCCACATGAGGGCAGGCTGTTTCTAAATAAAATACAGCAGAAATCTCCTCCTGTTCTCACTGCTGTTGGTCCCCAGCACAGCCTCACTCCTGCTCAGGGCAGCGGGGCACCGGTCAGGCTGCGGTGAATGGGGACAGAGGTGCCCATGTGTGCAGCATCAGCCCCAGCACTGCAGTCAAGAAAAGAGGATAAAGCCCAAATCCTATGGTGGAGGGATGTGATTGCTGGTGGGGAAGAATTTATCAGGTGTAACTAACTTCAAAACATTCGTAATGTTATAATGATGAGGTAAAACATCCCTATCAGTCATCTTGGAACGGTGCAGCCAGGAGGTGTGATGGGATGGTCTCTGTGTGGGATGCATCCTGCTTGCCAGGGCACTAAGATGTCTTTGTCATATTGCTGGAGCTGTCCCTTTGCAAACAGCTCGTTGCTACCTCCAGCACAGGGAGAAGCCACAGAGCTGCACAATTCCTGGTTTATGGGACAGCAGTATCACCCTCTCTGTTTCCTGGTACCAGCACATTATGCTGATTTCCTGCAGTTCTTTGCTGCTGCTCCAGGAGTCTGACCCAATGCCAGCCCCAAATCCAAGGAAAATCTGAGCAAATCTCCTCGCAGAGCTGTGTGAGGTTGGTGCAGGCACGGCAAAGCTTTCGAGGGGAAATGTGGCCTTGGGGCAAGGCACAAAGACTGAATGCTAACAGGAAAATCCCTCCCTGGCTGCTGTGGGGCCAGGATGTGGGCTGTGGCTTTAGCACGTTACACCCAATGACTGCTGTGATCAGTGCTTTTCTGGAGCTGAAGCTGTGAACACACAAACCCCCCCAGTAAGGTGTAGATTTCCCAAGGAGATGGTCATCTAAATCTGCAGATGCATGGCCACGGAGAAGGGAAAAATAGGACAATTTGTGTCTTTATGGCTGCCAGACAGGCTGGTATTGCTGATGTGCCCCCCTTTGACAACTGGTCCTGCACAGCCACAACAGATGTTGACATTTTGCTATTGTCCCGGAATTAAATGTCAGGTTATTCCCATTCAAATCTAGAAGTGAACGTCAGGGATTCCATCTGCAGCAGTGCATACAGCTGCCTGCAAAGCCAGCATTCCCAAGCAGGTTTTTTTGATAGTAGGTTTATGTGTGCTAGTGAGCGGTCTGGGTTAATTCATTCCCCCTCCAGACATTATAACCTGTGCAAGTAGGGCAGCTGGAGGGGGAGGCTTGCTGGAGAGTCTGAGAATGAACAACATCAAGTAATAAAGAATAATTTGAGGTGGTTATATTATTATTTTATTTTTTTCCCTCTCACACTGTGAGCTTATGTTACACAGTGAAAAGCGATTGGTTTTCTCAAAAGATTGCTGATTTTCTTTCCAAATCGCTAAATTTGGGTTTTATGGGATTGCTCTTTCATTTGTGCAAAATCCTGTGCTCAGGCAGTTAGGCCAATCTCATCACACAAGACTATTAAATGAACTAATTGAATGTGTGTTACTCGTGCATTTCTATCAGGAGTGTCTAATAAGTGTAGAAATCCATTTGGGGATGAAAGCTGCATCATCTTCTTGGGATGTTGGGGATTTGGGGTATTTCAGCCTAAGCAGAGGGACTGGGAATTGGCTGTATCCCATTGCCAAAGCCTTTTTGTGAGGGATGAACCAGAGCATCTCCAGAAATGTGGGAAGTCAGCAAGTGATGCAGCATCTCTGCAGTGTTAAATGGCCATGAATCCCCTGCAAGATGCAAGGACATCTCTTGCATGTTCCATTTGGGCTGTCAGCTGTGTGGGTGTGAGGGTGACCCCAGCACTGCAATTGCCATTGCTCTTCAGTGTACTCGACAGATGGATCTCCCTACAAAGCAGAGACAAACCATGACCCTCATTTTGCTGATGGAGGTGTGTGGGAGCACGGGGAGGAAGGAGATCCACCGAACTCAGCAGGATGTGCACTGCTGCCTTTGGAGAAAGTGCTATGAGAGAAGGGGGGCACAGGGAGGGAAATCCGCTTGGCTTTGACTTTGTATTACTTAAATTATTCACTTTCCCCTGAAACAGCTCATTGAATAATACATTCATTTCTAAATGCTTGCACTTAGTCTGAGGTTAAATTGAAGCCCTGAAGTGCCATGTATGCTGGGTTTTCTCCAGAGATGCACGCTGGGCCACTCCAGGTCCCATTGAGGCTGGTTTAACATCTCCAAAGCACCAGCACCAACCACCCAGGGCTCACTTTTTGGTTTCTCCAAGCCCCCTAGAGCTGTTTGTCAACAGCTTCACTCCTTCTTCATTAAAGTGGCGTTCTGACTCATTGCTTTAATCCCTGAGTTTACAGGAAAGTTTGATGTGCCCTATGCCAGAGCTGCGCAACAGAGGAGCGATGATGATCTCTTTATTTCCCATTGAAACACGCGCACAAGGGGAGATTTTGGCACTTGAGAACTTCTCTTAGAGACACCCATGGCCCAGGTGTGAGCCTGAGCCTTCTGGGAAGGGCTGGGGGTGTTGGGGGTTGGGAGAAGCTCAGCAGAAGCTTTGGCAGAGCCTCATTACCACGCAGCTGGGGACAGCCTCTGCATGAGCCTGGCAGAGCTGCGCCTCTAATATATCTCTTCACAGACTTTTTGCATGTAATATAGAGCATTAAAATAATTTAATAAAACATAAATCAGGTTTTACTGCGGTGCCTCAGCATAGGGAAAAAAAAAAAAAAGAAAAAAAGCATTCCTGGAAAGGCACCTGCGTACATCGTTGGCCTCCTTTGGAGTGGGAGCAATTTATAGATCCAATATCACTTCTGTTGCTTCTGCTGTAAATCCCACCTGGAAGCATGTATGCCCTCCACATTGTGCAATGGGACTTGTTGTGTGGTGTCATGCAGTGGTATAACAGGACTGCTTGCTGCTCTGCCTATTGCCTCAGCCAATGAATCCATGCTAAGGAAGCACAGCCTGACAGCTTTGGGCTGGGAATTATCAGCAGTGCTTTATTTCCACAGGGGAACATTCTGGGCTGAGCCCTTCCATGCCATTCCCAATGGCCCAATTTCCAGTTGACCAATTGTTGGAAGTTGATAAGTGAAGATACTTGGCCCCCTGCACAGCCTGTGTCTTATCCACACAAAGAGGTGTTTTGGAGAAAGTCTGGCTCTGGACAGGATTTTGTCCCATGAAATACTCTGTGATTTCACAATGTTTCTGTCCAACAGCGCGAGAAAATTTCAAACTCTTTGTATATAGGGGACACCTCCAGGTCTCAGAGCAGTGACACTTCTGAGTGCCTGTGAATGGAACTAGTACACACCACAACAGAGTTCCAGCTCTGAAGAATCTCATTTTTGGACAGGCAAAGTGATCAGTCCGGGCGTGGTGATGTACAGCTCTACTGGCATCCGTGTTGCCTTCAAGTGATGCATCTTTCTGAAGGCTGCACTGCTTCTGTGTGGTTGGCTCCCAGTGAGCCCACAGAGTGGTGATTTATCAGCTGCTGCTTTTTGGGGTGAGGGAAAGGGTAATGCTTTATGGATCTATCAGCATATACCTGTATGATATGAGGGATACAATACCCTGCTGAGGAGGGAGGGATGTTTGCTGCCTGGCAATCCATCATCTCTCCCAGTGCCCCATGACAAATGCAGTTTTCTTTATCCCATCAGCCAACATGTGAGCACTGCGATACTGCAAAGAGCTTCTCCCTTCTCTTCCTCCATGAATGGCCATGGAACCCTGACCTTGCAGCTCTGCAGGGCACAGAATGAAATACCAAGGGCCACTTGGGCAGGTTGAGCCACCCGTGCCTGCAGCCCTCATTTCCAACAGGGCAGGTGGCACCTCCAGCAATGCAGCTGGGCCAGGGGGAGTGCAGGAACCACATCAATACCCAGTGAGTGTCTGCTGGGGAGTGCAGATCCTCTCCTACGTCTCTCCTTGGCGTTTTAATTGATTCAGTGTTTTCCCAGCGGAGCGCTCCGTACGGGCGTTTGATAAAATCAGCTGCAGATGATGCTGCCGCTCATTACTTCCAGGCTCAAGGCAGGTGGATGATTAAGTGACATTTTTACTGTGTGAGCAGTTGTAACAAGGGAAATTATCCTCCTGGATGTGAGACAACGGCTTGGCTCCTGCTGCACCTGCTGGCAGCGAACCCACCCGGTGACTTTGCTCTGCTCTTGGAGCAAAGCGCATTGCTCAGCTCCAGGGCAAACCCCCGGGGTTGGAAGGATGGATCCCACGGGTGTGCAGGGAGCTCTGGGCTCTCCCTGGACTCTCGCAGTGCCTTGGACTCAAGGGTGCAGAACACGATGGCATTTTGGGGTTATGGATGGGGCGAGCTTCACTCCCTGTCTCCATGCAGCTGCATGCTTGGGTGAATTGCTCCAAGGGTTGTCACTAATGGCAGAGGGAGAATTGGGGGCAATGAGTGAAAATCTCTTACTCCACTTTAGTTCAAATTTGAAATTTGCTGCCTTTGGTTTTTGATATGACCCAACCAGCAGCTGCCAGAAGAGGCTGCCACAGCTTTCTGCTGTGCTTCCATGGCTTCAAGTCCCTTCTGCCATAAGAAAACATTATTTTTGCAGGATAACGTTGTCAAGATAATGACGTGCCCCTCTGTGAAGCCAGATCCAGGAAAGAGCAGTAATGCTGTTCTCTAATTTGGCTCAAAATCCTCAAGCACTCCACGGTCTGAACAGATCCCTGAATGCCGCCTGTTTGGCACCGCACATAATTCTCTGTGCTAATGGCATGCCTGACAATATCTGTGTGCTACCTGGAGCAGCAAAAGCTGCCATGCTGCAATGAAATATGCACAGCAGCTTTGGAGATGAATGCAAGATACGCTCGAGTACTTTTTAGACAACTGTTAGTTGGACCATAAACATAATATAGATTGCAACAGTGAGGAGATAGGGGGGGCTTCAAATGCTGGCCTCAGTGTTTTGCATTTCAGTCTCATTGATTCCTAAAGCAACACTATACCAGAAACCCAAATTGTTGCAGAAACATTGCAAATCCATCAGGGAGCTGCAAACTGGTGCAGCAACTCGCAGAGCCACGCAGCTCGTGTGGCCGTGTGTCATTTAAGGAACACAGAGTGATGCGAGCAGCGACAGGATGGGTCACGGCGTGCTCTGCTCTGCTGGGGTGGGGCAGCGGGGAGCACAGAGGCATTTTTGGGTTCCTCCAAGTTCCCGTAGATCGGGATGTTTTGCTAATGGGAACATTGCCAGCCGCGCTGCTGAAGCACATCCAACCCGTACCAAACAGCACAGCGTGCTGGCAGACAGCCCTTAAGCACCGATGCACACCGCGCATCGCAGCTCCTTCGCCTCATCTCCATACGGCGCTCGAACAAGGCTCCTTTCCAACAAGCACACAGCAAATCTCGGCGTTTTTCATCCCTCTTCAAAAACTCCGAGTGAAACAGAGCTGCCAGCGCGTTATCGCTGCTCATCTGAGCCTGCTTTTTACACCTGGAAAAGAACAGAGGAGGTTTTTTTCATCCCCTCCTGGTCGCTCCGCACCTCAGCACAACCGGCTGCACGCCGGGCCGGGTCGCGCAGGTGGGAGCGCTCCGTGCAAAGAGCCAATGGGCTCCGGGGCGGTGCCGCGCGCGGGGGAAGTTTTGCCGGTACGGGGCGGGAGCCAATCAGCGCGGGGCGCGGTTCGGAGGGGACCAATGGGAGCGCGGCGGGGCCGCTCCCGGTGCTCGGGGCCGGGCTCCGGTCCGCGCTGCCCCGCTGCCGGGCGGCGGCGCGTAGGGCAGCGCCTGGGCGCCCCGGGAGGATGTCGGGGAGCGGCGGTGCGTCGCCGCCGTTGGCGCTGTTTCTGTTGCTCCTGGCGGCCCCGGGCTTTGCCCAACCGGCGGGGGAGGCCGCCTGCCGCCCGGTCAGAGCCGCTTTCCAGGTGCTGCAACCCGGAGCCAAGTGGGTGCCCGAGAGCCCCGTGCCAGGTGAGGCAGCCTGGTGTTTCCGCGACAGCCGCGCGGTGGGCGGGTGGGAAACCGGGTAACGCCGTCGGGTTTCGGCTCCCGAGGTGCGCCGTGGGCACCGCGCGCGTGGTTCGGTCGCTCCGCAGCGAGAAGTTCGGGGGCGGCCGTGGGAGCGTTGCGGTCCTGTCGAGGGCAGCGGCTCTGCTCCTGTTTGAAAGCATCGGTGGGAGAACGGAGCTCCCTGCCTTCAACGAGCTTTTCTCAGCTTTTTGGGGACTGGAAAGCGTCGCTTCCCCAGCTGTGCGGAGATGGGCGGGCTGAGGGAGCTCCGCGCGCAGCTGCCCGGTGCCGCGGTGTTGCGGTGCTGCCCTGCCCGGCTTGGGGCGACGTGAAAGCGGGGGGAGAGGAGAGCAGAGGCAGACAGACGGGCGCGGAGCTGCGGGAAGGAGCTGCTCCCAGAGCCCTGAGGGATGCTCCGTGAGCGGTGCCGCACCGCCGGCACACTGAGCGGTTCCGCTGCGGCGCACGGGAACGGGAGAAGCGGAGGGACGGGGTGGCATTGAGCCCGCTGTGTTTGCGAGCGCCCATCCGCAATGCTTGTGGCTGTAGAAATGTTGCCAGTGCTGAGAAATGAGAGCTTCCCTTCGCCCGTTCCTGTTCTTAAAGCCCCTTCTTACGGTTCCGGTCTCTTTCCCCAACGCTCCTAAATCAACATCCCTCGGTCCCTGGTAGCAGGGAGAGAGGAGCGCTGGGAACAGCTCGGGGCGAGGTGTTTGCATGGAGAGCTGCGGGGAGGGAGCTGCCCTTATCACCATTAAAACGCTGCGTTCTGCTGTCTGTAATCAAATATTTTCCCCTGCTGCTGTGGAATGTCTGCTTTGATTCCCGGGTAATCTCAGAGCTCGTTTTTACGGGGAATGTGCGGGGTGGGGTCCGGCTTCTGGAATGCTGCGGTGCTCCCAGGGAGCTTCGCTGCCGGTCAGGTTTTTGGGGAGCAAGGAGTCCACGTCCATCTTCACAGCCCTGGGCAGTGTGGCCGTGCCTGCTTCCAGAGTGCTGCCAGCTTGTTGCAGTGATAAACTTCTCCCATATCAAAGTGAAAGCGGGTTTTACATTTGCTGAAGTACATAAACTTGATCATAATTAAAGCAATGACTGCTCGCTGATACCTTGGGTCTGGCCCATCTTGCACGAGTCTGTGCAGTAATTACACTTCAGAGCGCTCGCTTCTCCTGCAAGCAGCTGCATCAATCTCAGTAATGGGGGAACATCACTCAAGCACTATTTCCAGGCTTCTGTTTATTGCTTTATTCCTTTCGTACATCTGTCAATTAAAAAAGAAGTTTTGGAGTTCCCACTTGCAAATCACTGTGGAATCAGTTCTGAGATCCTTTGCCCGCAGATGACTGAGGGTTTATACAGTGTATTTAAAATGTGGGTTTGGTTTAGTTTTTTGATATGTCAGGAAAATCATGACTTCGAGGAGCCCTGTCTTGCGTTGTGAGCAGCTGAGGTGGGAGCAGAGGAAATGTTGCAGAGTTGCAGTGCAGACAGGAGAAATGCCATTGGGATGTGTTATAGGATCAGTGTGTGTGGGTGAGGGATGTCGGCACAGCACTCCCATTGGGCAGCCCGGTCCTGCCAGCTCGATGCTTCTAATTAAAATAATAAAATATAATAAAAAAAACCCAAACAACGAAAAACCTGAGCACCTCTGATAAATGCAAGGGAAGTGTCGTGCTGTTTCACGACTGGTACCAATGCAGTGGGAATAATTCCAGCTGAAGGCAGCGAGCTCTGCTCCGGCTCTGCAGCTGCTGGCCTGGGTTCTGCAGCTCAGGGCTGTGCTCTCCTCTTGGCCATTTGCATTGCTCTGCATTCCCGGTGATGCTCTGGCTGTGGAGCTGCTGCCCGTGGGCTCCCTCAGCCCGTGGCTGGGTAACTTTCTGTGCGTGCTGTGTGTCCCTGCTCCAAAGCTGATGTTTTTTGGTCTCCCTCCCAGTAGTCCCTTGGCTTTGGGGTCTGGGCTGGTGATTGCCCTGCGTGGAATAGCTGGGGCTGCCACCAGGAATGTGTCTCAGCAGAAATGCCTGTGGGTGGGCTTGTTTCCTCCTCCCAGGGTGCAGTTCAGTTCCCTGCTTTTTGGCTGTTCTCTTTAAAGGAATCAAGTGTAGATCCCCCCTGTGAAAATAGAGGTGATGAACCTTTTGCTTCTGCACTGGGATGTGATGCTGTACCATGGGCTGACCCAAAGTTGGGCTCTCTTCTCTTTTTCCTCTTCCTAACTCTGGAAGCTGCTGTGTGCCAGGGCCCAGCTTAAGGAGCACAGATCCCAATGGTTCCCTTTAGATGCAGGGCTCCCATTGTGCCCCCCCTGCTTTCATTCCACTCCTCCTGATTGGAACTAATGGTCCCCTCCCCATGCAGCCTTCCCATACAGCTTTAACATCTTAGCTTACCAGATAATTGAGTTTTCTGTTCTTAATTATTTCAGGCCTGCAAGTTGCTCTCTTGATAGTTAAGAGCAGGAGCAGAACCCTAAAATTTAGTAAACTCCTCAGGCAGTGCTTTTATAGTGAAATCATTAATTTTTTTTTTTTTTTTCCAAGGGTTAATTTTAACAACATCCTGAATAGAATGTCTTTGGGATGACTGTAGGGCTTGTGCATATGACTGTTACAAATGTGTATGGTACCCATGAATTAATTCCATATTGTTGATGGTGACATGCTTGCTGCATTTTCCTTCCAGAGGGAGGAAGCTCTCGCATGGCATCACCTCTCTGTTCTCTCCATAACCTCTCATTTTAAAAGAAGTGATGCTGTGGAGTGGTTACACTGGTGTGGAGCTCATCTGGCCGTCCACAAGACTTCAGGAAGAACCCATTTCACAGGCCTTGTGGAAGATGGAGCAGAACAATTAAGCACAAATAAACATCTCCCTGTTGTACCCATGCTGTTCCAACTGTGATCACCTATCGAATGGGGTTGGCTTATAATTTGTCTCTCTTTAATTGGGTTCTGAGCAGCCACATCTCTTTTTCTCCCCAATGCTGGGCATTAAAAACAGGTGACAGGTGCTTGATTGGTCGTGTCAGTTAAAAACAGAAGGCATCAACGTTTGTATGAGTGTGTTATGGGGCAGCCCCAATGCTCCCAGCACAGAGTGGGGCATTCACCAGGGACCTGGCGTTCACCAGGGACTGGTTCTTGTTTTGGCAGTACTGGGGGGAATGTTAACCTGATGCAAGCTGTTGGATCTGGCAGGGAAGCACACGGCTTGGCTCTACCTGGTGGCAGGGCTGGAGCTGTCTGAAATGCACTGAAAATCTGCTTGGACTCCTTCAGCATCCCTAAGACATTCACAGCTGCCCGCAGATCATCACTGGGCTTTTTTTTTTTTTTTCTTCTTTCTTTTTTTTTTTTTTTCCCTGACATTTAATCTGCTGAAATGATTTCTACTGCTGCTCTGCTAACCACCTATCTGCGGGAATAATTGTACATCAAAGTCAAATGTAATGCTTTAAATTCACCCCGGTACAAATCTCCTGTGTTTGGAAGGAGGAGGAAGAGTCAAGGTACTCCTGAAATTGATTCTGTCAGCCAAGAGTGCTTCCAGAATCAGTGGAGCATTTACACTGCTGCTCCCCAAGATGGCATAAATGGCCCAGGTCTGGCATGGGGCACAGGGGATAAAACCTGTTGGAGTTATGTGTGGGGTCTTTTCTTTCCAAAAATGAAACTGTAATGATCTATAGCAAATGGAAGAGGTCATTTGCAAGGGCTGACAGCGGTATTAGGAGGTGTAATGGCTTGAAACTTTAAGAAAAAGGGGTGTGTGTAGGTTGGGAGATAAAAGCAATCTTGAGGGCAAGGGCCATTAAGCAGCGGAATGGGCTCCGCTATCCTACAGCACAGCCATCACAGAGGTGTTTGGGTTGGATGCAGCACTGGAGGGGTGGGCTGCAAGGCAGGGGCTGAATTTGGTGGCTCACGGGCCCGTGGGCACTGTGCCATGGGGTTTGTGCAGCCTGCATCCCAGCAGGCTGTCCCTTATAGCTGATAGGGACCCATCCTGCCTGCCCTGACCTGCTGTGGTCACTGAGATGCTTCTGCTCACTGGTGTCAGTTGCCCGTCTCTGTAAAAGCGTTTTAAGCTGTCAGAGTTAATTCCCAGGCTCTCTCCTCCTCCTCCACGATTGCCCTGCTGCTGCGTGTCTGTCTTTTTACTTACTTCACAAAAATAAAAATCCATTTAAGGGGCGAAATTGGCTTAATTGCCAACAAGAAGGATGGGAGGTGAGCGGTGACCTTGGTGCTTCCCATCCCCGGCTCTCGCTTGCACAGATCTCTTAATTGCCAACTCTCTGATTTCCTATATTGGTATTTCCATTAATCATAGAAAGCTTTTTCTTTTAATTTGAAGCATGTCCTAATATAATAAATGTAGGAGGAAATAAGCCTTGTATTAACAAGAAATTCATGGCCTTATTGTAGTATTAAAGGGACCACGCAAAGTCTTTTTGCGGTGTAAATGGACTCAAATACCTCTTTAACTCACTGTTCTATAACCACTTCTTTCATTAAGGCAGAGCCTTGCTGCAAAGTGATTTGATGGGTTCTTATTTGTCCAACGTGGGAAATGCCTGTCACCCCCCAACTGCTGAGTTTCACTCTTTGGCTGCCAGTGGGGCTGGCTCTTTCCTAAAGCTCTACCATGAAATCTGTGCTGTGTGCCCCATTCTGCAGAAGGGGAAACTGAGGCTGTGGTCAGGATGGTGTTGTGCCTCCCAGTGTGGGTCCAGAGCCCCTTCTGCTCCTTTACTACGCACTGCTTTGCTGCAGGATTGGTATAAGCTCCTCTCCACGTTGCAGACAAAGAGTTTTGTGTCTTTTTCTCCTCCTCCCCAAAAGGCTGTGCTATGGGGAAGGATGGGGTTCTGCTGCCAGCCCTGACAGCTGCTGCTTCTCCTGACACTATGCATGACTCTTCTTCAGCAGGTACACGATTGAACTGACATTAATATTAATCCTCTTCTTCTGAAGTACATCGGAAAAGTGACTTTTGACACTTTCTAGTAATTAGTTAGAGAGAATGTGGTAAAAGACTTAAGGAAGGAAAAAGAAGCCTGGAAGGATGCATAATCCTCATGGAGCAAAGATGAAAATTACCCAACTTGCTCAGCTCCTTTTAGTAAGGCAAATCTCTAGTGAAGGGGAGGACAGTGAGAGCTGAGGGGCTCTGGGGGCACTCAGCCCTACCTGGGCTGTCTGTCACATAGGACAGACACCTAATGCTGTTTTTGGGCAGTGTGAGCCTCGTGGGGAGCTCTGGCATGCCTGCAGTGCTGCGATTGGGATGGCAGTGGCTGAGATGTGAAAGCATCCTGCTTCCATCTGGCCCCAGGTAGCTGTGCCTTGGTGGTGTTTGCATGGAGGTGTTGCTTGCTGTTGGAGTTTCTAATAGTTGCATTGAATTGGTTTTGCGTGCCGAGGGCTTTTATTTTTCTCTGATACGAGCTTGTTATCCTATTTGTGTCTGCTACTGAAAATTGATTGAGAATGGGGCTTCTTATTACTGCTGCTTCCAGCTCATTGGCTCTACCTCCTCCTGTTGTCTGAACAACAAATGATTTTCTTTCCTCTGGATTGTATTGATGATGTTTTCTAAAATATAAACAGACGTTGCCTCCCACCTCCAGGCTTTTGAGAATTCCAAACCATGCATGGTGCATCGCTGCCCAGTGCTTTGAGTGCAGCCTGGAGTGCTGGAGCAAGCCATGTTCCCTCTGCTGCTGTGTTTTGTTCAGTGCTGGTGTTCCCATGGCATGTGGTTGCACATCAGCCTTTGGCAGCACTCAGTGTGCCATAGGGGCTGTCCTGTGCAGTGGGATAGGTGCGAGTGAAGCAATGAGCCATGGCTTTGCCTTTTGCCATGGAGAAAGGATTGGGTGGGGAAATGGCTGAGAGGTCTCAGGAGGAGTGTATGGCTCAGAAGTTTGCATTAAAAAAAACAACACAACAAAACAAATGATTATTTTGGTTTCCTATTGTTGCTGCTGTTGCTGTGGATGCAAAAGGATGGAGGTTACAGACAAGTAACTGTTGCCTTAAGCTAGTTGTTTAAATCTATGCAAATGATGAGCACAGCCCATGTGTTGCTCTATTCGTTGTAAACCCACAGCTTCAAGCCCTGGCTCTTTTGTCCACCTACCCCTCCATTTCTGCCCCTTCCTGAAGCTCTCTCAGCACTCGGGAGGCAGCAGGGCACTGCTGTGTGCCGCTCAGCACCACGCTCCTAGGGATGCAGTGCACGGGAGCTGCAGCAATCACTGTGTTGGCATGTGAGGACAGCAAGCTCTCAGGGCTATTGCTCAGCAGTCCTTATCGCTCTTCTCCTTTGGCTAAGCTGCTTGCTCAGGACAAATTCCAGAAACACCATCAAACAATAACTGCAGCAATTCAAATGCATGCAGTTGGTTTCCTTTCTGCTTGCAGCAATCTCACCTCCTAACACGAGTTCCCTGCCCTTGTCTGTCTGCAGGGTTGGACCTGCAGGTATGCATCCCCAAGGGCTCCACGTGCTGCTCGAGGAAGATGGAGGAGAAGTACCAGGTGGTGGCCCGGCAGAACATGGAGCAGCTCCTGCAATCTGCCAGCATGGAGCTGAAGTTCCTCGTCATCCAGAACGCTGCTGTCTTCCAAGGTGAGCACTGGGGTGTTCTGGGTGATGTATTGTATTGTCTTTGAGGCAGAACTGACCTCTGACAGATATGTTCTATTCTAGATGCATTCTAGTTTGCAATACCGAGATCTGCAGTAATTATTTAAGGGCCTTTATGCAAGCAAAACTTACTCTATTTGTGGTTAATGTGCAGTGAAATGTTTGCTTTTTTGTTGAGTGCTTTCCTATGGGGGTTCCATTCTTCTACATTAACAGCATTTTTGCGTGTATTTAAGCCAAAAAAGTCACGAGCAATGAAGCATTTCCTCCTTCCCAATACTTTTGTATAGTAATCAGACTTTTTTGTTCATGCCTCACAAACAGCAAGATCCAAAGCCTTCTGAAGTCTGTGGGGTCATGGCAAAGCAAGGAGGAGTGGCACCCTCTGTTATACAGGTCACACTGCTGCTTCTTGAGAGGGCTGACTCTTCTGATCTGAGTTTTATTATTATTTTTACAGTGATTTCCATCCTGGCCATGGTAGCCCCTTCCCTGTGCAGGGACTGTTCTGAAAAGCCTTGTATGGCTGCATTGCCATTCTTCTCGGTGGAAGTGGGAAAGACAATTTAATTGCAGAATTCCTGCTAAAAGTGGGTGATTTGCTGCTTGTTTGTGTTCTGACAGCTGTGCCAGAGCCTTAGGAATGGTCTGACCTCAAGAGGTGGCAGTTGGATGCTAAGCTTGTTGGCACTGCTCATGGTATGGGGCAGGTCTCTGCTGTGGGCTGCAGGATCTGAGGCTGTGAGAACAGTGGGGCTCAGAGCAGTGCCAGCCCTCAGCAGGGAGAGTTCTCTCAGCTTCCCTGTGGGGATCCTCCTGCTCTGGGGATGAGTAATTGCACCGCTGTCAGGAGCGGGGTGATGTGTTGGTATGGAAACGTATCCCAACCGCTCCTATTAAACACAAACATAAAACCTGTCAGAGTTCATTTAAATATTTTCAGCCCGGCATCCAAGGGGACCGCTGGTCTGACAAGCAAAATCTCACCCAGATGTTATTATTTTGCACTAAATTTAATTTCTTCTTGCTGAAGCCAGAGCTACATCTCCGCTGATAAAGATCAAGGGAAATTGCCTGGCATTTACTGAAGACCTCATCCAGGCCTATCTGTTACAGTGTTCACTTAGCAAAGATTATTAGATTATTAGTTTTAGGCCCTTGGGCTTTCTCGTTATTGCAGTTAGAAGGAAAGATCCCAACAAAGAACCCTTTCCTTCACAAAATGTAAATGGTACGATTAGTGCCTGCCTTCATCTTAGAGGCACTTTGAGTTATGAAGATGATTTAAGTAATGATTTAATCCTTTGGAAACTTGCTGAGTTTGACAGTGTTACAATTGATTGTAGCTGCCTCCACCGCAGTTAAATCTCACTCCAGATGTCTCTGCAGGCAGTTTCCCTTCGCTGCTGTGCAGTGTAACCATGCTGCTATCTGCCCATGCACACCTCACGGCTCAGATTCTCAGCCCTTGGCAGCTCCAGCTGAGCTCCTGCAGTCCCAAACTTGCTCTCTTGTCTTCCTGAAGTGACATTTAATGTTGCTCCGGGCTTCTCATCCCAACTAAGTAGTGAATCAGTGCAACTCGCTTGCAAGCAGCAAGAGCCATTTCTGTCCTGTCGTCACTCCCAATTCTTTCTCTTGACTTTAGATCCTGGCTTTTTACTTGGGTCCACTCCCACTCTGCATTTTTTTCTATTAAAATGACAAAAAAGCCCTCAACAAACACCACTAATTTTCTAACTATTCAGTCTGTATCTGTGACTATTCTGGTTTTGCGTAAGGAAAACACAAAACAAAATGAGTTTTGTTCTTGCTCTCTTCCTCCCCACGCACACTCAGGAGCTCTGCCCACAAGTGGGGAGCAGTGGGCTGTGTGCATGTTCCTCTGTTGTCTGCTTCCCAGGTTCAGGAGGAAGAGCTCACTTGTTGTCAGCATGCAGGGTGAGAATCTGTTATGCTGTGGGTAGCAAAGTGAAAGCTGTAGCAGCTGTGCAGTGCAACTTTCATGATGCGTTCCTCCTGGTTCTTCCTCCATGGAGAAAAGTACTCTTTTAAAGAAGGTAAAGAGTGTGGCACTGTTGAGCACAGAAGGACCTCCCAGGGAATAGGACATCTGCACCCACTGCAGTGTGTAGGACTAATGGTGATGTCCCCATCCAGCAAGTGTGACAGCTCCCTTGGGAACCCAGTGGGAGCTTGCAGGGGGTACAGATATTGCAGGAGCTTTTGGGATGCTTGTCTCAGAGCAGTTCCTAGGAAGTCAATGTGGCCAAACCTTCTGGCATCTCCGTGGTTGTCTCTTATTCATGGATTCTCAGTTGTCCTGACAGAGCAGTGGCGCGAGGAGGACTTCAGCTCCTCTCCCTTCTCGTTCTGCAGGAAGAGAAAGGCAGAGCTGTAATTCTTGGTCCTACCAGACAGCTCTGCAGGCTGTAAATCCTCCGTTAGGCATAAATGCAGCCATTCTGGTTATTTATAGTTATTTACGCTATCCATTCATATCTGTCAGGAACGAAGGCAGTTTTGACGTTGCAAGCTTCTATCAGGTTATCTTTAATCAGTTTAGAGGCACCTAAGCCACAAATATATCAAATAGCCAATCCTAATGTTGGAGTCCTCGAACGCATGACTGAATTATTTATTTTGTTATGATGAAAATGTCTGGGCTTTATTGAGTTTTCTTTGAAGAACTTGATTCTGCTTGAAGTCTGGAAGATAAAAGATCAGCGATTGTCTCTCCAAGTTTCTTATTCTGAATCCTTCAAGGCTTTTCATTTTTCACGAGCTGCTGTTACTACTTTAGAGTCAAGGTGAGGAACTGAGGTTTCTTTTCTTCTCTTAAAGAGGTATAAGTATATAAGAAAACCTTTTTATCTTTACTAATTATGCCTTGTGTGTGTAAATCCAGAATGCGTGCAGCATCGATTAGGTGTGTGGTGGAAGGTATTGCACGCTGATTGTGAAGAAGGGTTCTCTGCTAGCAGTGCCCCTGAGCAGAGCTCTTGTTGTATCACGTACAATAGAACCATAGAATTGTTAAGATTGGAAAAGACTGCTAAGATCACCAGCCCCAACCCATCCCCACATCCCTCAGTGCCGCATCCCGCCAGCTCTGGAGCACCTCCAGGGATGGTGACCCCTAGGCAGCTGTGCCACTGCAGCACCACCCTTTCTGAGAAGTTTTTTTTCCTAATATCCAACCTGAACCTACCCTGAATAGTTTAATATGTGTTTTAAACCTATAAAATCTAACAGTCTTTGAGGTGTTGGCTGTAGGGAGAGCCTTGAATGGGCTTTTAGCATCATGATAAATAGGGAGGGGGAACAAGCTAGGGGAACAAGCCTCTATCCTGATGAATTATCAACTTCTGAATGTATAAGCAGCAGAGGGGTGGTGGGAGCTGGGAAGTCCTGGAGCTGAACCAGCCCTGCACAGGGAGGGTCTGCAATGGGGACAGAATGGTCCAAGCATGCTGCAGTTGTGGTGTGTGCGTGGGATCTGATGTCCTTCTGAGAAGAAGCATGTAGATGTGATACTGGGGGACATGGATTCACTAATTGGTGGTAGGTGAATGGTTGATCCTGTGATTTTTGTGAAGTAGGTTTGTGCCATTGGCCAGGCCTTGTGTGCTGCTTCTCTAGTGCAGGAGAAAAGGGGTGATGGTAAATGGAATCAATGTAAAAAGATTCTCAGTGGTAGACCCGTGTGACACGTGTGGTGGGTCAGCTCGGTGGCTTGAGGTGAGCTGTGTAATGCTGGCTCTTGCTTGTGGGCCTGTAAAATGTTCCTCTGATGTTCTAGAGGGGACTCAGAATGGATTCATTTTTGGGAGAGAATATTAAAATTACTATTGGACTTTACAAGTGAATAAGGGTCACAAACAGATCTCAGTACCATCTGATAATTCCTATTTAGTTCTTTGCTCACTGATACCCCGATGCATCCCTCTTTGCATCTCTGCAGTAACGTTTCTTCTCTTTGGAAACTTCTTGCTTTATTGTGCTTTTAAAAATATATATGTTTTTATTTTCATTACAGTGTATTTAAAATAGCAATTGTCTGGCTGGGTCGTCTCAGGCCAGTTTTCTGCCTTTGGCAGTAGTTCCTGTGATTCCTGCCAGATGCTTTGGAAGCCCAAAGTTTCTCGTGGCAAATGATGATGATATGTTTCCCAGGCTGATACCAGCGTTATAAACTAATGATTACAGGTAGGTAGGAAGAGCTGCATAATGGGAAATCTCCAGTTGTCAGTATTGGTCTATGGAGGTAATGTTTCCTTTCAAATAACCAGAACTTACTGTTCATAAATCACAGTTAATCTGTTTACTATGGTAGTGCATGAGGCTGGGAGTCTGAAGTGTGCCATAATGCTTAGCTTTAGGAGCACAGCGGTAATAGGAACAGCCATTTCAAACGATTTGAAATTGGGGGATCAGCAAAACGCAGAAGTTGTGGAGGCTCTGGGCATTAAAAATGACTGCTGAGGATTGATGAGTTTCTTTAACAAATTGTAAAATCCATCATGCAGGAGTTAGGGCATGAAACTACCCTCCTGAGCCACATAAACCACGGGTTTGGAAGTACTGTGTGACAGTGCACGCTGCTGGGAAGGGAGGTTTGAAAAGCTGCTTGGTCTTGCTTTTGTTTTTCCCTCCAGCTGCCTGGATTTCAGATGCCAGCACGGCACCAGTGCGTGGCTTGCAAAGGTCTGGGTGTGATGGGTAAGGGTTGCTCCCACAAGGAGCTGGTGGTGCTGGGGGGGAGCAGCCCAGGGGGTGGTGATGTGTGGTGTGGCACTTCCCGTGTCCTGTCTCTCTTTAGTTCCCCTGCAATTAAATACTGCTGATGCCCTTCCCCTTGGTGGTGAAATGAGGCCTGGAGCTTAATGGGGGCTTTTCACAGTTGCTTAAATGCTGCTTTAGCAGATTTTAAACACGATATTGGGTGTCTGGGCTGGGGGGTCACCAACTAGGGGGATGTGGGGGCATTCATGCTATCTGTGAGCCTTTCTTCTGCTATGGGACACCGTCCCCTGCCAGCTCTATGCATGCTTTCCACATCTTTTGCCTGCAGAAGAGATGTGGCCCTCTTGCAAAGCATGAAATGACAGAGTTTGAGGTGTCTGCTTCTGCAGGTCTGTCTGCTGCACTTACACTCAGAGCTGGGAGTCTCCATTTCCAGATAGTTCAAGTGTTAGCATTCTCTAAGGGCCTCCTAATGATACGAAGTTGTCAAATTACATCTTCCCTTTGTCATGGGCACACCAGTATCTTCCATCTCTTGGCCTGTAAGGATAAATAGAGGCATTCTTATTGCACAAAGTACTCAGAATGCAAACGAACCGGTTTGTAAGCTCTGGAAAGGGAATGGAGGAAGAAGCCTGCACCCCACAGCGAAGACAGGGGCCTGTCTCTAAAGAAAACCTTTTGCTAGATTGTCATCTGCTTTACTTCTAAAGGAGCAGTAAGACACAATGATAAGGCAGCCAATGGTGCATTTCATCTGGGGGCAATGAGCTCATGCTGAGCCAATTAAACTATTGATATGCTATGGCTTCACATTCCCTCCAGTGACGTTGGCCACCTCAGGTGTGTTACTCACGTTGACTTCACCACTGATGTGAAATCAATTTTAGTGATTTATAATCTTTTGTTTTACTACAGAAGTATGTTAATCTGTGTATTTTTCTTTTTTTTTTTTTCTTTTTTTTTTAAGACAACACATTGCTCAGATAGTGAGGGCAGATGAGAGCTTTCTATGTGAGTGGTCCATAGAAATCTGTAAGTTCTGAACTCACTTAAGGCACTGAGAATCCAGTTTTGAAAGTTTGGGCTTTATCCTTCAGAAGGTCTGAATGTGTGGTCTGGTCTTTCACTGCTCAATAGCTTGGCATTGTTCCTTTGGCACAGAAGAGGCACACGTCTCTACTATTCCCAGTATCAAAGGGCAGCAAAGAAGTGTGTATGTCACTCTAAGGACATTTTGCTCCTTAGAAACAAAGCAGATACCTCTCATATGAGCAGCAGGGAGACACCTGAGGGCTTGCACCGAGTTCAGAACAGTGCATCTGTGGCTGATGCTACCTGGAGAGCCCATAACCCTGGGTTATCAGCTGTAGCTGATGTTGGTCTGAAGGGTCTTGGGAACTTACAGGCTCATACAGCATGGGTGAGTGTTTATGTAGAGCTTGAGATATGAGTCTGAGCAGTGTGATTGCCTGATGTGTGGCCAGCCAAGCTGTGTTCAAAACATCTCTTCCTCTTAAAATTAAATCTCAACTGCAGCTCTGTGGGTAGTGGAGGATGTGTGCTGAGTTGTGTGTGGGCATCTCTGTGTGCAGCAGGGCAGAGGCTGTGTCCTGTTTCCCTCTAACAGTGCTGAGTTTTGGTGCTGATGGAAGAATCTCCAGCCCCATTTTCATAAATTGCCACATGCTCAAAATGTTTTTAGCTCTATTTCATGCTGTAGACCAGATGGATGGCCAGTATGGTGAAATGAGTTTTTCCTCCCTTCCCTTTCTTGTCTTTACTCTTCTCCCAGATGTAGCACGTGGAAGTTGTGTTGGTGCTGGGGACAACTGACAACTGGCACATGGAAGTAAGTGCATGCATTTATACATCAGTGCATCTTCTCTGCTGGATGAAATGTAGGGAGTGCTGCATATTTAATTTAATACTTAGGCAAACAATCTGAATTGGACAACAAATGATCTGAATTTGCACTTGGAAAAAACGAGTCACGTAAGTCTGTTGGTTAGAAAGTGAGGTTTAAGAAACCCAACCCTCTGAGACAAGGCAAAACAAACAGCAGTGTAGATCAATGGTAAAAGAATTCTGTTGCTGATCAGCTCTTCCCAAATTTGTCATCTTCACGTCAGAAAATCTATGACGGAGTGTCATAAAGAAGCAATTTTAAAAGCTGTAGAGATCAGTAAGGCTGCGTTTAGGATTACAGTTCATGGCTTTGGAATTCACTTTTTGAAGAAAACTGATGAGTAACAGATCCTAGTGGTGCAGCCTATTTGTATTGGTCAAATTCCTGTTATGATTGCAGTGAAAAACGATGTTCATTTCTTAGGGAAAGGAAATTAAATAGGCCTAGTAATCCATGTGAGGAGATGAGCTTTCACATTCTTTCCTCTTCCTTTAGTGTAAGCCTATCAGATCGACACGTTCCCTTGAATCTACCTCATAAAAAAATGAAATCAAATTGCTACTGAATTTCCAAGGAATTATATCAAAATGACACATGTATTTTACTGCCTTTTAATTATGAAATTATTTCAGTCTGCTTCAGCCTCCCATGCAAGTGGAGACAGACTAGCAACTGTTCTTAAATATTGGCTCATAAATTCCAAATATTTCTTCAAATGGAAGAAAATAGCATCCCACGGCAGGGTAACAATTACCACTTGTGCCATTAAAATCTTTACTGGCTAATTTTGATGCTCAGCTTCTGTCTGGATGAGAGTTTTAGGAGTGTTATTTATGCCACTGCTTGTCAGGGGAGTGCTTGGTCCCTGATGTCAGACAGCACAGCTGGGCTCAACCTCCTTGTGAAACCTTTGGGAGTTGCTGGGTACTTAGCAAGGACTAGATGGAGGTCTTTGAGATGGCCTGAGATCTTTTGCTCATGTTGTGATGCATTGCATCCCTCTGCTTTGTAGAAGAGGGCTGGGATATACAGCTTGCCTTGTCATTAGGCTGTTTAGATAATGGCCTGGAAATGATATCAGTAGCCCTGTATGTTGTGTTCTGCTGCCAGCAAGGAGCAGGCAGTTTGACATTTCAGAAAGAAGATTCATTTTCTATGGGATGTGGTTCAGAATCTACTTCTAGAACTAATAGGCAGTATGAGATTATTTTGACTAGGTTGCATGGGCTTTTACCCCAAAGGTGTAAAGCATGCTGAATTACTGGTATTAAATGAAAGCAAACACTTCACATCAAATGAGAAGGCAGTCTTTGAACTGGAGAGAGGTTGAAAACCATCCATTTCTCTGCCTTGTGATGCTTAGCTGTGACATAAGCATGAAAAATAATTAGACTCACCGGTAAGTAAATATTGGAAAATGAACCACATCTTGTAGTTCCAGAGCCAATGGAAGGTCACCTCTTCAGATCCCATTGATCCTCTTGGCTTTGGCTCAGCCAACAGCGAGATCACAGAACTGCTCTCAAGGAGATATTTCTAAATGTTATTGAGGTTGAAAAGCCTATGAAGGCTGTGAGCAACCCAGGCAATTTGTGTCCGTTTGATTTCTTCTGTCCTGAGCATTAGAATACAGCCTTTAATTATAAGGCTGTGTGTGTTTTCCCACAAGCTTTCTTCCTTGTGTAAGGGCATGGAACAAACGCTGCCCCTTAATGAGCCACCTCCTTTCTCCTCATTGCTTCAGGTCTTTTTCTTAAAATATTTTGAATTTTTCCCTTTAATTTTGTGGTGTTTCATGATGTACAGCAGTGACTAAGTGTATGTTTGTTCCACAGATGGAAAACTTGAAATTCTCAAAAAAGAGCACATTTTTGACCTTTTTTGACTGCACTCACCACAGTGTAGCATTATGTATTCAAGATGTAGCCTTGACTTGGGGTCTATTGCTGGCTCTGTGCAGTTTGCACCTTGCAACTCCTGGAGCTGTCAAGGCTCTGGAGATGATGTGTCCAACTTCCAAGCACTTGAACTACACTTCTCTGTAAGTTAGCAAAAAGGAGCAGCAATGCACCAAAATCCAGGCACTCTTTTAAAATGCAGGAGATTTCAAGGCTGGAAGCAACAACAACAACATATTTCAACTCTGACTACTCCCTTCTCTCCTCCAAACACAGGTGCATTGGATCTGGGTTCTTCTCCACAGATACAGCAAAAACCCAACCCAATCTCATCCCCTAAACCGTGACAGAAGAGTTCATGTTTGTGGGCTCTCACATGCTGGCAGAACTCAAGTTCCTTTTCTAAGCTTGGGAAATACTTCAGCTAATTAAAGAAAAGGTCAGCAGGATTTTGTACTGCCTTGTTCTCAGAAGCAGCTGAACCATTTAGGCTGAAATGAAAATTTGCCCTAAGGCAGACGAGAAGCATGCAAAGTTGCAATCCAGATGGTCGGAGCTCGGAAAAAAGAAATAGGTAAGCAGGAATAGGTTTTAAAGATCAGAAGTGTTAGGCAGCTGTAATATGCAGGGCTACCAGCTCTGCCTGCAGTCAGTTCTAATGCTTTCTGCAATGGACATGTAGATGAAGCTGTTGCACTGCTCTGTAGTGTGATCATGCATTCAGAGGTTTGGAGGAGACTCAAAAGCTGCATCTCCGAGTGACTTTGCAGAATGTTGGGTGGCTTTTTATCCTCTGTACGTATAGTCTTAGGAACGTGCTGCTTCCTGACAGCTAGATCTGTGTGAGCAGAACTGCTCTGTCCATTCAGACTTTTCAAGTGCCTGTGTAGCTGTAAGACACAAACAGATTACAGGATGAATAATAGATGGCCATAACAGATCTTGCTAATCAACAAATCTTTAATAAGTCTTAATTTAGGACTATTTGTTGCTGTATCTACAATGTCAATTTCTGTTCTGGTCCTGTAACTTGCTGTGCCTTTTTGTTTATGATAGCAAAGTGAGCATATTAAGTGCAAGTGAGTGTGAGCATATTAAAATGTGCAGATTTTCTTGCACGGAAGGCATTTTGATACCAGCATTTGAAGTCTATGGAGACTAATCCAGCAAGCTAACTTAGTTGAGAGATGTCATTCATGCAAGGACTTGAATCAAACTGCTATGAGTGTACCAAAAATATTTTATTTAGTGTGCTTGGGAGAAATGGAGCAAGAAAAGAAGGAAAATGGATGCTTTCTTTTTATTTATTTATTTAACAAGAGCCTATGTCAGGTCTCAGGAGCTGCAGAGGATGCTGCAGTAGCCCAGGTTGAGCCCAGCATCACCATCTTGTCAATGATGTGTTGCTCAAATCTGCAGTAACACAGATGCTCGTGGCTCAGTGGGTGATAGTGGAACAGCCACTGCAGGGATGGGGCAAAGCTTCATAGAAGTTGTACCAAACTGTGCTTTCGAGATACTCATGGTTGGAATGGGGAGACTGAGTATCAGGTTGCTGCATTACTGCCAGACTTTTGCATACAACCAGCTGTTAACTACACCAAGTGATGAAAGCGGGCAGTGACCTGAGCCCCTTGATCTGAAGTGCTGTATAACTCCATTGGAAGTGGCAGCAATGCTTCTTGAGGCCAATGGCTGCTGTTCCTGAGCCTTTCTGCAAGGGCTGTCCTGGCAAGGCAGAGATATATCTCCTCTTCCCTGCACATAAGTGTTTTTGTAGAGGTCTGAAAGTGCACATAACTCACTGTGATGTATTGGAAGGCTCCAAGTGCAGGGCTTGTGCTGGGCTGCAGTAAAGCAGCAGCAACTAAACTGAAGGATAAAGGGACGGCAGCAGGACCCTCTGTGTTATCCCTGAAGGTGCCTTGTGCCTTGTTATGGGCAATGTGCTGTAAGCAGGTCCCAAAGGGTCCCTCAGTTGGACAGGTAGTGGTGAAGGACAGCACCGGACTGCTACTTTGGGCTGTCCCCACTGCATGCATCAGTATGCAAAGAAGGGATTTGAGACTGGGGACTGAGAGTCTAATCTTGCTTCCCTGCTGACCTCCAGGCTGCGTGCCCTTTTTTCCCCATAGAGCTGTTCAGCCAGCTCCCAAAGCAGGAGGACTCGGTTCCCTGCTCTCTGTGTTTTTAAATATCCCCTTTATGACCCACTGGTGCCAGCCCCATGGCTGCCTCCTGCTTTCTGTGCAGCACCCGGCTTCCCCCTCCCAGGGTGAGATGGCTGAAGAGGTCATGCAGCATTAATAGGGAAGCAGATCTCTGATTTTGTTCCTGCTTATGTACTCTGACATCTCTGACGTTTTGTGAAGTGTGAAACGTTCTGGAGAAAACAACTTGGCTTTTACTGAAAAATTAATTACCTTGGCACTTTCCCCCTTAGCAGTGGGCTTTTGTCAGAGGACAAAGGCACTAATGATGGGGGAACAGATGAGATAGTAAAAGGACAACAGTAACATTAAAGAGAGAAAATCTGCATTAAGATAAAAAGAGCTAATTAAGCGTTGATTATCAGGGAGCAATGTAAACTCTTCAGAAAGCATTACCTTCTGTGCACTTGCTCTATAGAGCCAATTTATATACCTGAGTTTATCTGCTTCATAAATTAGTCTTTCCTGTAATTACAGCTAACGGACTATGACTTGCTATCCTCTTCAGTAGTATTCTTCTCCTCTCCTTAATGCTCAGATGAACCCAGTACAGCAACGCACGCAGGAGTTACAAAGAGAAGGAAAGCGGATGGGCTTTGTGCATTTCTTAAAAGCTTTTGGAGCTCTCATTTAGCAAAAAGGAGAAGGGGAGGTAAAATACCACAGCGCTGTACTCCTGGCTCTTTCTGACCTTGTAAACGGTGGTTTTCTTTCTGTCCTCTCAGAGGTTCAATGATAAGGAGATGATGTTGTAGGTTCTTTGTGAAGTTAGGGGCTGTTGTCCACCTGGATGATGGCGGTGGAGCATTGTGTTACAAATACACACGCAGCCAGAGCATCATGATGAGCTTATGGAGAGCTGTGCTTTGGTGTTCTGGTGCAAAAAAGATAGGAAGGAAGAACTGGAAATAAGAAATAAGTAGCTTTGCACGTGTTCCTGGTAGCCCTTCAGACATAATAAAGCATGAGAGACATAGTAGATAGTGGAGCATAAGCACAGATATTAGTACGTGTGTAGTCAGCCACCATATTCAGATTTCTACCTTTTCTTCAGTCTTCAAGAAGAAATGGAACAAGAACATGGGCTGTTATCATGGAGAAAGAGAATGCTTATTGTAACTTGAAGCTTGCTTGGCCATTAGTATTGTATTAATGTTCCCCTGCTTCTAACGATTTGAAGAATACAGGATGCACTTAAAAGAATGCATGTCATTAAAATGGTATCTGACAACAGTTCTCTCTCTGCCTGTGATGCGTTTGATTGTTAATATAGATATAATGTAAACGATCAGAAGATAAAAACTCCCTTTCTGTCTTTCTAATGTCTTCATCTGCCTGTTAAACGGATTATATGGGAAAGTGAGTGATCCGTTTCTTAGTACAGAATCACAGAATCACAGAATCACAGAATCACTAAGGTTGGAAACGACCTATAAGATCATCCAGTCCAACCATCCACCTGTCACCAATGGTTCTCATTAAACCATATCCCTCAACACAACATCCAAACGTTCTTTGAACACCTCCAGGGTCGGTGACTCCACCACCTCCCTGGGCAGCCCATTCCAGTGCCTGACCACCCTTTCAGAGAAGTAGTATTTCCTAATATCCAGCCTGAATCTTCCCTGGCGAAGCTTGAAACCATTCCCTCTAGTCCTATCACCAGTTACACGAGAGAAGAGGCCGACCCCCAGCTCGCTACAACCTCCCTTCAGGTAGTTATAGAGAGCAATAAGGTCTCCCCTGAGCCTCCTCTTCTCCAGACTGAACAATCCCAGCTCCCTCAGCCGCTCCTCATAAGGCCTGTGCTCCAGACCCCTCACCAGCTTTGTTGCCCTTCTTTGAACACGCTCCAGGGCCTCAATGTCTTTCTTGCAGTGAGGGGCCCAGAACTGGACACAATACTCAAGGTGCGGCCTCACCAGAGCTGAGTACAGGGGAACAATTACTTCCCTACTCCTGCTGGTCACACTGCTTCTGATACAAGCCAGAATGCCATTGGCCTTCTTGGCCACCCGGGCACACTGCTGGCTCATGTTTAGCCGAGCGTCAACCAACACCCCCAGGTCCATTTCCTCTACACAGTCTTCAAGCCATTCCACCCCAAGCCTGTAGCGTTGCTTGGGGTTGCTGTGGCCAAAGTGTAGGACCCGGCATTTGGTCTTATTAAACCTCATCCCATTGGCTTCAGCCCAGCTCTCCAGCCTGTCCAGATCTCTCTGTAGGGCCTCGCTACCCCCAGGCAGATCGACACTTCCAGCCAACTTGGTGTCATCTGCAAACTTACTGAGGGTGCACTCAATGCCCTCATCCAGGTCATCAATAAAAATATTGAAAAGGACAGGCCCCAGCACCGACCCCTGGGGAACACCACTCGTGACCGGTCGCCAGCTGGATTTAGCTCCATTGACCACCACTCTCTGGGCTCGACCCTCCAGCCAGTTCCTTACCCAGCCAAGAGTGTACCTGTCCAAGCCACGGGCTGCCAGCTTCTGCAGGAGAATACTGTGGGAGACAGTGTCAAAGGCCTTGCTGAAGTCTAGGTAGACTACATCAACAGCCTTTCCCTCATCCACCAGGCGGGTCACTAGATCATAGAAGGAGATCAGGTTGGTCAAGCAGGACCTACCCTTCGTGAACCCATGCTGGCTAGACCTGATGCTCCAGTTGTCCCGCACTTGCCGCGTGATCTCCCTCAAGACAATCTGCTCCATAACCTTCCCTGGCACCGAGGTCAGGCTAACAGGCCTGTAGTTCCCCGGGTCCTCCTTACAGCCCTTCTTGTAGATGGGAGTCACATTGGCAAGCCTCCAGTCTTCTGGTACCTCACCAGTCAACAAGGAGCACTGATAGATGATGGAAAGCGGCTCGGCTATCACCTCCGCCAGTTCCCTCAGCACTCTCGGGTGAATCTCATCCGGCCCCATGGACTTGTGACAGTCCAGTTGGAGTAGAAGGTCTCTGACCGTTTCCTTCTGAATCATGGGTGGTTTAGTCTGGTCTCCAGCCGAGACCACCTGGTCGAAAAGTGGAATATCCTGAGGATAACTGGTCTGACCTTTAAAGACAGACGTAAAGAAGGCATTCAGGACCTCTGCCTTTTCTTTATCCTCAGTAGTCACATTCCCGGCTTCATCCAGTAAAGAATGGAGATTCTCCTTAGTCCTCCTCTTACTGTTGATATATTTGTAAAAGGATTTCTTGTTTCTTTTTATTCCAGTGGCCAGGTCGAGCTCGAGCTGGGCTTTCGCCTTTCTGATTTTCTCCCTGCATATCTTAACAACTTCTCTGTATTCTTTCTGAGTTGCCCGTCCCTTCTTCCACAGGAGGTAGATTCTCTTTTTCTCCCGGAGCTTCAAGAATAGTTGCTTATTCATCCACGCCGGTCTCCTTCCCCGCCGGCTCATTTTGCAGCTCAGGGGGACAGCCCGCTCCTGCGCCTGTAAGACTACCTTCTTGAAGAGCAACCAGTTGTCTTGGACCCCTTTACCCTCTAAGACTGAATCCCAGGGGACTCCCCCTACTAGTCTTCTAAACAGTTCAAAGTCCGCCCTCCGGAAGTCCAAGGTAACAGTTTTGCTGTTCTTCCTCCTGGCTCCACCAAGAATCGAGAACTCTACCATCTCATGGTCACTCTGTCCAAGACAGCCCCCAACCTCCACATCTTCCACCAGACCTTCTCTGTTTGTGAACAGCAGGTCTAGCGGGGCAGCTCCTCTCGTAGGCTCTCTCACCAGCTGCATCAGAAAGTTATCCTCTATACACTCCAGAAACCTCCTAGACTGCTTCTTCTGCGCTGCGTTGAATTCCCAGCATATGTCAGGGAAGTTGAAGTCCCCCATGAGGACAAGGGCTGGCGACCTCGCAGCTTCTGCCAGCTGCTCATAGAACACCTCATCTGTCTCCTCATCCTGGTTCGGCGGTCTATAGCAGACACCCACCAATACATCTGCCTTGTCAGCCCTTCCCCTGATCTTTACCCATAGGGATTCAACCTTATCATCCCCAGCCACAAGCTCAGTAACATCAAAACACTCCCTAACATACAGAGCCACACCACCACCCCTTCTTTCTTGCCTATCCTTCCTGAAGAGCTTGTAGCCATCCATTGCAGCACTCCAGTCATGGGAGCAGTCCCACCATGTTTCCGTAATGGCAACTAGGTCATAGTTTGCCTGCCGCACCATGGCTTCCAACTCTTCTTGTTTGTTGCCCATGCTGCGTGCATTGGTGTAGATGCACTTCAGCCGAGCCCCTCGCCTCATCCCTAATCCCATTGCCGCTCCCCCAGGCTCATCTCTAGCAGGCCTGGTTTTATCCCCTACCCCCTTCATATCTAGTTTAAAGCCCTCTCTACAAGTCCTGCCAGCTCTTGGGCAAGGATCCGTTTCCCCCTTCGAGACAGGTGAGACCCATCAGCAGACCCCAGGCCAGGAGCCGAGTAGACCGCCCCATGATCAAAGAACCCAAAATTCTTACTTTTGCACCATCCTTTCAGCCATGTGTTTATAAGGTGTGTTCTTCTGGTCGTCTCAGCGTCCTTCCCTGCCACTGTAGGAATACAGGCAAATACTACCTGTACGCCTGTTCCTTCAACTAACCTCCCCAGTCTCCTGAAGTCATTTTTCATAGTTCTCAGGCTTCCGTCAGTGACCTCATCACTGCCAGCCTGGACTATCAATAAGGGATAATAATCGGAGTTGCGAATCAAACTAGGAAGTTTCCTGGAAATATCCCTGACTCGGGCCCCAGGGAGGCAGCACACTTCCCTGCGGGTGGGGGCAGGCCGACATATTGGGCCTTCTGTTCCTTCTAGAAGGGAGTCTCCTATGACTATTACCCTCCTTTCTTTTCTGGAGGAGGCAGTCATTAAGCGTGGAGCTGGATGCCTCTTCTTGGGAACACTTGGAGGCAGTTCTCCCACTTCACCCTCAACCACCGCACCCTCCAGTTTCAGGGCTTCAAACCTATTACATAGAGGCACCTGGGGAACCGAGGTAGGTCGGGATGGGGGTCGCCCGCATCGCCGAGCTGGGACCTGATGCCATTCCTCCTCTGCCCTCAAATTAGCTCTCTCATTTCGATCATGGCAAGGGAGAGGGTCCACTGCTGTTTGGGGGGTGCAATCTCTCTGTCTTTCACGCAGAGAGTCACACCACCAGTCTATCTCCCGCTCGCACTCTCTGATGGCTCTTAATCTCCCTACCTCCTCCCTAAGCTCCACCACCAGGCTGAGAAGCTCGTCCACCTGCTCGCACCTTGCACAAGTGGCATCCTTCCCATTCTCCCCTGGCAGCAGCAGGCTCAGGCACTCCCTACAGCCAGAGACCTGAACTGCTACATTTCTTGGCAGGCCCTCTGTCTGGGTCGCCACAGTCCTCTTGGGGGAAGCCCGCCGCCTGGTAGAGACCATGTTTGAACCTGCGGTCTCGAGGTCTGTCAGTAGGAGAGCTGATCACCTGAACAAAGACAAGGACAAAGCACTGATGTGTCCTGCCACAAGTCACAACTCCCACACCAGCTACTGCAGTAATGTATGAGCAGTGTGGGCTGCGTTCACACTCTGACCACCCTCTCCGGTGTCAAAGGCGGGTAACACCTCGTTCTCACCTGGAGCGATATGGAGCCGGCTCCTGCCCTCCCAAGAGCTGCTTTTAAATTCCCAATGAGCAGTCAAGGTCAGGTACAAGAGATAAGGGCCAGCTGTTTAAATTATACCGCGATTTGGGCCAGCTCCACCCCTGCTGCCTCAGCAGCCCGCCCACAAGCTGCCAGCTCCCGGCGCCGACCACGTGCTTTTTGCTGCCTTCAAAACCAGCCCTAAAAAGAGCTTTTTCGTCGGCTTCTTTGCTATAGATCCCTTCCCCAGCGCAGTCTTACCTGCTCTGAAGCTGGTCTCCTCAGCAATGACCGGTGCTGTGTCACCCACATACTTTGAAAAGCTTAACAGCGTAAAACGAAGTGTTCATGGTTTGTTTATTTTCCTACTAACAATGACATTTTAGGCTGAACCGTAGTTGCTTCTTTACAATGCAGCTGCATTGTCCTTACTGCTTAAATGGACTTCTCATACGTTACTGTTTTGTAGAGCACTATGTTAGGATTTTAATAAAGGTTTTGAACCTCTGTGGCAGAAGGATGATTGCTCTATAGGGCTGAATTCTCCCTTACAGGAAATAGTGGTTGACTTTGCAAAACGATGTAGCTGCAGTACTTGAAGGGAGTTGACAAGAAGGAGGGGGACCGACACATTCTGATAGTGGTAGGACAAGAGGGAATGACTTTAAACTCAAAGAGGGGGCACTTACGTTAGATGTTAAGAGGAAATTTTTCACTTGGAGGCCCTGTACTGCTGCCCAGAGAGCTGTGTGTGCCCCTTCATCCCTGGAAGTGTTCAAGGACGGGTTGGATGGGGCCCTGGGCAGCCTGAGCTGGTGGGGGACAACCCTGCCCATGGATTGGAACTAACGATCTTCAAGGTCCTCCTCTCCCCCCCAACCCCTCCCCATGATTCTGTGTGCCCCATCCTGCTGTGTCTTCCTGTGTGCCATCTAACTTCACAAATTCGTACGTAATTAGCGGGCCTCTATTAATAACGTTATTTAAAACCCGAGGTTAATGAATGATTACGATAAGGCTTATGTGATATGATTGCAAGGGCTGAATAATGAAGATTTCAGAAAGCAGTTAGCATGTGTTTGACACGCTGCCTGGGGAGGAGGCAAGGATCTTGTTTTAATCACTTAATAGAGCTTTAATAAGCGAGGCAGCGCGGTAGATGGGGGGATGTTAGGAAGTGCAGGACGAGTGGTGAGTAGCATGGTGTGGTGCATAGCAAGCAGCTGTTAGGAGGTTTCCTAGCACATAAAATGTCAGATTTTTCAAACTTGAAAATGCTGACTTGAAAGGCAGCCCCCTGTTTCTCCCAGTGCTGGATTTGCCCTTCTTGTTACAGTATTTTTGCATGCAGTTCCCTGAAGCGTAGCCCTTTTCTTTTAGGAAAGAAATGCCATCTATTCTTGCAACACAGAGTCTTGGGCAGATATAATTGGTAGCTGTAAGGCCGGATGCCAACACTTCCTTTTGCTTTCATTTCGGTTGCCACTTTGAGGAAAAACTGCAGAGATGTCCCTGGGTGCATGGGGCAGCTTTTGGGTTTTCTGTTTCCATTTTAATTAGGATCACATCCAAACGGAGCAAAGCGTTTGCCATTCACCCTCTGCAGGCATTAACAATTCCCATTCTCAGGCAGGAATCTTCCTCTGAGAGCTGACACTGAGTGCTGGCCCGGATAAATGGTCATGGAGAGAGCTCTCTCTCCTTTGACACTCATGGAGTATGGGGTCTGTGGGACACAGCACAGTGTTGCCCCAAGTCGGTGTGGATGCTCAGAGGTAAAGGCTGATTGTCAGCTGTAGGGCTGCACTGATGGCTTTCTGCAGTGATAGAAAGTCTTGGTGTCTTTGCAAGTCTTATTTTAAATGTTTTATTCCCCCCCCCTTGCAAAATGAGTTGAGCAATTGTTTCTGTATTGGCAGCTGACTTGTAAGTCAGCCACTTGGTTGCCAGGCCAGGAGGACATGGAAATGCTTTATAAGCACTTTTATGCTTTGTGATCGTTTTAATTCACCAATATTTAGAGCCCCTTTGCATTGGCGCAAAGCAAAATAAAACATGGTCTCTGGCAGGTGTCAAGACAGGCTCAGGAGGAATTGCTTCAGTCAGGGTCTGAGAAAGGTCTGGGGTTTTTTCCTCTTTTTTTTTTCTTTTCAAAAAAGGCTTCTGGGTGTTAATTTCATTGTTTAAGGTCAGATGATGTTGACTGAAATCATGCAACTAATTCTCTCAACAAGCAAAGTTATTTACATACCAGATGGAATTTAATTTGGGCACTGCTTCTCCTGCATCTCTCCCTGGTTTGGTATTTGGGTTGCACCTGAAAAAATACACTGATGTCCATGTTAGGGCTGAGTTTATTATGCTTACCTTGCTGGAGAGGTGTTAAGCCAGGGACGTCCCTTATGGCAACTTACTTTTTATTGGTGTTTTTATGGGCCCTGCTGTAGCTGCCATTCATCTTGCTTGGCTTTGGGATTGGTCTTCCAGTTGCAGCGTTTCTCTGGTTAGTGAAAGGAGGCAGCCCCTCTTCCCCGTGTGTGACAAGGGACAAAACTGCTTTCTGTGTACCTCCCTCTCTTCCAGAGTCCTACCCTGACTTAGTTTTGATGTCTTCGTAAATATTTTCAGCGTGTAACACAGCAGCAGTGGCACTGTGTAAAGAAGCAGGGAAAAAAAATCAATTCCTGGGAGTTCTGTAGAGCTAGACAGAAAAATGCCTTGTAGCTAAAAACAGATGTTTCAGCAAAAACCAAAATGTCACAGCCTCTATTTTTCATAAAAAAAAAAAAAAACCACCAAAAAAAAACCAAAAAAAACCCCACAACCACAGGCTGTCATCTTCCATCCTCCCGATGGTGTCTGCAGAGCTGCCCTTGGCTGGGGCTGGACATACTTGTATGGCTGGGGCATCCAGCAGGGGAGTTGCATGGAGAGCTGAGCTCTGTGTACACTGCCCATGTTCCCTGCTTGCTCTGTTGGATGGATGTAGTGGGAGTGATTTGGGATCTGCTCAGTCCAGGGAACGAGTGGCACAGAAACACATTCCCTTTTGTAGTTTCTTCCTTTGAGGGCCGAAGCACGTGGCACTTGGGTGTTACCCTGAGTGAGTGGAAATGGGGCAAAGGCAGTGGGGATTTACAATGAGAAATCTGTCTTGCTGTCTATGATTATCATTATTTTTCCTACAATGGAAAATGAGATTGTTGCTTTTATGCTGGACAAATTTCTGGACTCTTGGGAAAGCTTGGAGAGTCTGGCTGGCACCCTTGCAGTATTGCTCCAACATGAGCATCCCTCTGTTCTTTAACACTGCTGTCTCCATTCTTTAACACTGCTGGAAAAATCTGTGTCCCTTTTACAAACCAGTGAAGTTTTAAGTGAAGAATCTAATGAGCTCTGATATTTTTCAAAAAGCTGTGTGTTGTGGTAGGACAGGGGTTAGAGAATGACTGCTCTGATTTTTGCAGGGCTGGTGTGGTGGCATTTCCTCACCTGTTTGGATTTCCAGGTAGATAAGATGGCAAATGGAATGAAACCAGCATTCTGCTCCTGAGAGCTGGGCTGGGGTTTTTATCTCGCTGGAGACTGTTGTCTCTGGTATTGTCTTTCTGCTGGAGCCCCCTAAGTATTTAATAGGTGCGTTGACTTCTGAGATTGCAAGTGCTTTGCCGGAAACCCATTCTGTATGCTGATATCCCCTGAGGGAAAGTGATGCTCGGGTTTTAAAAAGACTGGATTCTGTTTCACCCGCCTTACATTATTATTACAAATCATATTATCTTAATTAAACAGGGATCCATGTAATAAAGAATCCGTTGTGTTGGCAAAAATTAAAGATGTGCAGGAATTGTGATCGTGTTACAATAATTGCCTCAGTGGTAGCATTAATGCTTTTTCACTCCAGTTGCTCCTTGTTGATTGAACAACCTTTTCCGTAGGCTATAAATCTCTATGGCTCTGCTAATAAAGAACTAAATAGCCTAATAATGTTTCCAAATGTAGCATTGCTTCACTGTTTTAGGAGAAGGCAATTTCTCATCCAAACCAAAGTCAAAACTATGTAGTATGACCGTATTGTGTCTACACTGCTCAACTACTTCTGCAGGAGACAGGTTCAGAAATCTAAAAAACAATACAACAATGGAAAAATGGTGTTTGTTCATTTAAAGCAGGAGGTCAGGAGTCCCAATTAACTGTGTTTGGAGATGCTGCTCTTTCTGCTGAGCCCCCACTGCAAACAAGGAGGTGCTTCAACATGCATGTGGCAGCTCCTATATGGAATGAGGGTTTCAAACAAGTGAAGCACAGCTTTGCATCCTCTGCTTGCACACATGCTACAGGCAAAGTGCCTGGTGGGGACACTGACCAACTAAGGAAAGTGGGTTTGTAATATCAGATGTTCCAATTGGTGGATAGAAACCTTTTATGTATTATTCATTTTGTAGATAGAATCAAAGATCCTATGACTGTTTTATTTTTCTTGCAATTGTGGCCCAAGTAAAACCCCCCAAGGTGCTCAATGCTGCAGGAAGGGGCTGAGAAGTGTTTAGTCACTTGTAATTGTTTGTCAGGTTATTAAATGACAGCTTCTTGGAATCAGAGAAATGAGGTACTGACACACACAGCTACTGGTACCATTTACTTTTGGATCCCACTGACACAGCCTAGCAGCACTGAATGCAACTGTCAGCTCCTTCTCTTTTAAATGGTGTTGTCTACTGGGGCACGTTTGTCCTATGGCATTGGTTCTTCTGCAGAGTCAGCGAGACATCTCTGGTGATGAAGTCACTTTGCAGGCCGAGAGTTTAGATGACCATAAATTATTGTGAGTTGCTGAATTGAGAATGCAGTGACCCTACAGCATAACCCTCCTGTAGGAAACACCCTGATCTCGTAGCTCTGCGAAAAATGCCTCTTCTCAAACTTCTCTGTTCTGCAGCCTTCTCTGCAGGAAGGGCACTGTGCAAACCTACCAGGATCAGTGTCAAACCCTGCCATGGGGCAGAGATCCTGGCAATGCAAAAACTCCTATTATGCAGGGACTTCAGTAAGCAGAGTTGTTCTCATACTATTTTTCACATGAGGTTAGAGGAAAGGAGGAAAAAAAAAAAAAAAGCCAGGTGTTTGGGAGGGAGGGAAGGTTTGGGGACCTGCAAAAAGGAGAGCTGAAGCAGCAATGCGCTGTGATTTGTGCTGCTGGGCAGCAGTGAGTGGTTTTCCCTCAGCAAGCAGTGCTGCAGCCTGTTAGCGCTGCTCTTCTCTCCTTGGAGATAGGCCCCAGCTGCACTCCTTGAACTCGGGTTAATCTGCTGGGCTCCCAGCTTGTTAATGGACTGTGAAGTCCGGCTCCTGAAATCCTTCAAAAGTCTGCGTGTGACCTTTGGTGGCTTTTTCTTTCTGCCTCTGGGATGTAGCAGCTTTCTGCCGGCTGGAGGAGAGCTGATGTTTTTGCAGGGAGCCTTTCTGAGGGTTTGCAGGCTGCACAACGCAGCGCTGCTGAGATTCTGAATGAGGCCAGCAGGTTTGGAGGGCTTAGAGGGATTTTAAGTACTTTGTGTTGCAAAGGCAAAGTGCTGGAAATGGGCTTCACCCCCCAACACACAGCACTGGGGAAGTGGGTGAGCTGCCCACCATGCCAGCATTCCTTTGGAGGGTCTGGGGAAGTTACTAGGATGCAACAGACAATAAACAAACGGGCCTTAACTAAGTGATAGTGATAAGCTTCCACAAGTTTGCATGTGCTTGAAGATCCTTATTTTGCCTGCAATCCACTTACATTTTGTAGCTTTGCTGTCAATTTATATGCTTTCTGATAAATGCCTCCTTTCGGTGTAAAGCAGCTTGGCAACGTGTGCCATTTTGATTAGCTAAAGTAAAGATTTGCTTTGACACGTCATTCCTTTTGTTCCGAAGCGTCTTGACAATTCGTATCTGTGGCAGCCAAACAAGCAGATTTATGTACCAAGCTATTGTTCATTCCTCAAGTGTCACTGCCAAATGAGCTAGATTCTAAGCGTTTGATTCCTCCCCACTTTGCGTGATGGGAGGTCCACTTTGCAATAATGAAAACAGTTTTCTTGCAAAATTCAATTAAACAAAATATCAACCATAAATCAGAATGGAGCTCTCATGGAGTTCCCATATGTGCCTATTGCTGCAGTGATAACACTGGAAAAAAATGTCGGTTCCTCCAACTATTGTCTTTGTCTCTTGAATTTTCCTTGTCATGTCCATACCTTTCTAGGGTTGTTTTGTTTTTGAGATGTAACTTCAGAGGGGCAACAGTGCCTCTTGTCTGCGTCCAATCCATTTGGGCAATGTGGCCAGGCATTGGCTGGTGCTCTCCCTCAAGTCCTGAAAACCTTCTCTGCTAGAAACAACAGTTTTAAAACAAAAACATCATTAAATTTTTCTTCAGAAATTTAAAAGGCTGCCAGTGAAGCTTTTAGCGTGGAAATACTTTTTCCTATGTTAGAATAAGATGATATGAATGGCTAACGAGGAAAGGTAGGTTAAAATAATCCAGATACGTCTTGGAAAATCTATTTCAATTATGCTCAGTGTGCTTTTAGTGGAGACTATAAATTCTAAAGAATTAAGGGAGCCATAAAGATAAGTGTTACAGGAGAGTATGCCTCACATTTCACCTTCAGAAATTAAAATATTCGCTGTGAATTCAGATGTTATAAGGGTCACTGCATTGCTTGTGGTCATTAATAGCAGGAGGTGACTGTTGGGAGAACTACGGGAAACCATTTCCCATAACATGGAAATTAAATGTGCAATTTACTGAAGATTCCCTTCCTATGAAATGGTGTGTTAACGCCAGATTGTGTGCTGAAGGGAACTTTGCTTTATATTTCAAGTTTGCACACGGATGGGCCATCTACACTTCATCTGCCTTGCATGAAGCAGTGATTACACCAGCATAGCGTGAGGTCATTTCATATTATTTTGGTTTTTTGTCCAGTGTAGCTGGGCAGAGAAGAAGACAAATGAATAACCAAGGTGTTAACGTGGGGATGTGAGAGCACGTGGTAGGTCACTGGGGAGCCCTGTGCCATGCTGCGTGTGTGTGCATTTCTAGGGCTGTGTGTGTGCCTCTTAGATGCTGTCTGCTGCTGTTTAGGTAAAATTGGTGTGATGAGAAGCAATTCATTCAGACAACTACTTGCACTGCGCTCCACGCCACTCCCGGACTTTCATATAACAACACTTCCCACCAGAAAGACAGTAAAACCAATGAGGCAGAGCACGCCTTGCCTCCTCCTCGTGCCCATGAGGAGGTGTTGCTGTAATGTAATGCACTGCATAATATTTCTGATGGTGAGAGCTAGGGCTGAAGCTGGTTTGGCTGAGCTTTAGGATGCTCCCTTTAGCACTCCTGGTATTTGCTTGCTGACAGATATCTGTGGGTTGCCCTCCCACTGAATTTAACTATGGGTGCCTGGCTTCAGGGGTGCTATTTGGAGCTGCTAGCTTGTGGATTTCTCTGCTTCTTGCACCAATAGGCCCCTCACGCAGCATTTGGTTCAAGGAGTGAGACTGGGGAAGTGGTAATGTCACTTATTTCTCCTCCCCAAATGGCTGTTGGAAACCAAACTGTTAAGGGTGAGTTGCTCAGAGAAGGAAAAAAGTGCATGCTGCTGATGTGGGGCAGAGAGCCATCTGTTTGGTTTGGTAGAGCCACATCTCGATGGAAAGCAGTACAGGAGATGAGGTGAACGTTCTCAATAGATACAACAAATGGAGACTGGGCTTCAGTGGAACTGGAGCCCTGTGTGAACCTTCCTTAATGCCTCCGTGTCCAAAGTAGCAGGGTTTATGCTGAGAGATGGGTTGCTGTTGCTTTAATGGATGCCATCTACATGCATGGAGCTTTCTCCTATTTATGAAATTAATGTGTGTTGATAAGCTTATAGGGGATACTGCTCAAACTGACAGAAAACCAGCCTGGAATGATTACCAGATGCCACGTGCAAAACATGTCTGTTAACAAAAATGATTTAGGGCGTAGGGCTCACAGGGTGTTATAACATCCAACAGCACATAACTGTGAAATATTAGCTTCATCCTGACATCATTAAACGTGATGAATCTCTGCTTCTGACACCATCCTCCAGCAAGCAGTGCTGTAAAATGCACAACTAATTCTGAGGTGTTTGATTTTGGGGGTGATGTGAGAACTTCAGACATGTCTGCTCCACGCAGTGCTCTTCTACCCAGGATCTGCCCAGAGTTCCCTCCTGGTGCTGCCCTCAGCCTGGGATGTTTGTCTGCTCAGCTTTTCCTTTGTTAATGATGTACACAAGTGTCAGCAGAGCCTTTCTCTCTGCGTTTGTTATTTCTTCATCATTGACACAGAGGCGTGTGTGATAAAGACTCATCAAAGTTATCATTACAGTACACGTAGCTGCACTGAACTGACTGGTTTGTCTGTAAAGCTCTTTTTGATCTGACTCTGTTTCTGGCTCTGTGACTCATTACTTACTTTCCCATAGCACTCCCTGCTGAAGATCACACTTGTCTTCTCCTCTTGTGTTTAATTCATGATCAAAATAGATTAGTGTTCATATTTGTCTTGCTTTTCAGTGCAGTGTGCATAACAGCAGCTTAAAAATAAAAAATCCCAACAACAAACCAACCCCTCTCCAATACTACTCAAGATCAGAAATAACCTCAGTACACCTCAGACCCTCGTGCCTGACAGCTCCTTTGCACACAGAACCTCTGGGTCAGTGGCTGTTGGTTGTCCCTGAGCAGCTCTTCCACCAGTGGGTTTGAGGAGGGGACTGTCCATAAATATCACTTAAACCTCCTGACGTGAAGCAATTGCTCGGAGCTGGATGGAGGGAGCAGTGACTGCCCAAAGGCTCTGAGCTCCCCAAAAATCTAGCTAGCATCCTCACTGCTGCTCAGTGCACCTCCATGCCCTGCTATTGTGGCTGCAGGCAGCACTCTTGGGTTTTTGTGTGCGTTGTGTTCTGGGGGAAGGGGCAGCTGTAGGGAGCTGTGGGGGGCACGAGGAGGGCACAAGATGAGGATGGGTGTCACCGTGCAGAGACCTGGGTGCTGTGTTTTCATTGCTAGTTGGTACTCCAGAGTGAGTTGGCTATGCAGGACTGTGTGTTTTTGTTATGACTTTCTGCATGGAAAAGAAAGTTGTGAGATTTAGACGAGGCAATACAACTTAGTGTGTAATGCCTGGTTTTGGTGGTCAAAGGGCTTGGGGTTCCCTTCCTTTTATTCTGCAGACAGAAGAATGGTGGTTCTTAACCATTTTCAAGGATTAAAACATAAATATATATATGTACACATCAGTTTGTAGATGTATTTTCTAACTTCAGCAGGCTGTAAATAAACATAGCAACTAGTTGAGTGCTGCTGAATGCTGTGGTAACTACTGAGTATTAAATGACATTGAGATGAAATCCTGTATGAACGTACAACCGCTGCCAAGGTTGGGGTTTAACAAAGCTTGTCGTTCCCGTGGTTTAAAATGCAGATTGCATGCAAGGTCCCCACTTGCCCCCTTGCAGTGCTGAAGCTTTTTCCAGCACTGAAGTTGGAGCATTTCTCCTGGAATTAGCAAACTGTTCATCATCTGTTCGTATGCTTTTGTGAATTCGGCCATTAAAAAGATCCTTTAATTCCATTTAGACACTTTAAAGCTTAATGGTTAAGAGCACTGGTAACTTTCTGGCAACACGTGGTGTGATGTTAAAGGCAAGTCCTTGCTCCTAGTTTAATGCAGTTAATAAAGTTTGTTTCCTCCCTCCCCATTTGAGAGCCTTGTCTGCGTATCTGCAGAGAAAATTCAACCCGACCTTGCTTTACAGCCTAAGATGTCAGGAGACAAATAAAACGAGCCTGCCTTGTTTTTATTAATGGCCTTGATTTTTAGCCTGATGACTTATTTGCTAAACACAGCTGATGCAGGGAGTGCAGGCTTCAGTACCCATAAATCCTCCCATGCAGAACAGTGTGCCTGCCTGTCCTGAGCCCTGCTCTCCTTGGTCTTGGCCACGCTTCCCTTCCAGGCCCCCATCTCACCATGGCTAGGTGAGGTTCCTGCATGCTGTGCTCATTCCAGTCTGCTTTGGGATCAGCCCATGTCTTTGCTGCTGATGGGAGGTTTGGGATGTGGGAACCCCAGTGCTAAATGGTAGGAAGGATAAAGTGGAGAAAGTCATTTTATAGTGGAATAGTTCCTGGGAAACTTCATCAATCTTTGCCTGGATTCATATGCAGTCGTGACTTGTGCTGACATTCACATGGCTGGTGTAGGGGAGCAGTGTGCAGCCTGTGATTTGGGCTGTGTGCTGAACCACTGGCCTGATGTCAGCTCCATCAATATAATAAAATCAATGGAGTTGGAAGGGACACTTAGAGATCATCTAGTTCAACTCCCCTGCAATGAACAGAGATACCCACAGCTTGATAAGGTTCCTCATATCCTCCTCTTCCTCCTGTTATTGTTTTTTGAGACATCACAGAATTGTCTGTAGTGGACATGTTTGAATAATGGCTATTAGAAGGGAGAGCCTGCCCAACTAATGATGGGTGTAAAATAGAATATTTGTCCAAATGTTGTTTCTTGCTCCTTATGTTCAACAGCTTTTGCATTGTGCACTGTGCTGCTCAGTGATTATGGGGCTGTGCTGGCCCAAAATCACAGATTCGCTGTTAAAAAATACGTTGTTCCACTCCTAAGAGCAAGAAGACTTTCCAAATCCAAGCACGTGTTGCCTGCCTTCAAAGCGTTCGCAAAAATCGGTGCAAGAGGGGAAATAATAAAATGATCCTTTTCCTTTTTTTGAGTGAAATTAAAATATGGTCTTGCTGCAGATGGCTGACTGCAGTGCAATGCCCCATATGCGTGCGTGCAATTACACTTTTCATCTTGATGAGTTTGATGCGTTTATGGAGCTGGCTGTTTGTTTGTCAGTCATCAGATTCAACCTCCCCCCCGAAAAAAGCAGGGCTGTTTGTTCTTTGTAACATTTTAGATCTAATTCCTGCTCAGCTGAATGACAGATATTAGCATATTCCTTAGGAAATGTGGCTTGGGTGTATGTGTACAGCAAAGAGCAGTTGATAGGGCACTGGCAATCGCAGCTCGTCTGTTAGTCATTAAGCTCAGCAAGAACAAATGTGTCTGCATCAGATAACGAATGCAGAGGCAGTGCTGGCAGTGGAACCTCTGCTTTAGTCTGAAATCCTTTGTTTCCTAATAAGGCCTCAAATATGAAGTGTGGAAATACCTTGGAGAGGATGTGCCATTGGGAACTTGTTGGTTCCAACGTAACACAGTGCATGAGGATTATTGGACCGAATGAGCTGTGCTCTTTTCAGTGCTTTTTTTTTTTTTTTTTAATGAGAAGACATTTATTTTCTTCCTGAATAACTCTGGGACAGTCGTCCCATCTCACATCTCTTACTTGTTGTTATTGGAGATGGATTCTGGGTGTCTGCTGAAAGAAGCCTTGTGGAGGGTGAGGTGGACCCACCATCCAATGGACCCATCCATCCACTTGGAGTGTAGAGAAACTTGTTGATGGGTCCATTCTAACTCAGGATGTTCTATGATTCTTTAGGGAAAAGCAGCAGAATGCATGATAGCATCTGAGTACACACTGAAAACAGTTCCAGTCCATCAGCTGCAAAAACGATCTTCTTAAGTAAATACCACTTTTCTGCACACAGCATCTATTTCAGTCTTCATGCGTGTGCCTGCATTGAGGGTTGTGCTATTAAAATAACTGCAAGCATTGCATGAAAGCACCGTGGGTGAAGGCAGTTGGTGCCTTATGGTGTGCAGGAGGCAGCTCTGCTCTGCCCGGCGTGGCTGAGTGCTCCCTGCAGAGCCGCTTTTGATGCTTTGCAGACTTTGAGGCATTGCTGTCAGGTGGGGTTACAGGCAGAAATGAATAACCCTCATGTAAAAGCTCCCACTTGCAGCAAAGACAGGAAAAACCAAGCAAAGGCTGTCCTTGCTCTGGTCCTTTGCTGCCCTGTAGGTGTCCCAGGCCTGGGGACCACAGTGGGAAAGACGTGCTCCGGAGCACGTGTTTCTTTGTGACCTTCAGACAGGGAGAACAGCAGGAGCTTTAATTCAGGATTGTTAATTCAGCTTGTTCAGCATCTCCTTGGGTGTCTTCCAAGCAATTGGGCTCAGAAATTATTTAAAAAAATATATACATTTTTTAATATATTGCCCGAGCGAGAACAATAACTGAGTAACGATTGCTGGCTGCTGCTCTTACCCCACTGTGCTCAGCCTCGGGGGTGCTCTCAAGCAGTCCTGGCCTTGCTTTGGTGGCATTGTTCCTCTGCTGTCCTCCTGCCCACTGCAGGACCTGATGCAGCTGCAGGATGGGGCAGCCCCTGCTGGGGTGTGTGCTGTATCCCTGCAGCAGCTCTGTGCTGTATAGGGAGCTGTTAGCTTATCTGCTCTGAGGTCCCTGCTGCAGCTGGAAGGCTGTCTCTCTGCATGATTCTGCTGCCACTTGATCCATTAGGTGTTTTTTTTTTTTTTTTTTTTTTTTTTTTGTGGAGAGAGGAGGAAGCAATTCCTGCTGGGGCAAGTTTCCAGTCATTCTCTTGGCAGCTTATTACCCCTTTCTTGAGCATGTTGGTGATACCGTCACCCTGACATCCCTTTGCAAGGCAAAATGCCTGTTTCTAAATGCAGATCTACAGTTGCTGCCCTGCAGTGCTACGTTCCCCAGCCCAGTCAGAAGGTACCTGATGGTAAAGCCAAGCAAATAGGGTGGGCAATGTCTCAAACCTTTGGTAACACAGAAGAAAGGGAAGAGGAAAGAAAGGAAGAAGCAGTGCAAGGCATGGAGCAGATCTCTGCACAGCAGCAATGATTTCTGGCTGTCTCCCATGCTTGGATCACTGCACCCCACGATCAATGTGTTACTGCAGAGGTCAGGAATTGGAATTTGAGTGTAATGGGCCAATATCCTCTGCTGGAAAACAAGCAGTGATGGATCTGAGCCCTTGTTCTGCACCATGTGGATGTCCCACCTTGCACTTTGTGGCATCGTTTGAAACCCTCCATACTTGATTTTTTAAAATTATTTTGAATCATGATTAGGCAGCTAGGAGTACTGCGAAATGCTAGGTAGTTAGTTTTAATGCTGTTTTATTTGTTAGTAAACCCTTATAGCTGCAACTTTTATCTTTAATACTTGAGCATCAGAAGTGCCTGAGGAGGAAAGCAAGAATCAAGAGATCCAATAAAAACTTTTGATAAACGCTTGCTGTCCTGCACACAGTGGAGGTGTTCTTATCTCCCGTTCTCTGAATGCACTGCACTGGGGCAGCAGTGCCCAAAGCTGGGACGGGGCTGGATGTGCTGACACCAGAGGAATGAGATTGAAATAGCTGCGATGCAGAGCGTGCATCTCCGTCACTGTGCCATTTGCCAGGGACAGCTCTCATTAGAAGTTGACTTTTTATTTTCTCGCAAGTGGGGGGAGAAATTAATGACCACCCTCATTTCTGCTGCTGCCCTGCGGATCTGGAATAACCAGCACCTCCTTCATGTTAGTGCAGCTTTCAAAAACAGTATTTCGAAATGTCAAGTTAATGCGCTCTGGGAACAATGAGATTCAAGGACCCAACGCGAGCATCAAATTGCATCTGCTGCCACAAGGACTTCTGGGATTCTCAGACGCAAACGCATGGGGGAGGTTTTTGGTGTTTTTTTTTTTTTTTTCAGTCTTTCTTCTGAAAGCAAAGTTTCCTTTTTCTCATGCCTGTCCTCGCCACAGAACGCGGACCAAACCTGTCTGAGACGGCAGATTAAAAACGAAACCCTCATGAATGAGCAATGCAGCCTGCATTTTTTATGACAGAGGAAAAGCAAACCCATTTTAAAATGTGCATATTTTCTTTTTAGATAGGGGAAAAAAGCACCTAAATAGGCAGGCTGTGGGTGTCGATAAATATTTATTCCAAAGAAACAATCTCTGAACGGAATGCCTTATGCTTTTAGGCAATTAGAAATCAGCGTTTGTTTTTCAGAGTGGAAGCAGCGTTTTCCAGGAGCTTTTGGAACGTGGCCAGTGCCAACTGAAAAGCTCTGCACGGTGTTTTTTGCCGAGTAATTGCACCAAAAGGACGCTCTGATTTATAGGAGGGGTTGTAATGATCCTGAAATGAAGGGGAGGAGAAAATGGAGCATTAGCCCAAAGGCTGCGTGTGTTATAGAGAAAACATAGAATCACAGAATCATAGAAAGGCCTGGGTTGAAAAGGACTACAGTGATCATCTAGTTTCAACCCCCCTACTGAAAGGCCACAGCCGTGAGCAGAGTGGGGCGGTGAGTTGTACATGAGCAACCAACAAGTCACTTCCTTTCCTTTCCTTCCCACTTCCCGTTCCTGATGTTTTCTTGTTTGCTGTTCATGGGTGCACACACCTTGGTTAAACCTGCTTTGACACCAGCTGTTCTAAATGCATTTGAAAGAGCTATGAGGGATGCATACGCACCAAGGTCATATAAATTAATAATTATCAAAGTGCTCTTACCCTTTTCTGCCTCCAGAAAAGAAGTGAGGAAAACTTTAATCTGCTTTTTCCTCGTTTGAAGTTTCCCATACAGGATTTTGCAGATAATTTCAGGGACCGTTGTTTTGATGGCAGTCAGGAGCTGAGTTGTCTCCCTCATCTCTACATGTGAATGTTCATTTCCAAGTGTGTTTGGGCTTATAATTAGGACGGTGCAAATAGTGTAATCATGAGCTGCTCGGAACCTGTAATTATCAAAACTTGGTGTTTGGAAGATGTATAAATCATGACAGCACTGCTTTCCAGCTGCCAATCAAGAATGGGAATTCAAGCTGCATAAATGCAGAGCGTGTAGGCTGGAAGGTTCTGCTACCATCGTCGCAGAGGTGCTAATGAAGAAAGTGTTCATCCATAACTTCTCGTTAAGTAAGAACTGAACTTACAAAATGTTGGCATCACTGGAATAATTAGGGGTTTTCTATTATTGATGAGCTGGGCTTTATAAGAGAGCTATCTCTAAGAGCCCAGATCGTACAGTAGAATCGAAGAGTCCTTACGGTTGGAAAATACCTCTAAGATCAAGCCCATCTCCAACACACTCCCACCATGGCCATGACATGTCCTTCATTGTCACATCTCTACATGTCTTGACCATCTCCAGGAATGGTGGCCTCACCACCTCCCTGGGCAGCCTGTGCCAGTGCCTCACCACTCTTTTGGGGAAGAAATATTCCCTAATATCCAACCTGAATCTCCCCTGGTACAGCATGAAGTGATCAGCTCTTGTCATGTCACTGCTACCTGTGAGTAGAGGCCAACCCCTCCCTTCGTACCACCTCCTTTCAGGCTGTTGTAGATACTCCCAAGGCTGTGCTGTGTGCCATGGTGACTGGAAAGAGGAGAACCCAATCTGTCCATCACAGTGCCTGAGGCCATGAAGACCTCAGGCAGCCTTGTAAGTCCATTGTAATTTTAAGCCATTTTGATAATGCTCCCCTCAGCTTTAATGTTACACATCCCTGTGTATGTACCTCAATAATTGAAAGGGATATCGGGCAAATTTGATCTGTCTGGCTTTGACTTATGCTGTCCTTATCTTGGCCTTCGTGTCATTAAGAAAAAAATTGGTATTGATCTCAGACTATACCACTACATTGTGCTGCAATTTTTCTTCCTTACTAGTAGAATATAAATCGATAGAAGGCAGCTGCTTGAGACGTGGGCCAGAGATGGTGCTGTCATTTATATATTGTAAATTCAATGATAGCTGATCAAATCAGTGCGTCTACTGTTCCAAACCTGACATGATTGAATTGTCAATAAAAAAGATTTTACAGTAAGGGAAGGAGAGCTGGTGGTGTAAATGCCTGGAAGCCTCACAAAGTTTGATATGAAACGAACCAATAAGGTAGGCTATTACACTATAATTCCAACCACTGAAATATTTGGATACTTGTGTTCTCACTTGGAAATGCAGTTCTCTATGGGGGAAGCCTTTCATTACAGCTTGTTTGAAAAGTAATTACTCGGTGACTGTGAGAAACGGATGGCTTCTTCTGAAATGAAGATAGCTTTTGTATAGGGAAGAGCTAACAGGAGCAGGGTAGGGCTTGTCTGAACAAAACATTCGTAGTTCCAGTGTGTTGGGTGGAAGGTTATTAATGAGTCTACTCAGAAATAAATGGTGCGGCAAGGAGTGTGACTGACAGATTGCTGGGGTGAAGCTCTTCTGTATTGCCTCTGTGAATCAGAATATGGTCCAATTATTTCCTGGACTACCAAAAGAACAGTCTGTGGCAAACTTTCTTCTGAATCTTTTCTTGGGAATTGGGCTGAAAAGTGGCTTTTCTTTTTCCAATTTCTTGGTGTGTGACACTGCTGCCAGGTGGAGTTGGGCATCCCAAGTCTTCTCTCTATGTGCATCGTCCCTCCATCTGAGCTGTGTTCCTCTTTTTCCCTCCTCAGCTGTTATTTGGACCTTGCTGGTGGCTGGCAGCTTCCTGAGGATGCACTAACTCAATGACTTGTGATTGACCACACGCTTAATCTCTTTACTGTGTTGCACCAATTTAACTAAATCCTAAATCCATTAGGTGCTCTCAAATTGCTTTACAAGTGTCCGGAGGAGGTGTTTGCAATAAATCCAGTCTAATTCTCCCTGCAGACAGGGTTTTAAGGCTTCAGTTCTGGGCTATTAGAGGAGCAGTGTGCTGCAGGAGTGGGTTTGCACAGGAATGTGAAGGGTGAGAAGCAGTTCAGCCTTTTTGTTTGCTTTCTGCTGCCTTCCAGTTGATGTTACTGCTTAGTTCAGTTTCTAGATGGAGAGAGCAAGCTGAAGAGTGGAAAAGTGGGCTGAGAAACCCGCTCTGCTTTGGAATGGAAGTGATGTTCTGGTTGTTGAAATGGTTTAAAAAGCACCAAAAAATCTAACAAACTTACCAATACTTTGTTTTACTCCCCCCACTCTCTTTTACCTTCTCAAAGTTAGTGAAATGAGCCTTTCTCCGTCTGACTCCTGCATGGGTGCAGCAGCAGGAGCACCCAGAGCTGGGCTGAGAGGCCTTGGCAAGAGCTGTAAGGCAGCAAATTGCACCCACTTCAAGTACAGTTATCACAAGGCTGGATATTTAAGCCAGACCTTTTAAAAATAAAAAAAATAAATTGTATTTGCAATGGAGGAAGAGTGTGTGCAGTCAAATCCACCTCAAAGTACCTTCTGAAATGCTCACCTTCTGCAGTGTCACTGACACCTGTATTTATTCGATCTATGATTTTGATTTTGCTCTGCTTAGAGCTACAGATACACCTCTCTGCTCGGGGTGTTTGCATGGGGTCAAAGCGGAGCAGAGGCCTGTTGCTGTTGGTGTGCACACGAGGGATCTTCAGCTTTTAGTGACAGTTGTTCACGTTAGCTGAAGCTTGTAAGTCCCAGTGAGATGCTGGTAACGTTCTGCTTTAGCAGGGGTTAAAGATGAGGAGCAAAACATGAGTGTTCTTCATGAGGGTAGGAAAGATGAATTTGCAGAATGTTTTGCTGTCTCATTTCAGCACAAGCATGTGGTTTTCGGTTCCCATAACCTCAGGGCATTATGAAATCGTGATTAAAGTCCTGAGAACAATGTGATCAGCATTAAAATTGGCAATTTTGAAAAACGATACGTTGTGAGGTTTCGCTTAATTTGCCTTTCTTGTCTCCCAGCACTGCGGGTCACATTTTCAAGCTTTTTCCCACAGCGGAGAGAACCCAGTTTGTTTTGGTTTTAAATTCTCAACAGAAATCCTACGTTATCCCCTCTGCAAATCTGTTACAACAGATTCTGCAAGCAGTGAGAGCAGTTCCAGCACCTGGCAATAGGCTCAGCTTCTATTGAAGGCGAAGTTTTCCTGCAGGTCTCAGTTGCTGGAGTGAGGATTGCTCTGGTTTTAATCCTGCCCATATTTCCATACTCATAAGACGACACAGTATGGAAACGTGTGCCATGAAAAGAGTAGATTTGCTTGGTAAGGGCCTGTTTAGTATGTATCTCCATTTGAACTTTTTAGGGAGAAAATAGCAGGGGGGTTGAAACTGGATGATTATTATGGTCCTTTTCAACCCAGGCAACCCATATACAAACTGGGCAGTAAGGAAACAATGCTCTTTGATGGGAAATCAGGAACATAGCAGCTAACTCTGGGCAGCAGATGTCAGTGGCATTAGTAGCTTTGAATGTTGCTACCTGTGTTATTTCATTACTTTTGTACTCTCTTTACCTGGACAGTTGTTTTTTCATATCCAACTAAAGAATAAATCACTGTGCAGACTTCATGGAGGCTGCACGCAGAACAGAGCAGCTCAGCAGGGCACGGGAGATGCATCTGGGTGCCTGGAATACAGAGGTTCTTTGGTTTGGTTTGTGTCTAAGTGCTCTTTGTTTAACTGATAGCTGCTCACTTTGTTTAACCGATAACACATGTTGTGCTGTTACTGGTCTTGACCTTTTCCAGTTAAACTGGCTTAAAGTGGAAGTGTTTATGGGGAGGCTCTGCAGTCCTGGCGTCCGTGGGCTCTTTGTCTGACCCAAGGGGGGACTCAGTGTCTGCCAGGAGTTTGCACAGAGCTGCATGTTTGCAAACTTCAATGGCTTTTGCTCCAGAAGACTTTTAACATCCCCCCCCACTGCCGCCCCGAGCAGGAGCTTTTTCCATTGCTAGTTTTATTTTTGTCACTGGGGTTTTATTGCAGTTTCAGATATCTCGTGTATATAAAATGACATCCAGTTGGCAGCAGGAGAAAGGGAGAGAGGCTTTTCAGCACAAACTCTGACTTAGCGAGCACAGAAGGATGATATTTCCTTCTATCAGGATACACTTTCCTGTTTTAAGAATGGGATGCAGTTTGCACTGAGGATGCTTGCTCCTCTTCATGGCAAGAGCCAGACTGGTTCCTACGCTGGTCCCAAGCATGCAGATCTTTCAGTCGAGAGCTTTTACCTCGAGGTAATGAAGCTGTATGGATGTGGGCATGGCTCAAGGCTGCCAGGCTTTAATTTCTCCTTCCTTCCCCCCACCTCTTCCATATTGCTGCTGCGGGAGGCTCTGCAGCAGTGGATGCTGATGGGAAGATGCGAGCTTCCCTCTCTCAGTGCCAGCAGAGGAGCAGCAGCAAACAATCAGCTCTGATAGCAGAAAATGGGCCGGCTGCGCTCCTTCTCCAGGGGCTGCAACAACTCCCATTACTCTGTTATCAAGAAGGATCTGTCTCTGACATGCCTGAGCCGGTCGGTTAAGTGCAGACCTCACAGGAAATGAATCTTTTTGATTCTTGACAAGAAGACAAGAAGAAGAACTTTTTGAGGGAAAATGTTTTTCCTGGCAAGCACAGGTGGGCTTGGGGCAGGGATTGGGTCAGGAATCTCTGAATTTGACCCTAAGCTTCATTCCCTTGAATGTTCTCCTCTCCATGAATATAAAATATAAATACAATCAGGTCCTGAATTGTACATCTGCTGTTGTTCCTCCTAGAGATGCCAATTCTTTCATCTGGAAGTGAGGAGAAGCTTAGAAAAAGAAATCTGCCCTTTTATTTGGTGGTGAATGTACAGGGAAGTGTGCAAGCACCTACCACTGACACGTTAAACACCCTAACCCTATTCCTATTTGGCCAGGTCGTGGTGCAGTGTGTCTTTGAAATGACCCTCATGGGCTCATGCCCTCCCTGTCCAGCAATAAACTCATTCCCAGGACTAATGGTAAAATTCTGCAAGGTGTGAAATTCCTGGCTTGAATAGATTTACAGTAAGTTAATAGGTTTTGCAGCATATCTCTTGCAACCTATTTGTGGAAGCATCGTTTTAACATGCAGAGTAATTGAAAACATTGTCAGGTGATGGGATTTATTATCCTCTCCAGCCTCTTTTTCATGCCTAGGAAAGGCTCCATAATAAACACAGCGCTGGCAGTAAGGAAATATCTTGTGTGGAGGTGTTCAGAGGGGAAGTGACTGGTAATTTTTCTTCAGAAGAACAGATTCCATAGTTAGAAGTGTATGCTTAGCAAACACTACCAAGGGGTCGTTTCCTAGGGTTGGGAACCTCTTTTCTCACCTCACCTGCTGCCCACAGTCACAACTCGTGCTGGTAGGTGCCACTGTGCTCTTAGCACAGCGCTGGTGTCCGTCTGTGCAGGATGTGTGCCTTCAGGAGGCACTGAGCTGCAGAACACACGTGTCTGAACATAGCAGTGCTGGGGATGAATATTTAATGGGGTCAGACAATGTGTTCTGTGTTGTTTCCATGCGCAGCCCTTGAAATATGCAGTCTTTACTCTGAGAGGTTTATGCTGGAAGCATCCTTTGGAGAAAGTGTTTACTTTTTACAAGCGTTATTTGTCCTTGCTACTTTTGTTATCATTATTTATAAATCAAAACTTATATTGATCTGGGGATTATGCGCTAAACCACGTCTGAGAGCGGTTGCTCTATTACTGAGCAAACCAGCTGCCATCTAACTTTTGGTAAATTTATCGATCCATGTTCTTTGTGTTTCTCTTTAGAAAAAGAACAAGCTGAATTTTAATTTACTAGGAAGGCAGCTGAGCACGTGGCCCCTTCTTCAGCGAGGGATTTACACCCGCGAGGAACTTTGGAGAGATGAATAGTGCTGTTACCTTGCAGGGGATTATTCATGTTCTTGGAGGAAAGTCTGTCCGGAGCGGGCGGTGCGGCCTCGGATCGATTTCTGGCATCAGTGTTTGAGTTGCCTTCTTGAAAGCCAAATTCTAATCCTGCACTCCAGTTACCATGAGAAGGAGTAAGGAGATGATAAAACATTTCCTTTTGGGAAAGGAGCGTTAATCAAATTGGGTCTCAATCGTGGGTCCTGCCCATGCATCACTTAAAAATGAGTGAATAAAAAATTTCGTGTGGGAGATTGACTCAAGTTAATTCAGAGGTAGAGTCCAGTTTTTGGAAAGGGCCAAGTCTGGGAGCTGGGGCCTTGAGCTGGGGATGGTGCCTGGGGTTGGTGTGTCTGGGACACGTTGGGAGCAATAGCTCTTGGGCTCTTGAAACGGTCCACAACTCTCATCTCCATGCGGGAAATCCCCATCCTCCTAAGATGTCTTTAGACAAAATCAACCTGACATCACGAAATTGCTTTTGAGAGCTTTATCAGTGCTCTGTCTTGGGAAGAGCTGCTCTTTAGGGGAAGAAAATTACACCGATATTCGTTGCGTTTAACTCTGTTGCTGAGCAAATGTCTTTCCTGAGTTCTGAGAGCACAGGTAGGAAGCAAAACCAGAAATAAAGGGTTTGAGGCTGAAGTGCTTTAAAAACAGCCAACAGGTACCCTTAAAGACGTGCGAGCCCTTCATGTTACTATAGGGATCAAGAACTGATTTTCTACCATTTGCTTTTCATCAGACAGTTGAGATAACTTTAAAGAGAATTTGACCAGGAGAGATTAGAAAGGAAGGAATTTGCTTCTTAAATAAATAGTCTGCTCTCCATTGTTGGAGACTTAACGGGCCGATAAAAGCCTTCTGAAATGAAAGGGAGCCTGGAAAACCCGCCTCAGATCTGCCTTGCTCTGAAGTGAAGGAGACCAATGCACTTCCACAAGTCTTTTCTTCAGATTTTTCCAAGTCAACTTAACCCAGTGACTTGACTTATCTTCATTTATTCTGATGAATAAAAGAATTTGTTAGTTGGGCAATGTTGGAAATAGCTTATACATCTTAGTTTAAGATAAATGGAGGGAGTGCACATATTGGTGTCCTGTGTTTTAGGAAGAGCTGGCTGCCAAATACTTGCCTTGTAAATTTGACAGGGAATTTATAGAATCACTTGTCCTCTGTTTCAAACACATTTCATCCATTTAAGAGGCAAGCTTCATATTTGCTGTCATTATAACACCATTATTTTGGATGTTGGGGCCTCCAATTAGTAGAAGTGTGGCTGGGGGCTGACCAAGAGCTGGTTTCTGGGGCACTTTACTTTTATTTTTTCCCACTGGTGGGTGGAGATTGTCATTTTTGCAACAAAATGGAGAGAGAACAGTGATGTGAATTGGAGTGTAAATATTTGTGGTAGTAACAGTGAAGGTGAGAGTTCCCCAGTGATGTGACATTAGTTCTGAGCACATTATTGATATAATTACAACCTAACAAAAGCTTGGTGCTTTCAGTGATTTGTTTTGTCCTCTTGGATTGGTTTAATTAACTTCTTCCCTTCAGAGGGAAAGAGGAAGATATGAAATATTGGTAGTGTGCATATTTCTGTGAAAGAGAAATGTTCCTCCCTGACCTTGAGCCCTGCCAGCTCTGTGCTCCCACTGCCCTCTGCACAGGTGGATGGTGCAGATTAACATCATCTCAAAACAAGAGTCTCCAAATAGAATCATAGAGTCCTTAAGGTTGGAAAAGTCATCTAAGATCATCCAGTCCAACCCCAACTCACCAGGCCTATCCTGCCATCCATCCACTGCCCCTAAACAAAAGAACCACTTTCTTGCAGCAGAAGCCCCACACATCCCTCTCTGCCTTTCCTTCTTGTGCTTCCTCAGCTTCAGCTGAGCCTGCCCTTATTCCCCCCGCTCCCTTTCGCTTTGATAAAGAATCATGTTCATCCTCCCCTCGTGCCAGCCTTGACTGTTTGCATTTTTAACTTTGTCTTTATTAAATTTTCACGAATCTTTTTAAGCATTCGCACATCTGTCAAGGCACAAAGCAGAATATTACTTGATGCTCCGAAAAACAAATTATACAATAGATGTGCAACCCATATTTAATCAACAGCACCGCAGACGCGTGGTAAGCACAAAGCTCCTGGAAAGACTTCTCCTTTGAGCAGTTATTTGTTGAGTGGTCTTTCCTGGGAGTTCTTCTTGGGAAGCCCACGTGGAGAGTGGCACCTCGGAGCCCTGACGTTAAGGGGTTTGTGTGCAGGGTATAAATAATAAACGGGTGAGCCGCGGTGTGACTAATTGCTCTGCAGTCGGACAGCTACCTAGAGTGTAATGGGAGCGTGTTCTCGAGGCATTTGGTGTGGGTCTAATGAGGAGTTAGCATAGAGTATTTTTATGAAAAACTTCAGGGAGTGCGTTTCCAAATGCCAGGGCACTAAATAAGCTGAACGATTAAAATAAATGGGTTTTGAGCCTGGCATTTTGATGGGCGCAGATAATTAGGAGAAGATGCTCTCTGATGAGCAGAATGGTACGGCTTTGGCTGGTGAGCAGCTCTGCCTTTGGAAACCTCTACCTCGGATCCCGTGGAAGGGCATGGGAGAGAGGAGCCCCCTCTGATCTGGAGAATGGACACAGACCTCTCTTCTTTGCTCTAATGGTGATGGAGCAAAGGGAGAAAATGTGAGCCCTGATGGCTTAAAAGTGGGAAGACAGAATAATTGAACTGTTTTAATTTCTATTACAAATGCTTTGAAGCTAATCTCATAATCCCTGGGAGCTCGAGTCCGTAAATTTTATCATGACACTATTGCAAAAGTAATCCAAAAGGCTGTCTCATATTCGAGGGGTGAAAAACCCATTTCCTAAGCTCCAAATGTGTTCAGAGAAACAAACCTTGTAAGAGCAGCAGTGGCACCATCTGATGGGCTATGCAGTGCTACAGACAAAAGTAATTATGCTGCCTAGAAGAGCTTTTGTCTCCAGATAATGTTGTTAAAAACTTGCACAGTAGTGTATATCATAAAGGAACAAATCTGGAGTCTGCTCTTATTGCTGCCAGGGGAAAAACTCTTGGGTTTTGTTTCCTTTCTGCTCAATATACTGCGAACCTTTTCCAAGTTTGTAAATAAATATTACCTGCTGTTTGAAAAATGACTCACAGTTCGTCTCACCAGCAGTGCCTGTGGCAGCCAGGCCATTATTGCAAACAGTTGTTTCTCTCTTGGTGAGCTCCTTTGTGTGTCTTTCAGGAATACAGGCTGCTGCCACGAGGTATTAAAGAAGTATTTCCCTCTCCAGACCTCACTCACACATGGATGCCTATGGCTGCTTTCTCAGTTTCCCAGCAGTACCACAGCAATTGCCATGTCAGAAAACGTCTTGGCAAACTTGCAAAAAAGCAAAACTTGGGGGATTTTCTTGATGAATATTGGAATTTCCATCTGTAAATGCTAAAGTGTGTGGTATGGCTTCTTGTGGCTGAGCATTTATTTTAAACATATGGGACTCTTGACTATTTGAAACCCTGGACCTGAAGGTAGGAACTTCACCTGATTGAGGAATTCATTAGGAACTTATGAATTCACATGCCACAAGATCCTGGTGGAGATGGCACCTGCCCATATGTGCCAATGTAATGGTGACACAGCATCATTCTTCCTTCTTGACCATTGCAATTCACCCCCAGATGCTTGAGGGGAGTCCTGCTGAAACAATAATAAGAGCCTACACTTTTCAGTTGTTGCCTGATAAATGTGCTCTGGAGTGAAGGTTTCACTGTTTCATGCATCCTTTGTGAGCCCTAATAAACCACCCTTTCCAGAGCTCGTCACCAGATCTACAGCACAGCTATGGAGCTTTGCAGCTGGTGGTGCTCTGCCTCACGTCCTGCACCACTTCCCTTGGTTTCACCTGGCAATGAGCAGCTAGAATAATTAGGTTTGAAAAGACCTCCAAGGTCACCTAATCCAACCATCCATCTACCACCAACATTGCCTGCTGACCACATCCCTCAGTGCCACATCCCCACTGTTCTGGAAAACCTCCAGGGACGGTGATTCCTTGGGCAGCCTGTGCCAGTGCCCCATCACTCTTTCAGCGAAGAAATTGTTCCCACCATCCAACCTGCACCTCTCTTGATGCAGCTTGAGGCCATTCCCTCCCACCCTGGGGCAGAGCAGTGTGGTTGAGCTCTGTCGTGTATGCACAGCTACAGTGATGGAGGCAGTAGCACGTGAACCCTGTGCTGTCACGCGTGCTGGAAATGGGTGCAAGTCTGCCAATGCGCCCCATCACTGCTGTCAGGATATTTGCTCTGCTTCAGCAAGAGCTGAGGACCAGCTTCTTTAAATGGCAGGGTTTGAAAATATCCTTGAAATGAAAAAAGAAAGAAAAAGAAATAAAAGCCTGAATTGTCCCCCAGCAGTCAGGACTGCAGGAGTGCCGTGCTATGAGTTTTTCCCAGTAGCAAAGCCCTGAGCACAGGGGCTGACCCACACACTTCCCGTGCTTTGAAGCGCTCACAGCACGGCCCTGGGTTGTCCCTGGGTTTTAGTGCTCTTGTAGCAACCGCCAGGGGATTTGGGCGTGAGATATTTTGGATCTGGGAGACTTTTTGTTTGGTTTTTTTTTTTTTTTGGACCAAGTTTTATTATTTCTCACATCTATTAGCAGGGCAGCAGGAGGCTCCGTGTGCCTTTGTTGTGCCTGTTGCGCTCTCTAATGGGTATATGCAAAGGCTCCGAGGCGCACGAAATAGGCACTCTCAGGCAGCTTGATGAGGAAAACGATGTGCGTGTCACGACCCTTGAAGCAGTGGGACTGTGTGTGCGTGCTGCTCTGATGCACACTGCTCTCAGTTCCTTTCTGCAGCATTTCTCGCCGTAGGAGCCTTGCATTGGAGCCTGGAATATTTTTTCTAATCAGCGAAGGGTCTCTCGGCTCTGATGGTAACTTGCAAAGCACAGAGGAGCGAGGAGAGGGAAGAGGGGGTGACTTTTTATAAGGGAACTCACAGAGAGAAGGTTAAAGTCGAGCCGTGAGCACAGCATGAGAATCCTGGCACTGTTAAAAACGCTGCCCCAAAAAGTGCTTTGTGTTCTTTGTTCAGGCAAAAGCTATTCTGGTGCTCTTGAGGATAAAGGAGAAAAAAAGTTTCATAATCCCTGTGTCCTATTTAAAGGACCTTTTTTTTTTTTTTTTTTTTTTTTTCCCTTTAAAACTTTCTATAGCGAAGCAGCCAGAATCTGCTTTCCTACTGCTGCTTTTGGTGGGGTTGCTGGCACCAGGCGGGTGGAAATGTGGTTTGAATGGTTGTGTTTGGTCATTTCTGTTCCAATCGGTGCTCACAGCATAGCTTTCTGCATGCTGGTATGGGAGACAGCAGGGAGCATCAGGTCCCTGTGTGCATGGTTTGTGCTTGGGGGAAGCATGGAGTCCTGGGGGTGGTCTGGGAGCTGCTGGGGACCCAGCACTGCCTGTGGCTGCGCTGATCCTGGATCCCTGTGTGGAGGAGTCAGACCGTGCATGGCTGTATCTCTGACTTAACAAAGAGAAAAAAAATGGAACTTATGGCTTTAAAAATTAAACACGCCCTTTAATTATTGAACATGGATAATTTCCATGCAAATCGAGCCTGGGTGCACTGGGTGCAGGTTTCCACAGTGACACAGCTGAGAGCAGCTACATCATGGGGTGTCAGCGACCCATAGACTTGGAGGCTCAGCATCGCTATGGGCCACGATGCTGCTGTGTCCAGGGTGGATAAAATGTGGATTCAGGAGAGCTAAGGAGCTGCAGAGGCCTTTCAGGTGGCATAAGGGTGTGTGGTGCTACCAGTTGGGTCTGAATCTCCTCTGTGATTAAACTCCTACATGTTTTACTTCTCATAATGGAATGTCAGCGTTTACTGTTCCCCGATTTTGAACACTGTGTAGATTGTCAAACATTTATCTCTGTCTTAAATTGTCTGAAGATAGAATTCCTGTTAATTTCAAATCAATATGGAAGAGGGAGAGAGTGAAATTGCAGTCTAGCCCTTTTCTTGGATCAATATTTTCTTTAAAAACTGAAATGTTAACTAGATCCTTGTTTTTGCAATTTTGAAAAGCAGTTCATGCTTAAAGGATGTGGGTGTTCACCTGGAAATTGTAGGATCACAGAATCGTTAAGGCTGGAAAAGACCTCCAAGATCCCCAAGTCCAACCCAACCCCCACCATGCCCATCACCACATCCCTCAGTGCCACATCCCCATGATTCTGGAGCACCTCCAGGGCACCACTCCCTGTGCAGCTGTGTCTGTACAGCACCACTCTTTCTGAGAATAAATGTTTCCTAATGTCCGAATGGCTGAAGATGATCAGTATTGCAGCAGGCATGGCTGACCCACACTGGTCAGAATGGGAGCAGCCCCTGCAGCTGTGATAGGACCTGAAGTTATCCTCCCTGTTTCTGAGCTCATCTCCTAATCACCCGTTTTGTTTTGTTTTCTTTTGCAGAAGCCTTTGAGATCGTAGTGAGGCACGCAAGGAACTTCACCAACAGCATGTTTAGGAACCACTACAAGAGCATGGGGCCCAGAGCTCTTAAGTTTGTTGGAGAACTTTTCACGGATGTCTCGCTGTACATACTGGGCTCTGACATCAGGGTTAATGACATGATAAATGAATTTTTTGATAGTTTATTTCCTTTGGTCTACTCCCACTTGATCAATCCTGGCTTCCCGGATCCCTCGGTGGAAATGACTGAATGCCTGCGTGCAGCCAGGAGAGACCTCAAGGCCTTTGGTAACTACCCGAAGACGATGATGACGCAGGTGTCCAAGTCACTGCAGGCCACGCGGGTCTTTCTGCAAGCACTCAACCTGGGAATCGAGGTGATAAACACCACCGACCACCTGAAGCTCAGCAAGGAGTGCGGGCGGGCGCTGCTCAAGATGTGGTACTGCTCACACTGCCAGGGGCTGCTCCTGGCCAAGCCCTGTGCTGGGTACTGCGGTGCAGTGATGTACGGGTGCCTGGCGGGGGTTGGTGAGATCGACCGTCACTGGAGAGATTACATCAGCTCCTTGGAGGGGTTGACCAAGGGCATGCGTGGTGTCTATGACATGGAGCATGTCCTCTTGAACCTCTTCTCCCTGGTGCGGGATGCGATCATCTACGTGCAGAAGAATGGAGGAAAGCTCTCAGCAGCTGTGAGTTGGTTTTCTGTGCTCCTGGCTGCAGCAGGGCTTGGTTGCGTACTGAAAACAAGCTACCCCTTTCCTACAGCCAACAGTTCCTAAGGGCTCAGATTTCCAGCTCCTTTCTCCTTTCATCTCAATTCTCTGTTTTAAAACTTTTTCAGAGCACTTGAAACTGGTGTCTGGGGGAACTGGGCATCAGAATCACAGAATGAGTAAGATTGGAAAGGTCAGCTGTGGGGAAGCTATTAGGTCAGGGCTTGAACTGGTGATTGAGCACCTGGTGAAGAAGAGTGATTGGCTCAGGGAGCACAGGCAAAGTGTTTGCACCTGTGCTCCTTATCTGAGTGGAAGGGGTGGACCCAGGCTTTAGAGCCCTGGACTCAGATAAGGGCTGGTTACTGAAGGGAGCATGTCTTTTGGACCTGGATTGCTTCTTGAGGAGGAGTGCTGCATGATTAGAAAGCCCATTCACCGGTTTGGGTGAGTTTAGCTCTTTCTGTATGTGACGTTGCTCAGAACTGAAAGTCTGGATTTGTCCTGGCATCACCTTGTAGGTGGGATGGGAGATCAGGACCTGAGATGTTTTGGTGTCTTTTTTTCTTATTGGGTGCTTTGCCTACTTTGAGTAGTTTTTAGAGGGCATGCTTTTCAGCTGTCCCTTGGCTCCCTGGTGCTCCAGGGACTGTGCTGAAAACTAATAGGGGAAAAAAAACCACCCTCGCTCATTCAAGTAAGAACTTGTGTCTCTTTTCTTGAGCGTATAATGCAGCAGGATTCAGAGTTGCATTGCCTGGTGTGGCTTTGTCTCAGCATGTTGAGCATCCTGGGAGATAGATGGAGACCATCTATAGTTCAAGGTTTGTGGGCTGGGGTAGGAAAGAAAACTGTTTCTTCCTCTTTTATCACTACTAAAATGTACCTCCAAGTAGATGCCAAGCATAGGCATATACTTAAAATCAGAATGAATAAGGTTGGAGAACTCCTCTCAGCTCATCTAATCCAACCATCAACCCATCGCTACTGTGCCCACCAACCATGTTTCTCATCTGTGCTTTCTGATGTACTCAAGGAGCTCTAGTTTTCCTCATTTGGGTGACTCATTCTAGTTACGGATTGTGTTTAATCCCAGGGTTGAGACATTTTAGGAGAGATCTGATGTTTTAAAAACATGCTGTGTGAATTTCTGAACCACCTGAGAAACTGAGGCTTGCTTGTTCAGGAAAGCGGCTGCTCTGATTGAACACCAAGGACAAATGGAACGTGGTAACGTCATGTTTGTTTTGCAGAGGAGGCTTTCTTGAGACACAGTTGATTGATCTGTGCAGGTAGTGTGGAGCTGGGGATGGGGGCAAAGGTGTTATGCTTTGCTTAAAGCCAGCGATGATTAAAATCTATCATGTTTTCCTGTTAGCTGCTTGTTCCTGTCATTCTTGGCTGCTGTTTACAAAAGATCTGTGTTTATGTAGGTCATTGTAGTACTTGCACTGTAAGTAACTCTTATCTTTTTGGGGCTTTGGAAATGTATCAGATTATGGATTTTGAGCTCTGTGGCATTCAGCCAGCAGCTCTCTTCTCTGCTGTTTTCTGTGCCACTTCTGCTTGGTGGTTACCTGGGATGTATCACCACGTTATTTCACAGCCCATAGATGTGTGGTGGCACCCGGGTGGTTTCACAAGGACCAGATCTCCGGGAGGTTGCGTTGCACTCATGTATGTTTGCACCAGTAGTTTGTGTTGCTATGTGATCCTAGAGTGATTCCAGTGTTTCCTCTATTGTACTTCTATTGGCACAATGTTAAAGCATGCATTTTTTGGCAGGGCCGTCACTTATGTTGCCAAACATTGAGACCTTGATCTGTCTGCTGAGAATGTGTTTGTGGGAGGATAAGTACACAGTGCACTGCTAAAGTCACTGCAAGCCATGGCAGTAGAGCCATTATTTGCCCATCCTTTGCCAAACGAGTACATAAACTGACTGACTTTAAGATTTATAAAAAAAAACCCCAAACCACAAAGTCACTGAGCATTGGCAAACCATTCATTACTTTCATATATGATATAGCAGTTTGAATTCATTAGTCCCATCTATAGTTAAGTACTTAAACATAGCTCCTCTTGATTATTTAATACTTGTGTGATTCTTTTATCTGCTCTAGAGATGTTTCTGAGTTATAGCAGGGCAGAGGAAAATTTTCAAGGCAAGCAAGCCAAGTGCTTAGCAATTGTCACTTAAAGAGAATGGTCACTGGGGTTTTTAAATCCTCGAGTACTGCCGTTGCTCAGCTAAAACTCTTGTGTCAACCAGAGCCCAGAGTGACTTCTTACAATTGAGCTATGAGCTGCTCAGAGAGGAACGGGGCAGTGATGGAGGAGCTGGCAGTTATAACACAGCTCAGTTGGGATTTGGGGCATACATCTCTGCCCTTAAGTGATAGAATGCAATCTCTTGTAGCTGTGCTGGAATGAAAGTTTCTCTATGAAACTTATTGGCACATATTGAGTTTCAAACAATATACCTGGAAGCAAACAGTTGTATTTACTGTTATCCTGTAAATATGATTGGCTTTAGACACCACTGTCATATCAAAGCCTAAAATGCCACAGGAGTTTTCTCTGGAAACATGTGGCTTTGCTATTGTGCTGGCTTTTTGTCTCAGCCCACTTTACTTCTGACCTTGGCATGAAAGTTTCTGTAGGCAAAGTTCAATCGCCGTATGTTATGAAGCATAAGGACAGGTTATTTGTCATGAAAATCCTCTGGAATTATGGGAAACTTATATTCCATCCCTTTATTGGGATGATAGCCTGAACGTAAACACTGCCACCCTTGTCTGTCTTTTGGGCTTTTGCTATGGTTCTTATTGCACTACTTCTTCCCACCGTTTTGGGTCCGTATTGGAAATGTGCCTGGGTGCTTCCCTCTCTTGTTATTTTAACCATGAATGTAGTTATCACTGTCAGCCTGTGCTTCCTACCACAAGCAAGGATAATCCAACGCAGCATGAATAAACTTCATGAAATATCCAGCCGCCATGCCTCTTGGATTTGGGGCTTTCTCTCTTGTAGGAACTACATCAGAGACAGTAGGTCTGGGAGTCACACAGCTGGCATCCTCCGAGCTCCCCTCCCAGAAGTCAGCACTGCAATTTTATTTTGTAAGGTTGCAGAGTTGAGGTGAAGATTATTGACTCAGCACAGACGGAGAGTCGTCTATGTCAATATTTTTCCCCAGTGTTTTTTTTCCTTCCTGTAACTCACTGGGGTTTTGAACCCATCATAGCAGACTGAGCAAGAAGCAGTTTGTAGCCTGGAGAGACTCATGTGGAAATAGGTGGGTGGCTGGGGGTGAGGCTCCAGCCATCTCCTCCACCCAGAGTGGGGGATGCTCTGCAGGTGTAAGTCATCAGAGAAAAGGATTTGGATTTCAGCTTTGCTATCTGTATTGCACTGTACATCTGGGAGCTTTGCCTGCTGGTGTAATTGAGGTTGGACATGAACATAATGTGGAGCTGGTGTTTGTAGCACAACCAAATCTAGGAATGGGAACAGGCTGCAAAGGCACATGAGATCTTTCTGGTTAGTTCTACAAGCTCATAGCAAGTGATGTAAAACACTAACAAACCCACCACTCAAAAACATATCAGATCTGCATCTCTGGGTGTAAAAGTACTCAGTACAGCTGATACTGCTGAGTTTCTTCTGCTCCCCTCACAGCCAACAGCTCTGTCTGCAGCACCTGTCCATGCACAGGAGTGAAGTTCAAGGATATGTAAGTAAAGGAGCTTTTGGCAGGGATGGAAACGCCTGGTCTCCATACCCAGTTACTCAATTCCCAGTGGGGTGGGTGCAGTGTGTGCTGCTCTTAAGGCAGTTGACTGGGGGCTGCACTGCCCGGATGACAGCAGGGAGCCTTGCCATGTTTTCCTATCTGCTAATGGATTTCTTTCTGTGCTGGGGCTGGGGAGAGGCTTCAGAGGGAAGCTTTGAAATGACAGCGTGGTTTGCAGAATCGTTCCCTTTGAGATGCTCAGATGGGTTTCTTTGTACTTTTAATGTGGCACAGCTATGGGATAGGCAGCTGGGTGCACTGCCTCTGCGTTTTCAGTTTCATTATTGGAAAAGTTTAATCCTCTGGCTGCTCTCCTAATGCTGGTGGCCAGCTCCCTTTTTTTGCTTAAAGCTAAATACAGTGAGGCTTGGATTTCAGTAAGCTCAGAGCTGCTCAGCTATCCCAAGGTGCATTCATTGCTTACTTTTGTTACCCAACTTGTGATACGCAGTGTGATGTGCCTGATAAGGGGTAAGCAGGTGTCTGTTCTGCTGCAGGGTGGAAATGAATCCAACCACCAAGGATGGTATCAGCAAGAGGATCCTCTGAAAATTCCTTGGGTGTATTACGCTGAGGAGATTCAGATAGTGGAGATTTCCTGATAGCTGGGGCAGAGTACAGCAAAGCCTTGAACAGATTTGGATCTGTACATCCCCATGTTGCTGGTGGCTTGGCTGGTGCTAAATGAGTAATGGCAAGAATTGAGTTATGAGTCTGTATCCTGCTCATGGGAGTGACTTTGGCATGGGTGCCCTTGATGGTGAAGCTCAGAGGTTATTCTCAGCCCACTGAAAGCTGCATGCCTTGCCTGCCCTAGGGAAGAAGCTCATTATTGCTGTGCTGTTAATTAACTTGCTGCTAACAAAGCTTTGCCTCTAGAGGATGCAGTGTGCTTCATGCATTGGTCAGCCTTGCCTATGTTCTCATGGACACAGCAGTGTGCTGCTGTACCTCCTGCACATGCTGAGGGCAAAGTGAGGCTCTGGGGGAATTGATCACCGAATTGGGTCTGACACTGGTGGGTGGAGTGCAGGGCTGCACAGAGCCGCCAGGTGGATGCAGCAGACACAGGCAGAGCGAAGCAGGGGGAGATGCCATTAGATGTCAACATGGCTTTAATTTAAAGTAACATTCAATTTTGTTTCTATTTGTAAGCTTTTCTATTTTTTTCCTTTTTTTTTTTTATTGCTTTTCCTCTGCTCTTTTAACTGGATGTGTTCTAGCCTCTGGCACGTTGTGGCATTTCGGTGGAATTTGCAGTGATGCTTTTTTTTAATTAAAAGTAGAAGGCTGCTGCTGGCAGTGCCCCCCCCCCTCCCTGCAGCACGGGGAGCATTCTTTGACAACATGTTTGATGCCAAACCCAACTTCACAGCGAAGCTCACACGAATCTTTTCATTGACTTCAGTCAGAGGCAGATCACACAGCTGGTGGCAACTTTATGGTCTGTGCTGTAAAAAGAGCTTTCTAAGGCTGCTGCATTTTACGGGAGGGGATAGCATTGGGAGCCCACTGAGCCTGGCTTGACTTCATTTCAGATGCTGTGTTGGGCACGGTGCGAGCACAATGCACGTGGTGGGATACCCTGCATCTTTTTTCAGCTGAAGTCAGAAGGAGTGCACAGATTTGTGCAGGTTAATTAACAGCTCTGTGTACCTGTTTGTGCATACTGGGACTTGGCCTGCTTCTTGTTTGAGTGGAGGGGATGCTTTGTTGCTGTGCAACTGGTTTTTCCCCAGATGTTTAGATGTCTACTTGGTCCTGACATCAGTGCTAAGAGGAAAGAGGCAGAGGAAAACTGTCTTAACTGCTGGAAATGCTAGTGTATAGCTGTGCAGTGTTACATTGCTTTCTTCAATGCACAGAGTCCGCTTTCTCTCTCCTCTTTCCTGGATGGAGGGTGCTTGGGATGTTGAAAAGAAGAGAGTTGGTGCTCGTGTCACCCAAGCCTGAGTGTATAAGGGGGGGGGGAGGGGTGTATGAGTATCTCTGCTGTTTGAGTTCTGGGCTTTAGGCTTTGAAGTTTCAAGCTCTTATTTTACAATAAATGGTAATGGTCAAGGACATAATGCAAGGACTTGACATAATTGGATTTGAGGTGGGGAAAAAATGAGTTTCAGGCTGAACTGAAGATCACAGTGTCAGAAAAACCCCTGCGGGTGTCTTGAGGCTTCTGCCACCTGTGAGAAGCACTGGTTGTGGGAACTGCTCCTCCCAATGGTCTGGAGCACTGGAGATGTGTTCATAACTTGAACATTAACTGAAGCTTCTCGCTGCCCCTTCTCAGTCAAGCCAGCTTCTGCTTGGGATTGTTTCTGAGATCCAGATCTAGTTTACCAGAAGGGTGTTTGTGTTGGAGCAAGGCAAAATGGACTGACCCTGAGGGATTTGCTTCTACAGCATGAGTTTCATTGCTTTGTATTTAACTCTGTCTGAAACGTCCCTATGGACAAGACAGTGCCCTCTATGCTAAATGGGGAATCAGGGAGCTGTCTGAGTCTTTGTCAAAGCTGGTTGGATGTCTTTGTTTCAACAGAGAGAGAATAACCAAGGATCACACTCATGGACACAACCCCCTTGCTTCTCATCCAGAACTTCTGCAAAATGTGTTCTGCTCCGTTTCCTTTACAGATACTGCATCCTTACTCAGCTTTGCAGTGTCAGGCTCGTGCTCACAAATACCCGTCTAGTTACGCTTTTTGTGCTAAACTCTCTTCTGGCCTCATTATCCACGACTGCAGCTTCTACCAGGAACTCCATCTGAGGTCATTCCTGGGGCATCCTTCATGCTAACTACTCTGAGTTTACTTCCAGTGACGTGAACCCCTGTGAGTGCCGCTGCCTTACGACTGTAACCAACTCCCCCATTAGCAGTGCTGATGGATGCGCCAAGAACAAAACAGAAACTTAAAAGTGGTCCTCTGCAAAGCAGAAATAGTGCCCAGAGCCACCCATGCAGAGCAGCAGCATTTTGTTTTGCAGTGCAGAAAATGAGATTGTGGGTTGCAATAAGTACTCTGCTTCAATTTGAATTCTCTGCCAGCGTGCAGCATGCGCTCAGAGCTGTGCGTTGTATCATTTTTACATCTTATTATAAAGTAGCTTTGAGGTACTGGGCATGAAAGATACCATCTACCAATATATTTAACTGGAAGAAAATTACAAAGAGATGAGGCCAGTATTTTAGCTGTCCACTGCTGTCCGAGCTGTCCTGTTGGCCTCTTTGCATTGCTGCAGAGCAAGCCAGAGCCCTTCTCTATCTCTACCTGTTGGGTTTCCCCACTAATAAGTCCCTGAGGGTGCAGGTCCTGCTCTCAGATGTATGCATGAGGGTGAAGTTTGCTGCTAACTTCATTATTCTGTGAAAGGCTCATTTGAGTGAGAGGCTGCAGAAAGCTGCCTTGATAGCCTGCAGTCACCGTGGCAGAGTTATTTCTGTTTGAAGAGGTGGAAAAAAAAGAAAAATCCAACCAGCAGCTGGTGAATGTAGAGATTCTTTATGCAGGTATATCTTTCTAACCTAATCAATTTTCACACCTAATTCTCTTTTGCTGTGGTGGAGATGTGCTCTTAGGCACTGACCTGCAGAGGGATGAAGTGGGTGAGCCTAGTGGTTTCTGATGATAATTTGGGGACGACTGAGTTACTTCTCTCTAAAGCTTATTAAGTCTTGGATAGCACATATTGATCCGTGTCATGGTACAAATCAACCTCGTGCACCTGCCCTCCAGAGCATCAGAAAACAGCTATTTCTTCTGCTATTCCAGTGGTCTGTGCTGGTGTTTCCATCATCCTTCCTCTGTGTGGACAGCCCAGGGAGCTGCTTGAAGGCAGTGGGGACTGAGGGCTGTGGCACTGGGGTGGCTCTGACTATCAGCAGTTGCAAAATGGCACCAGGAGCTCAGAACAGATGGGACCAAAAGGTGCATGGCAAAAATTGCTCTGAATTAATGAATCGTGCATGTTGGAAAAGACTTCTAGGATCACCAAGTCCATCCCCACCCCATCATGCCACATCTCCATGGTTCTGGAGCTCCTGTGGGGATGGTGATCCCACTGTTCCCTGGACAGCTGTGCCAGTGCAGCACCACTTTCTCATAAGAAATTTTTCTTACTATCCAACGTGAGGCCATTGCTCATTGTATGTCACTGCTTAGGAACCAGAAAGCACTTCAGGAGCACTCTGTACCAGGAGTTTATTGCAGAATCTGTATCTCTCTGAGTTGCGAAAGCTTGCAAAGTAGTAAAAAGTGAAGATGACATATAGAAATGCAGTGAAATTATTTGATCTGTTCCGATCCAATGCTTTTGCCCCTTGTTTTGGAATCATTGGATATGAATTGATTGGAATTTGCTTCTGATGATCAAATTCCAGCCATTGGTTTGTCAACATCAGCAAAGGTGTTGTGACAAAAATCAGATTCATTCCACTCGTCTGAAAGGAGCCTATCGTGGAATGAGCCACTTTAATATATTAATCAGACATATAAGGCAGCATTGTAACAAGGTTAAAAGTGCACACCGATTTCCATTATAAAGATATTCTCAATCAAGCAGAACCTAATCTACTGCTGTAAGTCACTCTGTAATTCAATTGTACTAACCACAGCGCATGTAAGAGCAAGATGTGTTACAACAAAGTCTAAGAAAAAGCCCTGAAGATATTTTCTATAAAGATGTTTATAATGATTTACATTTTCAATAAGCCTGATTTGTCTTTGGGAAGAGTGTAATTCCTTTATCACGGGCAAAAATCTAATAGGAGTCTTTTTACCTTGTCTGCTGTGTTTTGAGTAAATTATCTTGGTCTGACCTTTAATTGGATTAGACAGAATTTGCTGTCAGGAAGGGGAAAAAAAAAAAGAATTAATATGGATCCAGTAGCTTCAAAATTAAGGAATCAAAAGATGAATAACAAGATCTTTGTGAGGGATGAAAGAACACAGGGCCTTCTTGAGCACTTTGTTGGCCTTGGGTGGATGAATATTACCGCAACGAATCCCTGCTGTGCTGAGTGATTTTTACCACTTTCTGCCATTAACAATTACTGCATTTCTGTTGCAGGCTTTGCCCCAGGAGGCTGTGGTGTGGCTGTGGGCACAGCCTTGTGCATCCCTGGGCTTGGAGGTTCCTGGGGAGGCTCCCATGTCCCCATAGCGCGTCCTGGTGGTGCTCTGGGCTTAGCTGGAAATCCAGTGCTTGTTATTACTTTGCAGGAGATGTTGAGCAGCTTAAAAACCACTGATGATCTGGTGAGCTTCCGTGCCTCCAGCCTGGTTGCTTTGGCAGAAAGTGGTATTGAGAATGAGAGAGGTGGCTGCTGGGGTCCTTCCTATGGGAGAGCTACAGGCAGTGGGGTTCTGGCCCTGTGTTAAGGATGGCTGGGGGGCACTGGGGTGCTTTGGGGTTGGAAGGTTTTCTGCTCAGCTCAACTGCCCCTTCACAGAGTGGTGTTTCGTAGCAAAAAGTGCTCCCCAAACCTTTTGGGATTTGGTGCAAGAGTTCCTTGAAGTACAGATCTAAAAAGCTGCGTATACCTGTGAGCGCAGACCCTCATGGATTACAGGATGGCTGTTCTTTGTTACCTGCTTTGATATCACCAGTTAAAGCAGAGTTAGCAGTAAGCCTGGCGTGCTGTTTTATAAAACTGTTATACTTGCTATTGGATTCCTGATAGAAAGAGAACTAATTAAGGAGATGGGATATCATCAGTAGATTTTTCTTCCCTGAGATTTTATGAGCAGTAATTTGAAAAGAGCCATATTAAAGTCATTGAGAAACAAGTTAATGCTGCGTTTCCGAGAATATTACCCTTCTACCCAAAGATTATATTCAAGAACAAACAGTGTACAGTAGCTAATTGCTAGCTGACACATTATAATGGCTTTATACTTCCCAAATTGAATCAGTCTGGTTAAAGAAAAAATGTCATGCAGTAACTTTTTAATTATTCAACAACGTATTTCTCAAAGAATAATTGAATCGCTGCTCGAGGCTGTAGGGAGAAAGTTGGACCAGTGGATATTGACCACATTTGCTACCCAGCTGACACTACTGCTCTTAAATAACCTCTGCCAGGCTGTCTCCAGGTTGCTGCCTTATGTTCCAGACTGATGGCAGATATCTGTTTTTCCTCTCTAAATTAAGCTGCTAGGAATTCATTTCTCTGATTGTTCCTTTTTGTAGTGCTGCAGGCAAAAAAAAAAAAAAAAAAAAAAAAGCAGTGCAATATAAAAATCCACAGAAATCTGCAAAGGAAACCTATTAATGGAGTGAAGGAAAATAGCAAATGCACCTTGCATGCCTTGAGCCCTCATCATTCTGGAAATGTGGAGATGTGGCACTGAGGGATGTGGTTATGGACATGGTGGGATGGGTTAGGTTGGACTTGGTGATCTTAGAGGCCTTTTCCACCTTTAATGATTCTGTCTGTGCCCTGTGCTGTTTTTCACCAGTGTTGGTGGCCATGCAACAGGCAGAGATGCAGAAAGGAACTTGGGATGCTCTTGGTGGAAACTGGCCATCCCACTTCCTTGCTTTGCCTCTCCGCCTGTTGAGCTGGAGAAGGTAACCTGCTCTGCAATAGGAGGGCCTTGCTGGGACATGCAAGAGAGGTGATATGAGCATAATAGTGTGCGCAGTGAGTTTTGCTCCTCAGCATGACTTTGGTTGGCCTGGCTCACTCCTCCCTGTTTTTCTTTTATGTTGCGTTGTCCCTTTGCTGTGTGTTCATCATTCAGGCAATTCTGCTCCTCTTTTCAGGAATAAAGCCAAGGTTTGGTTGTCTAAGAAACATCATACTGCGTGGATCTAACTTAGAAGCATAATGGGTATGTGAGTGTGCTATGGGGCCCTGTTCCAGGAAATGTCTCCACTTGGGAAAACTGCATCAGCGTGTGCTGAAAATGAAGCCAATGTGGGTTTTTTTTGTTTGTTTGTTTTGTTGTTTTGCTTGTCTGGTCCCTACTGTTAGCTATGCTGGGACACCAGTGCGTGCCCTGTGGTCTGCTGCCCAGGTCTGCCCATAAGAAACAAATACTCTGTTTTGTGTTAAACATGGAACGAACAAAACACTGGAGGGAAACGCTGACTTCAAAAGTTGTGCTTTAATTGCATGTCATAGATTATAAATGCAGAAGGAACAACTGTGATCATTTAGTCCAACTTCCTCTCTACCTATAAATAACAATAAACAGCCTTTTGCTTAAACACAAAGCAGCTTTCTCTGGTGGATTAAATGCTGCATGCTGGCGGTGCTAGAAAGGAGGAACATCTTGTTTGTGTTATTTTATGCACGTTTGAAAGGCTCTGCTCCAACGGAGGTCATGGCTCCTTTGAGCAAAAGGGCATCAGCACAGCAGAGGAGCTGGGTCAGCGAGGGTGGGAGCTGGGCAGGGTGTGCTGGTTTATGTACATATGTAATGTTGGGTGCTGCTGGGAGTGGGGTGCTACGCTGCAATGGGAACGTCTTGGCAGCCCTCTGTTTGAGCCTGGGTGCAGAGGGCTCCTCCACACTCCTGCTGCGACACTGAGCCTCTGCAAAGCATCTCATGGCACTCTGCTCTGACTGGAGGATGCGGTGCAAAATTGCATGGTTATGTTTCCTCCTCAACTGGGAGGTCCACTGGGCTTTGGAGGTGACAGCCCCCTGGTAATGCACTGCAGGGGTCCCCCAGCACTGCCTGCCCTGGTGTGACAGGCGCTGTTATTCTAAGCATTAGTGTTTGTGTGCATCTTACACATTATAGTGCTGCATTATTTAAAGGGAATGCATTATTGAACAGTGCTCTGCTCAGCGTGGAGGGCAGGTTGCTCCCTGCCATCCCTGCTGTTCTGGCTGCTTGGTCAGGAGGCCGTCTTATGTAATCCCTGCAAGGTGATGTCTGAATCATGGGGCGTAATGCAACAGGGTTGATTAACAGCAGCTCTCTATTAATGAGGAATGTTAGAGAAATGTGTGCAGAAGACATCTATGTTGTCACACTGCGTTCCTGCTCAAGCGTGTGAAACCACAGTGATCATTACTTACTGAATAATGACGTGCTTCCAAAAAATAAAGGGCTGTAGATTCATTGTTATGTCCATAATCATATCTTCTGCTGTGAGAAGAGTGAGGGAATGGGGAGTCCTCTTTCACGTCCTCCTGACAAAATGTGTATAATGATTACAAGCATAGAATAAGAACGTTTGTCCTAGCTAAATGTTTATTCACTTCTGTTAATCAGAATGGGTTTGAGAGTGGGCCACAGTCCGTGGAAGCAATGCAATCACTCCAGCACTGTGGCAGATTTAAATCAGTAATAAAAGCCCTGGGGAAATTAACAAGACAAAACATTAACCACAGACTAAACATTAACATATATTAGCATTTTTATTACACCTGTAGAAATGGCAAACGGGCTTGGTTACTACTATTAAAAAGTTTATGTTCTATCCCCGATCATTGCAATGTATATTTTGTTTTAAGCCCTTTAGAATTTAATTAAGCTGATTTCTGTCTCAGCGTTTGAGTAATAGACTTCAGGTTCACTTTTATGGTGACTTTGAAGATAAAGAACGCCTTCATCCCCTGTTTATAATGCTAATGATACGTGTGACATTTAGCAGAGCGGGCTGTGAAAAAGCCACAAGGAGAGGGGAGGCAGCGCCAGTGCGCAGAGCTGCTCTGCTGTTCTCAGGGTGAGTGGCCAAAGCGGGATCCTGCATGGGATGATGCTCAGGGCTTTGTGGGTTCTCCGAAGGCAGCGTGTTTTTTCCAGGTCTTTGGTCTGTTCTGAGCGAAGCTGCGTACTGTGGCAAATCGTCCTTTGTGAGGCTGTGTTCAAATCACTTACAGTAGTTAATCGCTTCTCAGTTTAATGCGCGGCTTCTCCCGAAGGGAACTCGGAAATAGGTATAAAATGACATATGTGAACTGCAGAGAGTGGAGAAGATTGCAGGAGGAAATCTTTAAAAATGAGGCCATCCCCTTGAGGGGGGGAAAAAAGGGGGAAAAAAAAGAAGTACTGTCTCTTCCTGGAGAATGAATCTATAAGCAGAAGAAGAGAAGACAAATGGAAACTCTACTTAAACTTTAAGTGAAGGTCAAATACAGGAAGCTGTCCTTTGGAGCAGAGCTTGTGGTCTGGATGGGAAGCTGCTGCAGCAGGTACCCAGCTTGTCTGGTGCACCCTTATCTTCTAGGGGAGAGCTGATAAGCTTTTTTTTTTTTTTTCCCAGAAAGCTTCTAGGAAATTGCCTTCAGAATGCTCACACCTCTTAGAGGTGGTGCTCAGATTGCCGTGGGGCATCACATGTGTGCTGCTTCCCAGCTATGGGTGCCCCATCCTAGAGGTGCCCAAGGTTGGGTTGCATGGAGCCCTGGACAGCCTGAGCTGGTGGGGGGCACGCAGCCCACAGCAGGGGTTGTAATGAGAGGGACTTTAAGTTCCCTTCCAATCCAAGCTGGTGTGTAATTCCCATGTGTCTATTGCAAGCCAAGTCCTTTGGCATCTCTAAATTAATGGAGGAGCACTGAGATGGGCGGATGGTGCTCCATTAGGGTTTTCCCTGTGCTCCTCTCAGATCAATCCTCTCTCCCAGGCAGAGCCATTACCCAGCCCCTAGGGTGTGGGAGACAGCTGCCTGCTGCCTTTGGGGACGTACCTATGCTGGGCTGCCCCGAGGCTGTGGGGCAGACGTGGGGGTGTGTGGTGGTCAGTGGGAGGCAGTGCCACGCTGCGTTGTGCTTCCTTGGAGAATGCTAATGAAATCAAGGAATTAGCAAGCTTATTAATGAGGAGCAGGGAAACCTGGCTTTGGCTGTTGAAGTAGTGGTGGTATTGGGCACTTTTGAAAGTTTGGGGATTTGGGAGAGGTGTTGTGTTGTGTGCCCTGGCAGCAATTTTAAATTCTTGTATAAACTAACCAAAAAGCCCAACCCATTTTGTATAAAAATCATTCTGCCATTTTATTATTCATTTTCTGTAGCGTAATGCTTCAAGCTGCAGCCTGTTCTGGGACATGAAATAAGACCTCAACATTCTCATACTGAATATACTTCTGATAAGGTTTTGTGTGTGTTTATGATGCCTCTGACAGCACTCAAAGCCACAGATCCATTGGCTTCGTTCTGTGGGTGTGCTTTGCATTCCACGTTTGTTCCTTTGTCGCATCTCAGATTGTCATTTTCTGGACTCTAAAATTTGGAGCTTGCTTTAGAATAGTAATGATGGTCGGGAAAAGCTTGGAGAACAGAGTCTGTGTGTTTTAGTTGCAGCAGGGATGCAAAGAAGAGGAAAGATGGAAACAGACTTGCTGAGATGTTGTCCCAGGACCACTGGTGGCCCAGCAGGCTGCAGCAGATGGCTTGTGAACGCCTTTCCCCCCTCCGATGCACACCCAGTCCTGCCCCTGCAAATGAGCAGGCAATCTGTTACTTCTACATTCTCTCACTTTGCTTAATGTTCAAATCCCAGCTGGATTTTTGACTGAAAAGTGACGATCATTTGGCTGTGACTTCACAAGATGAGATGCACATTGGTGTGATTTTTTTTTTTCCCGAGAAGGTCAATTGGTCCTTGAATAAATAACTAAGTAAGAACTTGCAGCACATGCTGCCCAAACTTTCCAACTTCATGCTTGCCAAGACTACATCTGCTGCCTGTTTTGGGGCTGTGTTTGTTGAGAGGGCTGCCATTTGGGGTTCTATCTGTTGCACTCTCCTGCAAAGCCCTAGTGCTGCCTGGGCCCAGCTCTGGGGCTCAGCCCAAACAGCAGAGGAGTTGCATGGCCCCATCCAGCCGGGTGCTTTGCTTTTTGAAGTGGTGCCTCAGATGGTGCCATTGTTCCTGCTGTCACTTGGGCCCTCCTCTCCCATTCAGCACACTTCAGCATCCTTGGAAAAAAAAAAAAAAGCCTTGATCCTGGCCTTGCTCTTCTCTCAGAGTTCAATAGGCTTTGCCAGCTGAAAGGCTGCTTTCAAAGGGGGAAGGGAGGCTTTTCAGAGTTGGGGGGGAAATCAAAGGGGATCATCACAAATGGCTGCTTAAAATAACCGACCTTTTCCTGGGTCTCTCCTCTGCTTTGCATTCCTGTGCAGAATGTGGGTGCGACGGTGGAGCCTTTGTTGCTGCTCATTTTGTGCCCTCTGTCTCTCAATGTCTGCATGCCCTGTCTTTCCCTTTTAGGGTTTGGAGCAGAACCTCTCTCTGACCCCTCCACTGTCTCAGAGGGCACCTTTTGGGATGAGATGTGCAGCACCTCATATGTCCTCAGAATTGTTTGAGTTGGAAGGGGCCCTTAAAGGCTATCTGGTCCAACTCTCCTGCACTGAGCAGGGACACCCACAGCTCCATTACTGTGCTCAGAGCCTCCAGGCTGACCTCGGGTGTCTGCAGGGGCACCTGTCACATCTTTGGCAACCTGTGCTAATGCCTCACTACTCTTATTGGGAAAAACTTCTTTCTTTTCCAGTCTGTCTCTCATCTTTTAATTTGAAACCACTTCTCCATGTCCTATTGCAACAAACAGAAGCTGCAGTGCCTGGCTTCCCGTGTGGCTTCACTTTTACTTTGTACTATATGGCATCCTGAGCAAAAAAGCTATGACTCTTGATAACGAAACAGATGACGTTTGTAAATTATTTGCCTGTGCAATAGAATGGAATAAATCTCTTCTTGCACATCAGATGCTCTTAGCTTAGGGCAGTGGGTGTGCTTTTAATCGGTGTGCTGCTCAGGGCTGTTCAGCAGCTGTTGTGATGTGGAGCTCAATGTGGTGCTGCTGGGATCATATTGTAAGTACATGGTTGGTTCCAAGCCTGGATGTGGGTAATGGGATGGGGCATGAGGAAAGTGGAATCAATGTTGGCTGTGATGCTTTTGTGGTCCCTGAGCATTCTCCAAGGGTGCCCTACAGAAGTCCTGTAGAAACGTTGATAGGTTTGGTGCATTGATAGCTGTACTAAACGATCTTAGTAGTCTTTTCCAACCTCAGTGATTTTATGATTCTAAGCGGTTCAGAAGGCATTTCCTAGCATTGGGTTGGCGTGATGGTGCCGTGGTGGGGTAGCTATCCATTGTCAGTGTCCTGCAGAAGGAGATGGGCACAGTCCCACCTGCAGTGGGATTGCAGCAGCAGTGCCATGAAGCTGGCATGGAGTCATGGGGCAGCGGCCATGTGGGAGAAGTTTAATGAGATCTTTTGGATTCTTGCCACTGCAGCCACTTACCGAATCATCATCTGTATGCTAATGACCTAATTTGTGTCATTAACAGAGACCTGTTAATCAAGACCTCCCATGGCATGACTCAGCTGGAGCCGCAATGCTTGCTGTATTTTAGGTTATGATTTTCTTTCAATTAGCAATGATACGTATGATGCTCAGCCCTGGGTACCAGCAGCATGAGCTCTGCAGATGCTGAGCTGCTTTGAGCTGCAGAATGTAGGGCTCAGGATCTGCCTTTTGAAGGGAGGTGTTTCCTAACAATCTGGCTGGAAAGGTGGAGAGTGGTACCCTGGGTTGCTGCGAATTTGGGGAAGGAAGGAATGGGGAGCATGAGCATCTTTCTGCCAGTGTGGGTTTAACTCAACAGAAGGGTGCTTGTTCAGGAGTTGAGCTGCATCCTTATGGCAACAGTTTTGTTTTTGGGCTCTGGGATGTGTGTGGGTGGGAGTCCCTCAGGCATCACCTTGGTATGTGCATCCTTGTTGGGATGGTGTCTTCACCTTCCAGGGCAAGGTGTGGGACAACTTTAAAAAGCCTCAAAATCAGACTCAAGTGGGTCTATGCTCATAGGGAGATCGAGTGCATCAATGTGTTCTCTGCTAATTATTTCACTACTTTTTTTTTTTTTCCTTGGAATGGGGCATTGTAAGTGAAGTGAGAAGTAACATAGAGTCCTCAATCCATTCTGAGAGTGATTTGGGAACTCTGGGGTTGCTGGAGGTAGGCAGTGGTGTACAAAGTTCCTAACCCTCTAGACAGCAGCATGCATCTTTCTTGTCTTCCTTCAGTACTTACGGCCCTGAAATTCCCTCATTCTGTGGTGTTTGTGTGTTCCAGGTCAGCCGGCTCTGCGGTCACGCTCAGCAGAGGCAGTATCGATCCACTAATTACCCTGAAGACCTCTTCATTGACAAAAAAGTCCTGAAGGTGACTCGCATAGAGCAGGAAGAAACGCTGTCAAGCAGGAGGAGGTAAGTGCACAAAATGCCATTGCTGGGTTTCCTGAGCATTGCTGCTGTGCCAGATGTACCCCCAGCTAGAAATGGTGGCTGTCAGCTGAAATGTTGCGTGAAGCAACGTGCAGCCAGTGGGCTTATTTCACTTTATTTCTCTGCAGTCTTTCACAGTAGTTCAGAAATATGTACAGCCTTCCACTGCATATTTCAGAGTGAAGCAGGTGCTGTGCCTTCACTGCTGTTGTAAATACAATAAAAATCTGTGCAGAAAAGGGCAAATTCAGCCCTTCTTTACCTGGGGATGGACTGGCTTGGAGCAACAGAGCCGCATTCCTGATATGGGTTCCCATGAGATAGCAGCAGGACTCACATTCCTCCCTTGTCTCGACATGTTGGAGATGCTGTTTGAGGACTACACAGCCTAATGAGATCTGCTGCAACAAATCACACAAGCTCATACCTGCAGATATGGAGGAGTTTCTCCTGTCTTCTCCCTGCCCTGCTTGAAGCTCTGGGCAGCAGGAAGGCTTTCTTTTTCCTATTCTCCCTGATGCTGCTTGGGTGTGCAGGATGTGAATAGCTGGGCATGACATGAATTAGCTTAGGGTTCCCCAGTCAAACTCTTGTTTACTGGTGTGGATAAGGGAAGATGGGTTGCGGTAGGCTGACAGGCTGTGCTGTGCTGGGCCGGGGGGTGGGGGGGGAGGTGTTCGATTTCCCATTGCTTCTCCTTCGATCTCCGCCTGCAAAACCCAGCACAGGGCTTTCCCTTGCTTCGTCTGCCCCCAGCTGGCAGCCGGGAGCTTGGGCTGGAGAGGAGATCCCGAGCCCACAGGAACCTCAGCAAATCCCCGCTCCGGGAGAGGGATGCGGGGAGCCTGGTACGCCCTGAGAAATAACTGATTGCCAGAGAGATAAATGTACTGAGCTGCAGCCAGGAGGTTGTGAGGCCAAGTCTGATCTCCTCCAGTTCCCTACTGTTCATATTCCTATACTCTGTGCAGTGTTTACCTAATCAAATCTGCTGTCATTTCCTAGTGACAGCTGTTGAGCGTCCCCAGGTCACCTCTTCCATTGCAAGCTGCACACCTAAGCTGCAAGGACTGCTGCATCCCGTGCCCCATTTCTGGCTGCTTAGAGCCCTGGGGTTGACCCATGCCCTGGTCCCCGTGGACCACTGCTGGGAGGGACCTGCCTGGGCCAGGTGACCCTGGTGATGCTGTGGGCTGAGGTCCTGCTGCATCTCCTCCATCGGGACAGTTCTGCCCTGAAAACCACGGATTCATCCCTTGACCAGATATCATTGGAGAATGATGCACCATGCTGCTTGAGGTCACAGACAAGACTGATGCTTTGTGGCCTGTTTGTATTCTGCTGTCCTCCTGTTGTGTTTGGCCATGTTGACTGCCTTCACTGGTTAAATGCCATCAACCCTATATTTTCTTTTTGTGACTGAGAACCAATTTTTTTCCCTTTCTTCCAGGGAACTGATTATGAAACTGAAGTCTCACAGTGATTTTTACAGCAGCTTGCCAGAGTACATCTGCAACCACAGCTCTGCTGTTCAGAACGACACCATTTGCTGGAATGGGCAAGAAGTCGTGGAGAGGTGAATCATTTCTGCCTTCTCTTTCCCCAGTACTGCTCATCATTTCTTATCCAGACCAGGACACTGCTTATTGCCTTAAGAAACCTTTGGCATAACTGGCATCTGCTCGTGTTGCAGCTCAGGTTGATGTGCAAAGCGTGGAGGGGAGAAATAGTTGTGTGCACCCTCCACTGAGCTCTCTGTGTTCTGCTGTGAAATCCCTGTGGCCACAGGCAGGTTTTGTTGCAGTGAGCCAGAGAGGGGGGAGAGGCAGCAGCTCAGCACAGCCACGCACAGAGGTTATGGGTTGGGTACATGGAGGGGCACATGCAGGCTGCACTTGCTGTGATGGTGATAACAGAGAATACAAGAGTGTGATTAATAGCATAAAATGGAGGGGGGAGGAGGGGAATGTTAATAAAACTGGAGCATTTCCTTGCAAAAATTGTCTCTTAAGAATGTAAATGTGGAAATAGAACTTGGAAATGTTTTTTTTAATAATTATATTTAATTCTTTTTTAATAACTCTACTTTGCAAAGCATCTTTTGCTATTAAGTCATTTGCGTAAGGGAGGAAATAGAAATAAAATCAGGAAGCTGTTGAGATATTAATTAGAACTTCTTGATTCGGTAACCATCCAGCATGATTAGCCTGCGCTTGCAATACTGGCCTGAAACACTGAAAGGACCAAAATAGCATCAAAATGTATTTTTAAAAGAATTATTTGAACATCTAAGATTGCAACCTTAGCCAATAGTGTTGTTTCAGTGGAGCTGAGACTGCCAAAATAGTGCTCTGGGTGCTGGGGCTTCCTGGCTGGGGATCCCTTTCAGGGAATCTGAGATCATTCCTGAAAATCAGGTGCATTCCAGGTAACCCCAACCACTGCTGTGTTTATTCAGCCTTTTCCCCCAGAGGGAGCCAAGCAGCTGTTCACTGCATGGAAGTGATTTTGCAAGCTACTCTGAGAACGCTGTGATGTGCCTGAATTTCTGGTGCAGCTACAGCCATCCTCCTGCTGGACTGACGTGCAACTGCTGGGCCTCATTCAGAGTCCAGTTTGCTGCTTTTCATGAGAAATGTGGTGCTTTTTGAATCCCTGGTTTCAATTTCAGTCTGTTGAGATGGTAGTTTGTCCTGTGTGTGTTACTGCTGTCAGAGGGGGGCCTGAGTTCCTGGGGAGACACGAGCCCTCCAGATGCCTGGAACAGCACAGGGATGGATGTGTGTGTGCTGTGTTATTGTATCTGGTGCTGTGCTGATTGGGCACTGCTGTGTCACTGAGCTCAGTGAGGTCTACATGGACCCATCTGGGCTTTGCTGGTGTTCTCCTAGGGCTTGTGGCCATTTACCTCTCCCATCCTTGATGTAGTTCCTAAGTGTTAATGAAATTAGAGAGAAACCCTAAGCCAGAGATGCTCAGTGCCTTCCTGCTGTGTCCCATTTCCCATGCTAAGCCCTGAACCACCCTGTTTCCTCCTTGCCCTTACCTCCCTCTGCCCTGATGGAGCACAGCATGTGCCTTTGGGTACTCCAGGTGCAATGTGCTCCACTGATGGCTTAGCACCACTCACCCTGCTTTCTGTATTTTAGCTTTTTTTCAAGAGATCCCTCCCACATTTTCTTTTATGTTGTTTTATTTTGTAGTCTTTTGTCCATCCTATTTACTTCTCCTGGTTGGCTAACTTAATAGCAAGAATTTGTCCTCCTTCCTGATTGATCTATGGGTTACTAGCTTGCTAACTTTCTCTTTTGGGGTTTTAAGATGTGATGCCTTGGCCTGTCAGAAGGAATGCTTTGCCAGCTGTATGAGGACAACAGATTTCTCTGCTCATGCCCTGAGCAGTGCCTGTGATTTCGCTGTGCTGAACACATGCCAAAGTGGGAAGAAAAGAGAAAAGGCAACGAGCTGCAGTTTTTCAAACTTTTCAGTGTACAAAAAACATCCCGTGCTGTGATTCCCACAGCTGATGCCCTAGCTGGATAATTAGCTCATGTAAAGCCTTCAACTTAAGCCAAGTGAGTGCTGAGATACTGAACTCATCTCAGTTTCTATGGGAGTTAGAATCTCGGAGGTGATTTGAGCTTTATATATAGCACCAAGTTTTTACAGCATTTAATACTAAAAGCCTATTAAAATCTAGATTCTCAGAGTTTAATAATCTGCTTACGCTGGTATATTCCTTCCAAGCTGTTCTGAATAGAATGACAGCAACATGTGCCTGCTGCAGAACTGGTAAGTGCTTTAAGTCTTACTGTTAGATATTACCATTTCCAAATTGCTTCAGACAAACTCGTCTGTTAATCTAAATCACCCGCGTAACTCTTGTTCTCCTTATACCAATTCCAAATTAATATATTTTTAGCACCTTGCCAGATCCTCTTCTTCAAGCTAGGAGTCTCAGATTTCCCTGTTTTTGCCAGCGTGCTGTGGTTTGTTTTAATCATACGAATCATAAACAATGAAAGCACAATTGGAAGCAAGGGAGAAAAATGAGATTCTGTAATTGGAACAAAGGAAATTCCATGCCAGCAATAACCCTTTAGCTCATGAAGGGTTTGGTTATTTCTGGCAGCGCTGCAAAATATCTGATACAATGGAGTCCCCAAAGAGGGAGGCTGTATAACTTTTCAAGCACATAAAACACAGCTTTGTAGCAAATGTAAGCTATAATGAAAGGATAGTAGGCAAATTCAGTGGGTTATTGAGTGGCCATAATTGTTTCCAGAGTATTTCAGAAATGAAGAACCATGAATCTTCCTATATTAAGCCTGCTGCTTGGTCTTAAGTTTAACCAATCCTTCCAGAATCTATTTGTCTTGAACTTTACTGAATTGATGTAAGAATGGAGGGAGGCTTCAGGCTGTCCTTTTACACTTCAAACTCCCGTTGTTTGGCAATGAATAATGCAGTGTTTGCTGTTCTTACCTGAGACTTCAAGTTTTAATAAAAGCTAATATCTGCAGCACGCTTACCGCCTGCAGTGCAGCGTATAGAGCAGGTTGGAAGAGGCAGCGTTGCTCTTTGGCAGGGAAATATTGCAGCAAAACCTCAGAGGGTTCACATGGCAGTGAGACTGGGCTGGGAGGAAGGTAGAATTTGGAAATCCACCAGAAGATGTCTCTGTGATTTAGGTCTGAGCGCTCCCTGCTGAGAGCGCTGTGTCCTTTTGGTTGCTTTTGAAGAAACTTGCTCAGAGCTACTGGTGGTGTAAATCGGCTGTGACTTCTGGTATTTGTCCCCTTAAGGACTCCTGCCCTCCAAAGAGGCAAGATTTGGTCACTGAACTGTTTTGTAGCAGTCTGTGTTGCACAGGTCTGGTAAAGGAAGAGCCTGCAAAGGATACTTGCTTGTAAATTGTTCAGTTGCATTTGATTAAGTACTGTGCAAGTGGAAGGCAAGCAGAAAGTGTTACTTTATTAAAAAAAAAAAAAGCTTGCTTTTCTTTTTCTAGAAGGTGTAATTCTTTGTTTAGCTTAGAAGATTACTTTCTCTAAATCATATGTCAGGCTTTGCAGTAACTCATCTCTAATCCTAGCATGGCCAAGAAGGATGAACGCACATATTACTTTTATTGCCATATATTTAAATTGCATTTGTCATCTTGTCTACCTTGCTCTGAAATGAAAGCCAAGAAAGAGCTGCGTTTAGACTGGAATGACCAAATGTTCACAGGAGACGTTTGTGGATGGTGGGGAGGAAAGGAGGAAATCCCTTAATGTGACTTTAGCCTTTGGCACTTATCTGGTGGATGAGAAGGAGAACAAAGGATCTGTAGCTGTGCTATCCCTACAGAAAACTTGAGCTCATCAATGTTTTCATCAGGTGGTTGTCTTTTAAATTGTTTTTAGCAAGGGCTACATGACATTTGTCTTTGGAGAGTACTGTGACCCCAGCAAGAGCCTGTCCCCAGGGAGCCTGGGCAATGAGCTGCTGCTGACCAACATGGAGGCACATCAAAGAACAGAGCACTTTGAGCTTTGCTTATGAAGTGGAAGCCAAACCATGCTCATATTGCAACACTGATATCCCTTCAGTGCAGGGCTCCCATAACCATTGGGTGGACTTTACCCACTGTGTGTTTGCTTCCAGTGCTGTTGTCCCCACGGTAGATGTGTACCCCATTGATGGAGCTGCATAAGCAGAAGGGGCTGTGCTTTTGGCGCATGTTTAGAGTGGCTCAGGATATCTCAAATCTCTCTTTTTTTTTTCCTTAACTGTGGCTGGGGAAACCTGCAGGAAGTGGGCACACAGAGGAGCTATGTGCTAGGAGCCCCTCATCCTCCATCTCTGCGGGGTCTCCAAAGGCATCTCCCTGTTATATTAAGGTCCTTGGGGACCTAACTGCTTGGCCCAGGCTGCAGAGAGAGATGCCAGGTGCCCTTTGTAGCATTTCAAGAATGCTTGTCCCTCACTGAAACTGCATCTCAGAATCCTTAACCCTTGGTCTGGCAGCATCCTGCATACCTGAATGCATGGCAGCCTGCGCCTCTCCTGCAAGCTTGGCACCTTGTTATAGCTGCCTTCCTCCCTTATATGTGACCTCGTGTAGGTATAGAAATCCTTTCTGGCAATGCTGCCTGAATTTCAGAAGGGCTTTCACCCACTCAAAACCAAGCTATTGAGTTTCTTCGTGTAAAGCTGCTTAGGAGAGAGATTGTAATAATTCAGGTATGCACCAAACAGCAGCTCAGTTCTGCTCTTACTAAAACCTGTGGGAGATTTATCCAGCTAGTTAAATCGCTTAAACCACAGGAGATTTTTCCACTTTAAAGTGTTTCTAAATTGAGTTCACAGCGATGTGAAAAACAATAATTCCTTTGGCACTGTGACAGCCCTGTGTAGCATGGACGATTGTGTTCAGCTGCCAGACGCGTTCCTCAGGTTGGCACAGTGGCACGAAGTGACTCTGAGACAAATAAAGAGCAGGTTGAGTGGTTCGCTGCTTCCAGTGTTTTGTTCACCTGCAGGGGGTTAAATGCACTTCTGCAGAGCGGGGCTGCTCTGTGCTTGCGGCAGCGCTGGCTTCCCACGAGATGGAGCTCAGAGCACGCGGTCCCAGCTGGCTTTTGGGGCTGTGAACTCTCTCAGCCTGGAAGAAACGTCGGACTGAGTGGGGAAATGCCTTCCTGAGCTGGCAGCTATTGTGCCTTGGGTGTATCTGTACCCGGTGCTTGCTCCGGTGTGAGGGGAGTGCTTGGTGCAGTGGGATGCTGAGTGCTTGTGTATGGGTAACTCCTGATTGGGAAAAGCCTTGGTTGGTGTGGAAATCAACTTCAGCAGCGTGTTTTTAAATGATGTGAATATTTCAGCCTGGAGAAGAGAAGTTGTTGGGGAGACCCAGTAGCAGCCTGTCAGTATCTAAAGGGGCTGTAAGAAGGGAGGGGAAGGCTCTGTAGCAGGGTCTGTTGTGATAGGACAAGAGGAAATGATTTCGAACTGAAAGAGCGGAGATTTAGATTGGGCATTAGAAGTTTTTTTCCAATAAAGGCAGCGAGGCACTGGCACGGGTTGCCCAGGGTGGTGCTCCATCCCTGGAGACACCCAAGGTCAGCGATGGGGTTCTGAGCACCTGATTGAGCTGTGGGTGTCTCTGTTCATTGCAAGGGAGTTGGAAGGAACCCTTAAAGGCACCTAGTCCAACTCAAACAACTCAATGACTCCATGATTCTTTTCCATGCTGGGGACAGATTCCTGCTCCACCAGTGTAAATCCAGAGTTGACTTCATAGCCCTAGATGTCGAAGTCTTACTCTCTTATTGCTAATTTGGAGTTTAAGTGTAGACAACCTCTTGTGCATCTCCAAAACCCTCTGTGTATCCCAACAGCTGTTATGGATGATGATCCATCTCCCTTCTGCTTTCTCCCCCAAGCAGAGCACCCTCCCACAGATGGTCCCACCATCCCCTGCATCTCCATCCCCTCATTCAAATCACTGCCCATTATTTCACTGGCAGCATGGGGAAAAGTACCAATGTGTGCACGTGGGATAGGAGCTGGCAGATAGAAACAATCACCACAGTGGTTGGGAGCTGGGTACGGATGCAACACACAGGAGATGAGGCATAGAAATGCTCCTCAGATTTACCCACAGCACCAGGAAAACAGACATACTGTGCTTGCTGTTATCTTGGCAATCTTGCTTTCGTAGGCTGTGCTGGGTTCTGGCAGTGTGTGCTCAGGCTGTCAGCTCTAGGAGATGAGGGCTTGTTTTGTGTTTGTACAGTGCTGGGGCCTGTAACTGGGGCTGCAGTGAATGCAAACAACCCACAGCTCAGTAAAGCACCAGTGTGCTGCAGTGAGTGGTCCCAGCCTCTTGCTGAGCTCCAGGAGCCCAGGCTGAGGTCAGTGCAGGTATGCTTGCCTCACGTCCCAAGTGTCACAAGCTGTTACTCCAGTACCTGGAGTGCTTTTCTCCAAAGAAAGGCATGCTCTGATTCCTGTGATTTCAATTTATTTGCTAATTGCTGATGAAAAAGCTGAGAGCTGGCTTGGCCATGCTGCTCTGCAGAACTTCCCTGCAACCTGCCAGGGGAGGCTGCACCTGAGGGTCTCCCAGCTGCTCTCAATCTGCTTCATGTGTGCTTTACTGGCATGCATCATGCCTGTGTAAATCCAGGATATTGTGAGGTGCAGAGCCCAGCATTGCACCAAGTCAGGTTACGTTCTGCCTAAGCAGTTACTTTGATCCCCAAGGCTGGATCTCATCAAAGACTGAAATCAGTTTTGTTTGACAACACCTATTTTCCATTAGCGATGTTGACAGCATTAATTATATTCTGATGCTTTAATTCTTTATTATTGAAATCACACATCAGCGATAGTCATTATTTTGCAAGGGGTTGATGTTATGCTAATCAGCTTGCAGCTAACTGGGTCATCCCACTCACTTTTTTTGGCTGTGGGCACGCTACCACTCTTGTACTGGAGTCTCTGTGGTCTGCCAAGACTTACTTTAAACAAACATGAGCAAGCCAGAATTTCTCAGCCAGCTCTCTTAGGACTCTTGGGTGCAAGCTATGTGATAATATTTATCCCTGTTATATATTGTTTAATGTCTTCCTTGGTTACTAATGGACTGGAAAGGAGTTCATTGTCCTCAAGTGATGCAAGTACATCATCTTGCTACTTTGCAAAGGCAGACCAGATATTTATGGGAAACTTCTGCCTTTTCTGTGTCATTATTAACTGTTTTATTCTCTCCATTTTTGAAGGGACTGGTACTTAGTTTCATTTGTATTGGTCTCTGAGAATCTCTTCTATGTTAGCCCATTGGATCACAGTCGTCTTTGTTCTCGCTTCTGCAGGTACAGTCCCCAAATCCCAAGGAATGGAGCAAAAGCTCAGCCTGGTAACCACGAGGGGAAGATGAAAGGACCTGAGCCAGTGATCAGCCAGATTATTGACAAGCTGAAACACATCAACCAGGTTTGTTGCAGGCTTGCCAGCAGGGATGGCTCCAGAGTGGGTGGTTTCCAAATCAGTCTGACTTCCCCTATGCTGTCTTTGGGCTCAGCCAAACAACTGCGGGCAGCTTTGGGTGCAGAGCTGGTGCCACCTTGGCCCCGCTTGTTGCCAGCACGTGTGGCGGATCCTCCTTCAAGCCCTTGGGCTAAATAGGAGCATTTGGGATCAGCCTGTGCCTAGGTGCTGGATGCATCCCTGTGCTGCACCTCTGCTGGGTGTTCATCCCTGGCACAGTGTGAGATGGTGCTGCTGTGTCCCTGAGCATATGATGCGGGTCGTGTGGCATGTGCCCAAAGTCAATTCTGTTTGAAGTCCCTTTTTGGTTTGCAGACAGAGAGGGTCACTTGCTTCTTTGCTGTATGTCCTTGGAAGTCCTTTCCTCGTCACTGCAGGGACAAGTGGCCATTAAATGGGAGTGTGGCAGAGCTGGGTGAGATCCTTTCTGCCATGCTGGGAGCTTCCTTCCCACGGTCTCAGACCTGGTGTCGTTGCAGAGAGGCAAGCAGTATCTTGTCTCTACCCATTGTGCCAGCCCAGTTGAAGTCTGTGAACAAGCCCCACTGCTGCCAAGGGGCTAGGGGGCAGCTCTGCACTGTGTTCAAGTGGTGAAGGGCGAGAGCTCTGCAGAGGAAACTGCCTTCCACATAGTGCAGCTGCTGCAGGGAGAGAGTTTAGCTTCCCAAAGCTCTCCCACAGCATTGCCTGGAGCCAGTCCTGCCTTCACCATGCCCCCTAGACTGGCTCTGCAGCCTGTGTCACTGTGTCACTCTCAGAGGGGACCCTACAAGCTGACAGCTTGGACCTCTGTGCTCTCTGGGAACAGCCAGGCAAACACTTGGGTAGTAATGCTGTCTTCCAACACGACTGAGCTTCCCACTCTCCCCCAGAAGAGCTTTTCCTGGTGAGGACGTTGCCCACGATGGCCGTAGTGTGATTCTTTTGGCAGCAGCAGCTTCCTGGGGTTCAGCCCAGCTGCACTGGGGCCGGTGGGCTGGGAGGGCTGAGCTGCCTGAAGTTGCTGGCGTAGCGACTTTTCTGCTAACCTCTGCTTTCCTGCTCCCACGGCTGCTGAGGACTGTTGTGACAGCAGCTCATGCTCAGAGCCCTGTGATGCCAGCACGCCTCGTTAGCCACTGTATGGGAGTGGGATGCTTAGGGTCCCCGACACATGGTGATGGCAATGCAGCCATGCTGCCTTCATGTGTGGAGCTGTGCCATCTGCCAACAGCATGTAATTATTAAGGGAAGGGGGGGAGGTGAAAATAGCATAATCAGCTCCCTATTAAATGGGGTAGAGGGCAGGCTTCAACCTGCAGGTGATAATGATATTTTGCCGTTCGCAGTGAGAAAGTCGCACCGAACAAAACATGGTTATTAGTGTACTTGAAACTGCTGACATAAAGTAGTTGTGAAATGCTGGCTGCCAGATTAGGTCAAGTTAGGTCTTTGCTGAGCAGTTCAGGCTGCCAAGGAGCTGAGACTCGTGGAACGAGAGACCCTGGGTAAACACAGCTCGGCTGGGTACAGCTGTGTGCAGCCCTGTCCTAAGAAAAATAGGGGTAAGTGGATGAACATGGGCAGCTCCTGGGCTCTTATGGGACTTTCTCTTGTTTGCTTGTAGTATCAGGTTGGCAAGATGTAGTGTTGTGGGGAGCGGGTGAATTGTTTTGCTTTGAGGAGGCAGGAATTTTAAGAGTTTGAAGAAATCAATCCCTTTGGAAAGTTGTGTTTGAGAAAGAGCAAGAATAAAACAGGGAGAAAATGGAAAGTGACTTGTGAAAATTGTTTATGAACTTAGCTGTTGGTACTGAGGATTGATGGTAAGTGACTTATTTCCTGGTAAAGTATCATAGAATCATGGAATCATAGAATTGGAGTTGGAAGGGATCCATAAGGATCGTGCTGTGGATGTTACTTAAGTTTGGGATTTTGGGTGTCAGAGCTCACCATCGCACTTATTTTCTTGGCCTACTGAAGTTTTGTGATCTCCTTCACATCTGGAACACATCTTGAAAACCAAAGAAGTAGGAAATGTGGAAGGAGCAGCTCTGGATGAATTACAGTTGTTTTTCAGGTGTTGGCTCCGGATCTGTGAAGCAGTGTGGGCTCTCAGGGTGGGGAGGGCTGAGAAATGGTGCATTGACCAACACGATGGGCCGTGGTTTCTGAGGTCTTTCAAATATCCAGAGCCCTCAAGAGAAAAGAATATTCGTAGCGCTCAGAGCTCTAACCTGGATTCCTGTGTGACTGCAGGTATATTACGGAATCCTCCTCGTTTGTTGTGCTGGAGGTTCAGGTCCTGAGTCCATACAGGTGGACGTGGGAGCTGTGCCAGTTGGTGTAGCTCTTGTTAACTTCAGGCTGCTCACATCATCGAAGTAACGCGTGTTTTTTCAGCGGGGCACCAACTGAAGTTGGCTGAACTTGTTTGGTCAACGTGTTGCATGAGGAAATCATTAGTTCACGTCTCCTCAAACGGAATCTGGTTAAGTGCAGGCAGGCTTCTCCAGTTTGAAATGAGTGGTGTTTGTGCACCAGAACCAAATGCACAGAGACTGGAAAGGGTGCAGAAAAGCGAGCCTGGAGAGAAAAGGAAGTCAACAAGTTTGCCAGCTTGCATTAGTGTGGTCTGAGCACCTTTTATCATGCTAAAATGAATGAGCGAATGAAGCCCGGCTGTCTGAGCAGCGTGTTGCCTCAGGTCGGTTCCTTCTGGATGAGTCACACTAGATGCCCACTCATCGCACTGTAACTCCAGACCATTTCTGTTTGGTTGGAATGTGAGGTTGTGGGTGGTGCTATTTTCTTCACACATTGGTGGATGAGATGGTTTATTACGGCTGTGTTGGATGCGAGGATTTCTTTTCAGTTCTGTTAGAGGTCTACCAAGCTGTGATTTGAGTTATTTTTGCTCTTTGCCCAGAGGCATGAATGGCCCATCCATAAATATTAGCATTGTTATCTCAGCTGGGAGGCCAAGGGTCACCTTCAGGAAAATGAGTTGGAAGCAGTTCCTAACTTTTATTTCCCAGAGTCAATGGGGTCTGTTTCTGTCTAGAAGGGTTTTCGCTCATCCCACACGTGAGAATATATTGAAGTGGAAAGGTTATTCATTGTCAGCACGAGGTTTTGTTCTATTTTTTGTGACTTAGTAGCGTTCCTAGGCAAAAAGCAGTGTGCAAATGAGTTATTTCCTCTGTTTGCTCAATTTTCTCCCTGCCATGGGGATGGGCTGGCAGATGGGAGCAAGGTTTAAGCTTTCAGTAACCTGCAAAACATCATGATGAGCTGGGGCAGTGGCTGTTCCTGTTCTGCAGGTGGGCAGATGGAGCAGTGACATCCCATACGAAGTCTGGGGCACAGCAGCATCTCCCAAAGTTTAAGCTTCTGCCCATTTCTGATCTCTTCCTATGCTTAGATAAATCCTATTGTTTATCATAGGACCATCTCTAGGAGGAAGAACTCAGTTTTAGAAGAGAAGGGGGGAAAGAAATTCACTAAAAATGAAGAATAAAATCCATAAAAGGAAAATTAAGTGAGAGAGATGTGCCTTTTCAAGACTGAAGGGCCTGGAAACGTATTGTACATTTCCAGACACTGGAGTTAAGGGCTCATTTAGAATATTTCAAATATACTAGAGTCTGACAGTTCTTTGGTTTCCACATCAAACAATCTGTAATTTATTGCCCCATATAGGGACTGTGTTTTTATCATATTGCAAATTCTCTAGCCAGAGATCTAACTACCACATAAGCCCTTGGAAAAAAAAACCCTTTGGGGATCGGAATCCAGGCAGCATGTTTGCACAGACCCTGAGAAACCAACTTTGATTTATTTCCTTGGAAATAAGGGGAGCACGGGGTTTCGTGGAGCGTTACGGCTGGGCAGGATCCTGCTGCCTCTTCACATTCATGGCTCAGCCCTGCAGTGGGAGCCGTGTGAACAGACCCTGCCTGCTCTTCGTGGGCTTTACGGGAGGATGAGAGCAACGTGCCCGAGTTTTACGAGGCTGTAAAGCACGGAGCTCTAGATGGAAGGGAAGGAGAAAGAAAAGTAAGCGAAGATGGGTGAATGGCTGAAGACAAAATAGACTTAGTTTGCAAAAGCATGTGCCAGAGGTTAAAGAGCTGTGTTTGAAGCTGGTTTGATCAACCAGTATATCTGATATTTGTTTGTGGGTTTAATGGCCTGTTTCTCGGAGGCCTGGCTGCTGGGAGAGGGCACGGCAGAGGTCACCTAGAAGTTAATTTGGAAGGAGGCCAAAAGGCCACAACTTGATTGAATCAAATGTAAACAAAATGGGCCTGGGAACAGCATGGTGTGTCCAAGGGATGGGGATGGGGGTGGCAGAGGGTCAGATCTGGTCCCCGCGTGGGGAGACCCACACATGGGCTGTGTGTGGGGCATGGAGACGGCTGTCCTTCTAGGGAGGTGATGGGGGCTTGGGAACGGCCTTGTGGACGCTGTCTCTGGTGGCTCAAAGTGGGAAAGTCCTTTGGGTGTATGGTGGTAGAGCGACGGGCTTTCAAGGCTGTATTTCTTCACATTCAGCGGAATCATGGCTTTCTGTGTCCTGCCAGGCTCAGTGAGCTTCATTGCTCCCACCCTCTTTCAATTCCCTGGCTAGATGAAACAGTGTAATGATTAGAAGAACGCACGGACTCCCAGCTTGCTGGATGAAGTGATGCACAATGCTCGACTCTTGAAAATACACTACTTAACTTGCACCAAAACTAGTCACTTTTGGCTAATTTTCCACTTTTAAACACAATAAAGTAACGCTACAATATCTGAAGCACTGTATATGTGTAATATAATTTATCAAGTTCTCAAAAGAAAAGTTAATAAACACAATAATTGCTTGGACACGCCTTTTGTTCAACATTATTAAACAGTTTGTAACAATTAAAATATTAAAACCACATGTTGTTGAAAGCAACCAGACGTTGCAATTATTTTTTTTTACTAAGGCCATTAAACAAGACGACAGAAGATTTTTATTTTAATGATAAATGCATTTTTGGAGTGGATCAGCTAATTCCTGCTTTACTGCATAAAATACTGCATAGCTCCACCAAGTCTAGGCCTGGTATTTAAGGAGCAACAGTGCTGTCCTCGTGAGCTCTGTGCCTCCATTCTTGTTAACACACCACTGTAATGCTCTCTACGGAAGCATCAAGTAGAAGATTTTGTAAATCAGGGTAAGAGTGACCCTCTGGAGGCAGAACATAATTACATTGGATCGTGTCCTATTGTTTGGTGATGTTTTAAACCCAAAACCATTCTTCCCCTCCTTGTTTTCAGCATGCCAGCTATCACGTGTCAGGGCTGTATCTGCAAACATCCCCGCGTTATCGGCACGGCTGTGGGAACGCCGTACCCGCAGGTCACCCTCAGTGGGTTTTCCTGAACAGCCTGAGATTAATTGAGCTCGGTGTGTTTGTGCGGGTGGTTTTAAACAGATGGGGACTGGCTAACGTGTAATCTGGGCTGCGTCTGCTGAAGTTCCTTGCCGGTTTTGCATGTGGTCTTGCATGACACGGAGAAGTGTAACGAGTACTCTGTTGAGCCCCGCGCTTTTGCTTCTTGCGGCAGTTAAATATGCTGAGGAATGTCAGCTATTTCCCATTTCAAGTAAGGAAAGGGAGGTAAATAGCCGTGTTTCTGGCGGTGTTTGGTGACACTGGGACTTGGCGGTGCTGAGCATCTCCTGGCTGCTGTCTGTCACTGACCCGTTGCTTTTATTAGAGGTGGTGGCAGAAATCCTGTCACTATGCAGGATGCTAATTTTTATAGGAGGTGTCTGAAAAAAGAAAGCCTCAGCTATACCTTCTTCTTGCTAGTGCCATTTCCCTATCCACTGGTCATCAGTAGTGTCCCACCTCTCACAACTGTGCAGCTTGGCAGTGATCTGGAGCAGCCAGTGACTTGCTCCTGGCTTTTCTCAGCAGGACCAAGAAGCTGAGACGGCTGAGTTTGGGTCAGGGCTTTCGGTGCTTCCACACCACTTTGTTGTTCAGAGCGTTTACGTAACGTAAATAGCATTTTATTGCTCTACTTCCCCGAAATTCCCTGGTTGCTGCAGTCTTATGCAAGAAGAGGGATTCAACTTTGCCCTTGTGGCTTCAGCCCCGGGGGGACCGTGCGAGGAGGCAGGTGCCTGGTGTGTGTCCTCCAAACAATGTGGTGGAAATCAGTTGGGAAAAAAATACCTTTGAGAAGGGATTCATTTTCTTTTGTGTCCAAAACAAGCAGCTGATGCACAGCAGTGCTGTAAGACAAACACCAGATATCCTGTACCAGTGCTGAGGTTTATCCTGTTGTGGAGGAAACAAACCTGGAGGAATTGTTGTGCAGCAAGATGCAGTGGATCTGTTGATAAGGAATTAATGCTCAGCTAATGTTATCATGTGCCATGTTAATTGTATGGAGTAGCACCATGTGCTGTGGTTCAGGCTGGGAAGTGGGATCAGTAGGTGGGTCCAAGGTGGGTGTCTTCCCTGTGCCCCATGCATAGGGCAGCAGCATTCCTGATTCTGCCAAAGAGCTTCTCTGGTATGGTTCTCATTTAGGGCATTTCTCCCCAAAATTTGGCTTAACAGCAGGAGTTTAAAATGTGGTCCAGGCTGAGGTCATGGGAGCTAATCTTCCTCTTCCTGAGCAGGCGTGGAAGGTCACCCCTGGTCTCCTTGGCCACAGAGCAAATCTGATTGCTTTTGTTCTTTAGCAAAAGATTTGCTAACAAGAACTGTGCTTTTAATTCCAACTTGATGGAGCACAGCTTTGTAGCAACGGGAAGGGAGGAAAGAGCAGCAATGTTAGATGTGCTGTGGGGCAGCACAAACCTGCTGTTCCTGCCCCAGGCTTTGGGAGGCTTTGCTGGGAGCTGCCCTGGACTGTGCATGAGGGGTTTGTTGTGCAGCACACCTTGCACTCCCCATGCTCTGCCCCATGTCCATGAAACAACTGGCCACTGCACAGCCCTGAGAGCCAACCATGCTGCTGTCAGAAAGTGAATGATGTTTTATATGCTTTAAGTGATGAATAATTTGTCATCTTGCTCCTTTTGTTGCACCTGCTGATGAAGCAGCTGTTGGTAATTAGGCAGGCACTGCACTCCCCTCCTCAATGGGGCTGCTGTAACCTGTGCGTGTCAGTACACCTGTAACTAACCCTCACTCTCAGGAGGGCTCTGTCAGTTAATGCTGATGCTCGTTAAACTTCTTAGCTTGCTTTTGACGCGTAACTAACTGCAAAGGCCAGGTGATATTTTAGTGCTCTTGCTGTTGTACCGTGCACTACAAAGGATGGCCTTTGCAGCACATAAAACTTAAGAGCAAACACAGGAGGTTGGATTGCAGCAATATTTATTGCTTATGGCCTTGGCTGGCTGTATTGTGAGGAAACTATATTTAAAGAAAGAAAATGTGCCTGGCTGTTCTTCCTGGGGACACGTGTAAGGAGATGCTGCCTGGTGGAGCACTGTCAGTGGGAGGAACTGGGGACAGCTGGCTGCAGGTGGGTGTCCTGTAACCAAGGGCTGTCACGATGGGCAGGAAATGACTTTGTATTCTTGGCAGGACCCAAAGAGTGCCTCCTGCCTGTGAGCATGGAAGGAGCGAGTTGACCTTTTTGGGCAGCACATCGCTCCTAAATGTGGAGGGTGAGATTTGGGGAGGTGAGTATCAGGGCTTCCTCTGCCAGTGTTGGGTCTCTCCGGGGGAGGATATAAAGTGGCCAGAGTTGGACCTAATTTAACTGGTGAGCTGTGACAGCTGGTGGCTGTGTCTCTGCGGGGGGAGAACCACCCAAGGCATCTCCCTAGGTGCTGAGCCTTGCGGGCGATGTTTGTGGTAGATAATAATGGTGATGATTTGCACCCTGGTGTTTCAGCAGTGTTCATGTTGGACCTCATCTTATTTGTAGGCCTATCCTAGAAGGCAGTCTTGACACTTGAAAAACTGTGTGCTCAATATCAGGTTTTCTCCTCTTTGGCTTTCAGCAAGCAGCAGTTGTGCTCTGGGTGCGGAGGAGAGCAATGACCTTGCCCAGAAGCCAGCCCAGCCATCAGCCATTAATTAGGGACTGTGGAGGCTGGAAAGACCCCATTCCCGGGATTACTTTTGGTCTGGTTTGTCTCAGTTGAGTGCCTGTTTAATGTGAAGTGCATAAATACTTGCGGCAGTAGTGCTGGGGGCCCTGGGCTCTCCGCTCCAGCTGGGCGCCTTCACTATCAGTGCCAGCACTGTGTCCCCATTCTGCCTCCACGTGGGGCTGGGAAATAGAATGGTGCTGCTGGAGGGAGCCCTCAGCTCCCAGGTGCTCAGCCAGGCACCACCTGCCCCCGTGCATCCTCGGATGGGCAGGCCGGCTGCTCTCTCTTCCATTGCTGATGAGTTTGGGGATGTTTGCTATGAAACCTTCCTCCTCTTGCAGGGATTAAATCTCTGCTGAGATCAACAGCTCTGTAATTAACCTTGCGTTGGGGTTGTCTCATCAGATAGCAGGTAACTGCCTCATGGGGTGGTTGTACAGCTTCGTGGGACTCACAGGGGACTATCTGAAGTCATTTTCTGAGCTTGGGACAAAACAAATGCAGAAGTGAGGCTAAAAAAGAGCAACGCCTTGTGGGCAGTGGCACCCTCAGGGTGGCACTGTGGGGTTAGGGGTGAATGTTCAGGCAGAAGTCAGCATTGTGTACAGAAATATGAGATCTGGGGAGTCCCTCTCTGCTGGGAGTTTCTAGGGAGAAGGGGATGCTGCCGGGACAGAGATTTGTTTGCAGAGTGGCAGAAGGAAAACGGGGATGAGGGGGGTAAATCCTTCCGGCACAGCTCCAGGCTTGCTGCTTCCTACCTGGTGCCAAGGATGAGCTGTTTGCTCACAGGCAGCCCTGACAGACATTGCTGACAGCTGGTGAGTGGCCACGTGTGCTGGAGCCCAAGCCAAAAGGAGATCTCCCAGCCGTGCCATTGTGGGTTGGGCTGGTGGGTGGGAGTGGGCAGTGGAGACCCCTCCAAAAACATTCCTAAGAGGGCTCCAGGTATGTTGGTGGCACAGAACCTGCCTGTCCTTCCAGGTTCTGTAGTGTGGGATTATGTTGCACTGAAGCTGTGATGTGTGCATGGTTGAGAGGCAAAAGCACCATGCTCCTAAGCTAGGCAGATGCCTTTTGCTTTTAGTACTCATCCCTTAGACTGAGCATAGCATCCTGACACAAACACCCACAGGCCGAGGGCACTTTCCCTCTGTCCATCTCTGCTTTGGTGCCAGAATGAGAGGATGGGGATGAGGTGGTTTCTAGCTCCACCTCTACTTGTTCTCTTATTCCCCTGCCTTTAGAATCATAGTCTCTATATGCTACCATACTGCTGGTATCATAGAATATCCTGAGTTGGAAAGGACTCATGAGGATTGTCAAGTGCAAGTCCTTGTTGCTGCTTGTTGTCTGATGTTTTATCTTCTGGTGATGTGTGCTTTATGCTTTCCTGAATGCCTTTTGGATGGCACAGCAGGGCTGTGCTCAAACACAACCAAACAAAATATGGAAAATATGGATAATAGTGATAGGCCCTGGCCCACGTAGGTTCTCACACCTCTCCTTTGCTCAGCTGCCAACCCCCTGAGGGGTGGCTGCTTGGCATGGAGAGAAATGGGTCCATGTCCTCCTGTCTAGTGATGCTGAGCAGAGGGGAAGGAGATGAAAGACAAATGGCTCTTGGGTTGAGCACCAAAAGCCCTCACCAAATCCACAATAGGGCATGAGGTGCTTTGGCCTAAGTGACACCAAATCTTGAGCAGCTATGTGCCCTGGGGCACAGACTGAGGAAATGATGCAGGTCAGCTAGAAAAAGTTAAGAAGAACTGCAATGGAGTTTTTGCACAAAAAGTTATGTTTCTAGTTTCGTTTTAGAGACTTGGTAGCTTGTAAGAGCCCAATTCTGGCAGGAAAAGATCCAGACAGACTTCTGGAAGGTGCTGAAACATTACCTCCCTGATGCAACAGTGTGTTGGAGTTAATGATTGATTTTGGAGTCTGAAGGAGACCTGTGTTTAATGGAGGTGGGCAGAGGTGCGTAGGAAAGGATGGTAAAGTACCAGTGGTAATTTGCAAAGAGATGCAAAGGAGATGGAGCTGCTGCTTCTCATCTGCAAAGAGATGAGCAGCATTTCTGCAGCAGTGGCACTGATGTGGCCGCACGACTGGGCAGGGTTGGACCGTGCTCAGCACCTCGCTGTTCTGCTCCTTCCTATTGCTGCACAAAAACAAGCCATAAATAGCTGTGGGATGGAAGGGGAAGGAACTGCCTGCAAGGTGAATGAGCTGATCGTAAAGCCCAAGTAATCTTTTTCCCATGTGCCCTGTGATGAATGAACGTTTGTTTGGGTCAGGGAAGTGACACTTTCTGTACTAGGGAAAGCAGACAGGAGCCGGTCCCTCTGCCCATCCTGGTGCCAGTAGGGTTTAACCTCCATGTCTGTGGGTGCATCCTGTCCCAGTCATCAGCCAGCAGTCACCAAACTGCAGCGATTCATAGTGGCTTGGCAGCCCTTTCTGTTGCCAACAGAGATTTACTGTCCAGTGTGGACTCATTTAAATTACTGCCAACATTTAGGGGTCTTTATCTGTCTCGCTTTACCCTTAGGGACGTTGTCAGATTTGATAGCTAATCTGGAGTTAAGCTGATGATCCATAACATAGGGCCACCCTTTGGCCAGTAACTCAGTAACTGCTGTCACTGGCTTTTTCAGGCTATCAAGAGTGACCAGAAAAACTGCTTTATGGCAGCTGAGAGCATCTCCTTGGAGTCTGTGCAGGCAGTACAGGGGACTCTGCTATGCCAGTGGCACAAAGTGGGCACAGTAGGGGTTTCTCCTATTCCAGGAAACAGCATTTTGAAGGAAATAGAATAAAACACTTCTGGTTTTTGGACAAAGAGCACAATATAGAATGAGCCCTCCTTGCCCTGTTGTGCTGCCTTGGGCTTGGTCTGCTGAGTATGGCTTCAGCAGTGTACAAATATGAAATGGTTTGAAGCAGGCAGTGCGGGGACGTGCAGAATTTGCTTTCTGAGCAGCAGGTAAAACAACTGATGTGCCCAACTCATTGTTTTTCTAAGCACTGAAAACGACTTTTCCAGGTCCAAAGCCTACTTCCCCTTTATTAATGTTTGATTAGCAATTGCTCCTTGTTGTGCTGAGCTTGAAACAGGAGTACAATTAGGAACAGGTTTCTCCTCTGCCACATCTGCATGGCCAAGATGTATCCAACTGGAAGGGTCACCGTGTGGGCCACAACGGGCCCTTCTGTCTGGGGTTGATGCAGTCAGCAGGGCAGTGATATCTGTGCATGCATGCACACCCTCACTCTTACAAGACAGATCCTGCTGTTCACACGTGTTCTAAAGATTTTAAATTCCCTTATTTGTAATGGTAATTGGTACTCAGTGCCAGGGAAGTTGGGTATCTCTGTAGTGCGCATTGCATTTTGTTGCTGCCCAAGATGGAAAAAGCTCTCAAGAGCTCAGAAAGAAGCAAGTAAAATTGGTGCTGTTGATGTTGCATTGAGTTCTGGCTTGTGCTTGCTTCTGTGTCGCCAAGGCCTTCTGCCCACAGAAGAGATGAAAAGGAACAGAGCTGGGAAATGGGAAGGTGGAGAGGAGGACATCACTGAATCCCATGATGAGGGCTGGTTAAATAATGAAGGAAGTATTTGCTAATAAAAGATAATTTTTTCCATGCTATTTCTAGGGCTAATAAGCAAAGGAAGTGGAGAGAATTGATTCTCCTCATAGCATGCTTGTGTATGATCAGGCCACAAAATTCAAAACACATGAGTTTTCAAATAGTCCACAACTTCAGGCTTTTAAAATGGGTTCCTTGCCTTGGTTCTCGCTGGTGATCAGATAATGACCTTCGTAAGCAAAACAACTCCAGCTGTATTTCATAATGGGAATATACTTCTGTACATTGTAATGAGCTGTTAACAGGGAACAGTATCGTGTGAAAATCTGCACGTTTCCCATGATGCTGCCCCGATTTAAAAGCCACCCATAAATTAGTCAGTGTTGCGAATTTAAAGGTCAGGATTGGCTACGAGATCTATTTTTCTCCCCTTAGACAATGTTTTCAGCAGGCTGGAATTTAAAATAGAAAAACCTGACCTGCTGGGACTTGTAAGAGTTGGGTGGAATGTGTGGTGGCCTTTGTGTTGGGTGTCTGAAAACGAGGGGAAAGAACAGCTTTGCTCCTCTGAGCTCCTTACCAAACCTCTGGAAGGATGGCATCCAATGTTCTGTGCGCAGCCCTTGAGCAGAGTGGCTGGAAGGTTCCCAGCACAGCCAGTGTTTGGTTGGCCATGCTGGGTTTGGTTCATGATGTGAAGCGTTGTGTGGCTGAGCACCCAGAGAGTTCCTGTAGAAGAGCTCTTTGGATGTGAATGCTTGATTTCTAAATGTATATTGCAATTCTGAATATTATTTTAGCTGCGAGATCAGTCCCCGTCCTCTCCAGCTTTTTAGGTTTGATCGTATTCCAGAGGCTTACTAAAAACATGCAAAGAATTTCAGCAAAACTCAGTGGAACACTTTTATTAAATTCTTTCAGTCATGCAAGCTAAATTAAATGACAGCTCTGTCCACCAAAAGATTACAAATATCAATCAGACTTCTCCCCTAAACTCATGAAGGAATTAAATGTTTTTTTTTTAAGTCTTCTATTCTCCTTAATAATCTGTTTGGCTGTTCTCTTTGCTTTACATATTTTTGAAGTCTGTTGAAAGGGATGATTTCTGCCCTAAAGGAGCACAGTGCTTGTATCACACGGCCGATATTTCATCTGAATTTGTGGACACAATTTTGGTATTGCTCAAATTGATATTTGCAATACTGCGAGCATAGTTTCCAAAATGAGAAAACGACTGTTGAACTGCAGTCCAAGGAATACAACGCTGATTTCTTTTCAGAGACGGGAGATTAATGATAAAAAAGTATGTTGTAGCCTTCCTTGTTTAGGTTAAAATTGGAAAAACAAGACCAGGTGGCTCAGGGGGCTGGTGGGATGGGGAGCTCTGAGTGAAGTGGTTGTTAAGAACAAGGAGTTATAAAGATTTCAACATACGGTCACCCGTCCAACTTCAGCTGAGTCATTACCCCACATTGCTGCATCTGTTTGTGTCTGGTCACTGCGTGGTTATGAATAATGGTATAAATCACACTGGGACGCCCTGGGGAGCTTTCCTTGCAGAAATGCTCAGCACGCTCTTCCGATCTCACTTGGTTTGTTGTTTTGTTTTGTTTTGTTTTTTTGGGAGATCACAGGACAAACTGAGGAACAAATATTTGTGTGGAAACCAGCTGGGGCATTCCAACATCCCTCGTGCCAATGCCCGTGTGTCTGGAGTGAGGGTAGGATGTGAAAGCAGTGAGATTGGACACAAATCCGACGCATGATTGAGCTGGTGGATCTTGTAGTTGGGAGTGTAGGATGTGGCCCACGTGCTTCTTCCCGTGGTTATGGTGCAGATGGGAGATGGGTGCCCCACAGACACCTCTGAGACGTGTGCATGTGCACGGGCTCCCACAATTAGCACTCTGGTTTACGTTGGGTACATTACAGTGTATTTTTGCCATTATGGTTTAGCAGAGAAGAGCAGATATGATTGTAAACTCTTGCAGCTGAGTGAATTGTGATTAAGTTGAAGCTATCTCGCTTCACGTACTACTTTAGTGATCACCAGACTATGTATTTTCTTTCTCTTACCATAGTCTGTACACCACAGGACATGAATTAACTATAATGTTAGGGTAACAGTCAGCTCTGTTTGCTATTTAAGGATGGAGAAGCTATGTTCAGTGCTCTGAATATAACTTCATAAAGCACACAGACCGTGCTGGTGGCTGTGCAATGGTTCAGTGAGGCCACAATGTTGTGCCAGCTGAAGCCATGGCGCCCAGCAGCGCTCTCTATCTGAATGCCCCAAGATTGTACTTTAGGATTCCCACCCATCACTAGGTTTCCTGTCTGTGCTAGCAGGGAAGGACATGGTGGGAGATGTTGCTGGCCCTGCTCTCCTGGTAGGACTTTCTTGTGCTTCATACTATGTCAGTGACCCTTGAATCACGGTATCGCCAAGGTTGGAAAAGACCTCCAACATCATCCAGTCCACCTGTCCACCCATCATCAACATTTCCTACTCAACCACGTCCCTCAGTACAACATCTTGCCACATGGGTGAGCTGATGCCCAGGCAGGTTTGCAGGGCTGAGGCTATCCTGATGCCCACAAGCATCACTGTGCCTATCAGACACTGTGGTCAGCTTGTGCTTGGCTACGCTGAGACCCATGTGTTGTTTCTCGGGAAGTTCCCATTTCATTGTGGCTACAAAGGTTGAGAAATTAAGCTGCTAATTTATAGCATGCCAAGAAAAAAAATAGTAATATGAGAGAGAGAGATTTTAATGTATGAAAACAACTGAAAAATTCTGATATTTTCCTGCCCCTGCTGAGCTTATTAAATCTGAAAATATCCCCAAACTTAATTCTCTCTGCCAGAAAGCTCCTTATGCCTCTTCCTGGGTAATGGAATTTATGCTGCTGAGGTGCATGGTGAGGTTCCTGCTGGTGTGCTTCATGCTTCAGGCACAAAGGGAGCATCCTGCAGTGCTGGTGCACTGAGGCAGCGAGTCCTAAATTGTGTGGGGCACGCTCACTGTATTGATATGCTCTGATCTGAGCTATGCTATTAGCTGTGTCGTTGACAAAGTCTATATTTGTGGTGTGCTTACTTATTGCTGAAGTCTCCACTCACAGTGTTGCAGGACTCGATGGATGTTGCCTGTTCTTGGCATGCATCTGGATGAGCCATGGTGCTCCTTGGTCCCACAACGTGAGAACCACCAGGTCTGCATGCAGCAAGAACAAGTGCGTGCTGTGCCTCTGAGCACGACTTGTACAAACATTTCCTAAGCACCGTGAGCTGACTTTGGAGGGGGGAAATGCACGGAGTGATAAGGGCAGAGCAGCCGCCGTGTTTGGTTTGTGTGAGGTCTGCCCCATGCTACGCCCAGCTCTGTACTGGTATATATATGTAGATCATTTTTTTTTCTTCTTGTGGTCACGCAGTGTTCTGGGAAAGGCCTGCAAACATCTAAATAAAATAAGACTCTGGATTTGGGAGCTTGGGCGGTCTGAGCCAAAGCATGCTGATGGCCATGAAAACATCTCTCTGTATTTTGGGGAGATGAGCTGCACTTCACCTGCTAGCACTGCTGTGGGGCCATGCTCTCTGATTCAGGTATGCAAGGCTAACATTGAGGACACATAAGGGAAAGCCCTCATCCTTGCCGTGTCCCTTTGTCACCCATGGGTGATGCTCCATGTGGACCCGTGAAGCAGAGCTGTGCCATGGTGCTGCTCCCCACAGGGTGCAGCAGGGAGCTGGAGTGGTCTCACTTTGAGCCATTTGTTTTTCATTACACTATGCTGCTCTAATATAAACAATAAGGTATGTGGACACTGCTGTGGACAGAGAGCCAGATGCTGAAAGCATTCCTCTAAGGCTGTATAAACTTCAGCAGCTAAATATTTTAGGAACTGTTTTCTAAGACTTGCTTAATAGTTTAAAAATATAACCTAGATTCCAGATATTAAAAAATGCCTTGAAAGACACGCATATTGCTGCAATAGCTGGAACCAACTAAAGCCCTGAAGTAAGCAGAAGGCTCCCATTTTGCAAAATCTTCTCTGTTACTTATCCTTTTTCTTTATTATTTTTTTTTTAAATGCAGAGATTAAATTTGAGAGGCTTTTAATGGCATAGTAATAGCGATAGAAATTTTCTAGCCTATATTAATGGGTTGACTCACACTTTTTCAAAGAGAAGCTGGGTTGGTGATGAAATAACTGGGTTCTTTCAGCGAGAGCGAAATAAGGAAAGTCAGTGGGAAGAGGAAGGCAATGTCTTAAATATGTGTCTCATCCTGCACACGCTGCACAGATGGTGCTGAGAGCTCCCACCTGTGGCTGAGAGCAGCCCTGACCATCAGTGCAGGTATCCAACCCCTGTTCAGTGAAGTGCAACCTGTCAGAAGCAGTTAGGACTTTAAAGCTCTGGAGCTGTCTTTTGTTGATTTTGTTTTTGCTTGGAAATGTCGGAATTGCTTGGTGTGGATTATGGGTTCTTTCACTGCATTGCTTTACCTGGTGAAGTCAAATCCTGCCTTAATCCAGCACTTTAGAAGCTCATCTCTGTGAGCATCTTCTGGGTGCTCCCATCACTGCCTGCCCCAGGCAGGGTGATGCTGGGACGAGGGCACTCTGCTGTGGGATTTGCAGCATACAGAGCTGTCCTGGTTTCCCAAAGCAGTGCCAGAGGGATCTGTCATTTCTTGTCCCACATGTTACTCCTCAGAAGGGCCGTAATCCCTGAGAGCAGCTTCATGGTGCCTTCCAACAGATCACTTTGTGTTGAACTGGCAGCACAAAGACTTGCAGTGGTGCAGCAGTAACCGAGCCTGGGGCTGAGCTCAGCTTGCCCTTGACCACTGGCCGGGGCTCAGCTGTGCCACTGCTTCTATGTGTGACTTCCTGGGGGACTTTGCCCCCACATAGGACTCATCTGGCTCAGCTCTGAAAGTGCATTCTGCTGCTGACCTGTGGGCTTTGTTGGCTGGTAGATGCCCTTCTCCCAGGGAGAAGCCAAGGCATGGAGTTTCTCAGGATGGTTTTATTTCCTCCTCCTGTATGTTTGGTTGAGGTTTTGTGTGCATGTTTGCCTATGAATGAACCAGAGCCCTTCAGTGCTTTGGCATGAGGCATGCACCAGGGTCATATAGAATCATTCAGGTTGGAAAAGACCTCTAAGATCACCAAGTCCAACTCACCCCACCACCACCATGCCCACTAACCACGTCCTCAGTGCTACATCTGCATGTTTATTGAACAGTGACTCTACCACCTCCCTGCTGGAGCCTGTGACAATGCATTGCCACTCTTTTGAGAAGAAATGTTTCAAATATCCAACCTAGCCCACTGTTGTGTTTCCATGGAGCCCTGTCACTCACTCCTGCAAGCAGGAGATGAAGAAGTAAGGGAGGGTAGTGGGAGCTGTTCAGTAATCACAATATCTCGTCTTCCAGCTGCTCAAAGGGATGGCTTTGCCCCACCGAAAAGCTACAGGCAAAACCCCAGAGGAGGAGGAAGAGGAGAGTGGAGACTGTGATGATGAAGATGACTGTGGCAGAGGCTCTGGGGATGGAGAGCTGCGAGTGAGGAACCAGCTCCGGTTCTTAGCAGGTAATGGGGGCAGTGGTTCTGGGGGTGGCTGTTCCTCTGGGGTCAGTAGGTCTGGGTGATAACTCTTGGGTCAGCTCAGCTTCCTGCTCCAGGTGGGCTTACAGGGGTGTGTTCAGCCTAGCTGAGCTGTAGGTACTGCTCATCCCCTGCTGCCCACACTCAGGAATTTAAAGGTGAGCTTTTCTGCTTTCTGTAGGAATTCATAAAGTAAAGATGGTTTGAGTACAGCAAACCGTCTTGGTTGTTTCTGATGTGGAGTTTAGAGAGACAGGGTTAATTTAAAACCAAAACAAACTCAAGAAAAAAAACACTTAAGTTTCATTTTTGAGAAGTGAGTTGAGCACTCAAGACCCTTAGGGTCAACAACATTGGTCATCAATACGATCTGTGTCTTTGGATCTCCTCAAGATGTCAGTAAGGTGTCCTGATGCTTCATGGCTATGTAATTAGTAAGGTCACCTCTTCCTGGTCACCTATTGAAGGTGGAAGTGAAGATCCAGCTGTGACTTGGGCAGTTACAGAAAGGTGGGTGGGTGGGTGCCTTTCCCTGAGCCCCTAACCACTGCCATCCTCCCTCCTGCTCACACCAGTGAGACCACCACGTCCATGGTGGGTGTGTGGTGTCTGCTGGCTGGGGGGCAGTGGCTGGAAGCTCAATCCAATTAATGCTGGTCCCAGCTCTGTGCTCTTGGAGGGACCAGACAACTGAACCTGGATAAAATCAGCTTTACAGCTTTGAAGTTTAAGAGGGAAATTTGGGCTCTTAAACGAAGCACAGATGTTTATAAACTTCCTTCCATTGGCCTGGGATAATTAAAATATCCTTAATGAAGTGAGAGCTGAAATATCAAATGCCCGTTTCATATCAAAGATTATTGACACATTATGTAAAATATATAAAATACATATATTCAAATATTGGTTTGGAGAAGGAAAAGGCTCTTTAAGTTCTCCAACCCAGGTCTGAAAGAGAAACGCAACATTCGGAGAAGGATAAAACGCCCTTTCTTTCATCCAAGAACTCAATATCAAAGTGTATGTTAAGGAAATGCAGGTGATCCATGTTGTCCTGAGCTGAGTGCAGAGATACGTGTTTCATTTTCCACCATCTTTGCATCACACTTCCATGCTATTTTAATGTGTTTCTAATTTCCTCTTCCAGCCTTCCCCATAATATCATCAGCTGTGTGTATAATCCTCTCTGCCTTCTTCTATCTCCGTAGGCTGGTTTAATCACTGTATTGATCCCCAGATAACCTGCCTGTCTGGCAATTTAGACCTCTCTTGTCATGTGGTATGTGAACATGTTACATGAAAAGTGGGCTTACCCTCCCTGTGCTGCTCTGCTGGAGGGTGTTTGCTGCTGACTTTGCTAAGAATGGGTAAATATTAACACGGTGGAAAAGCAGCCATGGCTTGGGGCATTGTGTCCCAGCAGGTTAAGTCTATCAGTCTGCTGGGAGAGCTGTGTTTGGGCAGCACAGCTTCTGGCCTGGAGGACAACGCTGTGCCATGGTGCTGGCCAGAGACTTTCTGCTTCTTCCTCAGCTGTGTGTGCAGTGATACTCGTTTTTATGTGTGTTCTTCCTTAGAGTAGAAAAGTAAAGTTGATTTGACAGTGACAGAATCGTGTTTGGTTGGTATTGGATAGACAGCAATGACACTGTTCAAGTTTTACGTTGGAAACAAGCCTGGGAAAAGTTGCTGACGGTGTGGAAATACTTTCAACATTCTGAGAATGTTTCTTTTTTACTTTGAAAGGGATATTTTTCAATTATTTTTTTTTTCCATCATATCATATGTACGTAACACAAAATAAAAGGGACCAGAAACCATTCCACATCTCCCCCCAGTTCCACAAATTCTAAATTCTAGGTTAGCATGCCGATTTGAAATGATGCCAGGCTTTGAAATCTGGAAATACTTTTTGCAATGAACTTCTGCTTTTGGCGTGGCTTTGTCTCCCTCCTTCCCAAGGTGGTTGCCCTGTAATAGAGACACAGAGACTGGGAGTGGCTGGGGTTGAGTTCCTGAGGTTCCCTGCGGCAGCATGAAGGCAGCGAGGCTGGATGGCCAGCAGTGCAGGTGTCCTAGCAGAGTGATCAAGCATGCAAATCCTCTTCAAATGCATTTCCCTGCTCACCCTCAGGTTTGCAGTAAGGGAATGCATTTGGATGCTTGGTTTTCTTTTTCTTAGCAATCTGGTTCAGCTCGAGAGGAAATATCCCTGGCCCCGTGATAGCAGCAGAGAACTCCTCCCTTGCTGAGTGTTGGCTCTGCCTTACACATAGACTTGGCATGCAGCTCTGCTGCACATGTCCTCCTGTTATCCAAGGGCAGCACAGCAAAAAGCATGTGGTCCTGCACAGCGAGGCTGTGGGCCACGTCTGGACAGCGTGCCACCAACTTCTTGGCCCTGCCTTAAAATCTCATTTGCAGTGGGATCACTGTGTAAGATAAAGGCTTTTACGAGACACGTGAGTGTGGTGTTGCTGCTGAGTATTTGCAGTGTATTTAGTGTGCAAGTGGGTACTGAGTTTGGATGGAGGTTGGGTGAAAACGTTGGCGGAATTGGCCATGCCCAAGGTCTTTGCATGAGATGTGCACCACCCAAAAAGCAGGTCCTTGGGGATGCTGTGTCAGTGGTGGTGGTTGAGGTGACCCACGGAGGTGGTGGAGTCAACATCCCCAGGAGTGTTCTAGAACTGGGGAGATGTGACACTGAGGGATGTGGTTATGGGCTTGGTGAGGTGGGCTGGACTTTGGTATCTTAGAGGTCTTTTCCAGCCTTTATGATTCTATCATTCTCTGGTTCTCCTGCTCTGCAGTTTGGGTCTCCAAAGGTTTGGGAAATGTGGAGATCTAAAAAAAAAAAAAAAAAGAGAACAAAAAATCCCCAAACAAAGTCACTCTTGAATACAGCCTAGTTTTGATTTATCGCCTGTTGTATAAAATGCTACCTTTGTTTCCTATTTATAATGACCCTGTAATAACTGGACACTCAACTTAAGCTAATGATTTAAACATACTTGTAAACTGTCAAGTCAAAAGTTTGTGAGTGACTATAAACATATGTTGGTGAGTGCTATATGCTAATAAATTCATTATTATGGTGCCCCAGTGGGAAACACGGAGATGGCAAGCTTTTTTTTTTTTATGATAGGTCTTTTATTGTTTGTCACATCTGCAACACATTAAGGATTTTGAAGGCAGATAATGTTTACAATAAGAGGAGGATTGAAAGCCTTCCAGCTCAGTGAAGAACGCTTCCTGTTTGTCAATGGAGTAACTGTGGACCCGGCACCCTGTGCATGGAGCTCCAAAAATAGAGATGTGTCCAGACGTGTGCGTGTATTTACGCCACGCCAATGGCAAAGCATGCCAGTGAATAAATCAGAGTATTTCCCCCCAAATCGTTGGTGTGAATGTATTCCAGAAATCTGTGCTTACAAACGTCCTCGCACTGCTGAGATCAGTCATCCTACACTGTGTACCCAAAGCAGAGCCTGGGGAAGCTGCTTCTCCAGACAGCCACCCACTAATTAGCTCACCTCTGGCATTCTCACTCATGATGCCACTTATAACTTCTGAACTGGCTGCCAGTAAGCCTGAAAATGAAACATAGGTGCTGGAGATGCTCCCGTGCTGAGCAGCTGGAGTAGGAACTGGTGTTGCCCTGAGCTGCCTGTAGGCTATCATGGAGATTTTTGGGTGGAAATGTGCCTTTTAGTGGCTGGAAGAACACCCGGGAATATCTTAAGTGATCCAGCAAGCAGGGTCAGGGGACAGGAGGAAGATTTACCCTTCCAAAGTATCTGTGTTAGACAGTAACAAAAGTTGTCTTGGGAACAGATGGATTTGGCAGCAATGAGTAGAAATAGTTTATCCTGAGAAGGGAAGTTGGCCTCATCCCATGAGAGGTATAAGGATGGATGTGTGCAATAAAGATATGTAAGGATGGCTCGGTGGTTTGTGTGTATAAAACAGCTCTCCTGACTGCTCCGGCTGCACAGCACTTGGTGTTGCCTTTCTCATCTCCATTCGTTGCTTATAAGGGCAAAGGGAGTTTGCAGCTGGAGCCCCATTTGCTGACTTGGTGCTCGGGTGCATCTTTTCTGCCCCCCGCTTGTTTTCTGCTTTGTCTCCTCTGTGAGGTTTGTCTGCAGCCCACGCTGAAACCCAGACGTAGCATGGCCCTCTCTTTTCCAAGATCCATAACTTTTTAATGGCTTCTGACTTGACCACTGGTGCATCTGCTTTGCAGAATTGTTTCAGAAAGCCTTGTCCAATTTCTTTGGTCGCATTCCTCTCATTACCCTGCTTTCTTCTGCTCTGTGTCTGCTGGTGCTCGCTCTCTGCTTGGAGGCAGACCAGCAAAATGTAAAATATTTACAAGATCACCTCTTCAGATTCTTTATTGCAGTGCTTGTTTCTCTGTAAATGCCTTCAGGGTGCCCGTATCCAAGCTGCAGGTATCTGCTGATGCTGCTCTGCCTGATGCCTGGGCAGCCAGTTCCTTTAGTTGTTTATCTATCTGCTGAAAAAGACATTTTCAAATCTCAGATTTACTTCAGAATACCCCTTCAGCAGAGATGCTGCGTTACAAGGCATCCGTCCTGTCTCAAGGCCAAATGTCAGCTGGATTATCCCGATGGAAGTGCTGGAATGCTACCAACTAAAACAGTGCAATAGCTTGATTATTGCTTTGCTGTTTCAAGTGTTTGTGTTTGTTGAAATGTCTCCTTTTAGCGAATATTTGGTTGGGAGTCAAGTGTTCTTTGTCATTGTCCAAATACAAGTGAGAAGAGAGGGGGGTAGCAGTTGGCTGATGCTGTAATTGAGTGTCAAGTTCATTAACTCACTATGAAAATCAGCAACAATGTTTTTTTATTGGTAGGCTGGGAAAATTATTGGTGGCTTTCAGAGCAGGGATGTTTCTAGCACTCTCCAGTTGGCTGTTGGTGGTGATGTGATTCTGCTGGGCCTCGCTGTACACATAATGTGTACATTTTAATGCTTTCTTGCAAATTCTATGCTGAGAATTCCTCCAAAGGTATGGGAGGTCTGAAGAAGGTTCATCTCTTAAAATAAGAATGCACTTTGAGGTAAGCTATGTGTATGCAGAGGACGTTTATGAAATCGGGAAGTAAATCCACAGGGTATATTCATCCTATGCTCTTATTTTTCTGGTTTTTAATTGTATTTTATTTTGATTTATTCTTTCAAACATTTTCAGTGTTGTGGTTGCAGGAATGAATCAGACCAAGGAGTTTTTATCTTGCATTTGTAGGAGTCAGCTTCCAGTTTGACCCAAATCAAAGAATAGCGCAGCAGGTTTTTTAAAGCAGGATCAGTGGAGGGCATTTAAATCCCTGATAGTCGTATGACCATAAACACGTGTGTCACAATCACAGTGTGGCCAGAAGTTGTTCTAAATACTTCTGGAATCTCAAATCAGGGGGGACGAGGCTGGTTCTTGGCCTCAGTATATGGTGACTTTGGGAATGGAGCTGTGTGAGGTGTACTGAAGGTTGGATGAAATGATTTGCTGTTCTCACACTGTACAAACACACAAGTCTTTGTAGCTGTGGGATTGCTTTCTCATAATGCCACACTTCTGACAAGAGGTTTTCCTTCTATTTGGGCTTGAACGCTGCTGCAGTTCTGCGTAACAGTTCGTGTTATGACTGAGTGTCTGAGGAGCCACTTTTCAACAGTGTAATTTGGGAGCTGATGTATCTTTAAAGCATTACTGAGTGCAGCATTTTACATGACTGAACGCATCTGAACAATTTCAAGTATGCAAAGATCTGCCCAGTTGCAATGGTGATAGTCATATTTATCTGTAAGGAATGATGAATTGGTGTTTCTGTGGCTTGAAAATGCATGAATTCTTCTGAAGCTGGGAAACACACTTCCTGACTCAATGCTAACTTCTTTTTTTGTGCCATTTTTCTTCCAGGAGAGTTGAAATAGTTTAAATGGATTTCTTTTCAAGGAATGTCAGTAAGGGGATATTTCAGACAGAAGCAGAGCAGGTGGTTCTTGCTAATGGACTGACAAGATAACCTTACACCGATAGCCAGGGCATCGTATCTGTGCTGGTTGCTATACAAAGAGAGGTTTGTCTGTGAGCTTGATAACAATACAACATGTTGATTGACTTTTCACGTAGGAGAGAGTGCCCCATTCATGAGTGGCTTAGCTTTTACTAATGCCTTACTGCAGGTAAGCTGATAAGAGTGATTACAGGGATGTAATAAATGAGGCTGTGGTGCGCGGCCCTTCTTGGTGTGGCATGAGATCCCAAATTGGGATCTGGTGCTGGGGACTGGGCTGCAGGCGACAGCAAGGTTTGAATGGGAGCCACACCTTGAGTACTGTGTTCCGTTTTGGGCTTTCAGTCTTATGAGGTGTGGATGAGGGAACTGGGGTGGTTTAATATGGAGAAGAGGAGGCTTAGGAGAGGCCTCATCACTCTTTACAATGGCCTGAAAAGAGGTTGTGGCAAGGTGGGAGTTGGCCTCTTCTCCCAGGTGGGAGCAATAAGATGAGAGGTGATGGCCTCAAGTTGCACCAGGGGAGGTTCGGGTTGGATGTTAGGAACAAGTTGTTCTCAGACAGAGGGGTGAGTCTGTTCCTCCTGGAACAGGAAGGTGATGGAGTCACCATCCATGGAGGCTTTCGTAGAGGTGGCACTGAGGGACATGGGTCAGTGGTATAGTGGGGATGGGCTGGGAGTTGGACTAGGTGACCTTAGAGGTCTTTTTCAACCTGAATGATTCTATGATATCGTGTAGCAGGGATGCCTGGAGCTTGTATGGAGTCAAGAACACAAGAGAAAAACTCATGGTAGTATGATCCATCAAGGACTATTAATCACAGCTTTACTCAGGATGTCCTTGATATGCATCTGCCCATAAAGCACAGTGGAGGAGTTGTGTGAAAAACTGCAAACAACAATTAATGTTGGGTCAGTGGCTCTGTATCACCACAAGGGTTTAGGATGGAGCCCTGGGATCTCAGCTGTGGTTGTCGCCTTGCTGGCATTCAGCTTGACCTTAAGAGAGATGTCTGAGAAGACAGATGCTGTTTCAGGTGAACCATGGAAGTCACTTCTCCTTGGAAAACCTTTGGTTACAGCCTTCAGAGCACTCTTGAGTCCTAAAGGGAAAAAGGTGAGAAATGCTGAAACTCTCCAGACTGTCTTAAATAAAATCCTGATGTCTTAGTTTCAATCTTTGAACAAACATGTTTGTTTTACACAGAATGTCTTGGCAATGACATAGCAGCCCAACCTGCAGCATTGCACTATGGCAGCATCCAAAGGCTCTGGTGCTTGCTTAGATGTGATCTCACCTGAGATCCAGCAGGTCTTTACTTGCTGCAAATGGAGCATTACGCTCTTAAAAATTGTTTTTCAGGTTTTTCTGTAAACACGTGCTCACATACATGGCCCTGATCCTGGGGTCTGGTTGATGCTCTCCAACCTGTGCGGGGTTTTTTTAGCCCTTCTTGAAAAGATAATGACAAGAGAGACAGGGATGTTCCTCTAGAGAAACCTCTCAGGACTCTGTGTTTTTAATTCCTTTAATTCTCACTTGTTTCTCTCTTCTCCCCATCCCTTGCTTTGCTGTAATTGGGAGTAAAAACAGCTTGCATTTGGGTCTGGCCTGCAAATCACTCGTCAGTTCGTGTATTACCAGGGCACGATCGGTTACTGAGTCAACACCGCTCTGTTGGCTTTCAGTGCATGTCAGAAACAGGGGAATTCATCATTCGTCAGGAAGAAGGTTCTCTTCAACTGTTCTGCATTAGCTGCGACCTGTGTGCACGCATCTGCCAGCCTTGCTGGGGCCAACACCAGTAGTAACACGAACTGAGCCAGGTGTATCTGAGCACTGGCTCCATCCATTTCCTCCCAGACCCCCACCAGCTCCATGACCCCTTGTGCAGGAGATAAATGAGCTGTGAGCCACAGGGGAGATGTCCTCCTTCCCATGTGCTGGATGTTAGTGGCCCATGCTCTGCAGTCACCATCCAGCCCCAGCTCTTGTGGTCTTTTGTGGCTCGATGGGTTTATTCTGTAGCAAAAGATTTCATGCAACCAAGTGCTTTTGGATTTGCAAAAACCAAATTCATCTGCCTTGCCAGCTTGGAAGTGTATGGCATATCTTACTTGGGGCTAAAGCAGTCCCCAACATTTGACCTGCCACCATGATGCTCTTAGAGCAGGTTGGAAGCTTTCTGATGGAAAGCTGTGATTTGAAAATGCCTCTGTGCTGGAACTGAGCTGCAGTGAAGTGTGCTGGGGTTTTGGACAGGTTTTTTGTTTTGGAAATAAATTGAAGCATCTCTCTCTGCTCCTGCAGCAGGGAAATGCAGAAACAGCCTGTTTGCCTGTATCAGGATGTCACATTGTCAGCTCGTGCTCCAGAGAGTCTTTTTGTCTAAAAGTATGCTTCAGATTATGTATTTAATTATACCACAGGAAAGATGAAATCCAAATGAGTTGATGGAACTTTTGTTGGAGTTGTATGTTTTGGTCTCTCCATGTCAGCTTGCCTTTTCTTCTTTTTTTATTTTTGTACATATTTTGCCTTTGTTCTGCTTTGGAGCAGTAGCACATTCCACGTTTTCTGCAGGAATGGAAATCTGGCATTTTGACTGGCTTCTGTTGTTTCAGAAAATGACTTCAGTGGTATTTAAGCCCCTTGACAATATCTTACTGTCCTGGATGCTCCCTGCGTGGGTCCCCCTATGTGGGGCAGCTGCAGCAGGAGCCTGGGTCTGCGCCCAGCACACGTCATACATGCAAGCCCAGCTGAGGACATCGCTTGCCAGCAGTGCCTTTATTTTTCCTTTATCCAAAGGCTCTGTCTGGTTGTCCTTCCCTGGCTGCTGAAAGTCCCTGCTTGCCCAGAGTGTTGCTGCACCCCTTGACCAGCTGTTCCCTTGCATGATGATGTGCCATTGTTTGCTGCTGGCCAGATGTGCTGGGATGGATGCATGGTGGTGGTAGGTACTGCTGGTTGCTGTGGGACATCACTTGCTTGGAGCTCCAGCTGCTTTGGCAGCTGGACAGACTGCCAGCACGTATGCCACCATCTCAGGTCCAGCACAGGAGGCCCAGCAGGATTCCTAAAATATAAATCACAACTGTGATGTAGTGCTCATCCTTTTTCATGTGTTTTTTTCCCTTCCTTCTTTTTTTAATTCAAACACCCTCGGTATGTTGAGTCGCTGTAAAATCACTGGACTTGGAGCTCTTTTGGAGTTCTTGTGTGCCATGGATGCTGAAGATGCTTCCTGCACGGGGAGTCAGACATCTGCTGCAGCATGCTGTTGGACTTTCGTGTGATGCAGACTGCAGCTGGCAGGTGGGAGCCAGTGGTTTCCATCAGAGGCTGAGTAACATCCTCTGCCTCTCTGATAACCCTCCTCTGAGTGCTCTGTGGTTTCGGTACATTTGTTTGTCCTCTCCTGGTTTCCATGTAAAATAGTTCTGGTAAAAAGTAAAGAAAAAAGTTTTGTTGGGTGCTCCCCGAAGTCAGAGCAGAACACAGCCTGCAATGTTTCTTCCTCTTCCCCTGTCCCCATAAATCATCTGCTAAAGCAAGCGCAGAGGATGTGAAAGAACGTATTTGTAGCAGAAATGCTGTCCCTTCCCCTCTGCTCTCGGGGCAAATCTTTCACTTGTGGTTCAGTGTCTGTTGTCAGGGAACAGCTGATGTCACATTCAGCTGCCACTCCTGGCACTTGTGGCTTTATTTCTGCTGTTGCAAAGACACACAGAGGCTCGAGGTGCACACGGTGCCACGCAGCAAACAAACATGGGCTGTGTGTGGGGCTCTGCTCTCCCTACAGCCGGGAGTGCTGTGCCTGTGGCTGCTCTCACCAACACAGTTTGGGTGTGTGTAGAATCATCACAGAATGGTCTGGGTTGCAAAGGACCACGATGCTCATCCAGTTCCAACCCCCTGCTATGTGCAGGTCGCCAACCAGCAGCCCAGGCTGCCCAGAGCCACATCCAGCCTGGCCTTGGATGCCTCCAGGGATGGGGCATCCACAGCCTCCTCAGGCAACCTGTAGAGCTGGAGCATGTTGCCGCACTGGGCTTCATGCTATCAGCAGATGCTAAATAGGCCTCTCTTGTTTAGCAGCCTTAATTTATTGAATCAGCCAGCAGCTCTCTATGGGAAGTAGTGCCGGAAAAGGGAGCGGAGCGAGCTGTAAGTTTCCAATTTCTGCTGGATCAGGCCCCTGGAGATCCGTGTGATCTGGTGCATTGGAGGCAGTGCTATTGCAGTGACTCATAAACAGATGTGCCCAATTTACATTGCAGCTTAATACCTTTGTTTAAAAAAATGTTTTTTCAAGACAAATGTGTTAAAGCAGATGTTTCCAGTAAAACAAATACTTGCGTGATTTACAAACAGCTCCATCCCTGCCAGAATTCATTAGAAAATGTGGAAAGAAGAAAAATGGTTCTGTGTATTGACAAACAGATACAATCAGAAAAGAAGAAGATAGCAAGGAGGTATGTGGAATGAAAACTGCTGTGCTTGGGGTGGGAAGCAGGAGGGGGGAGGGTGGTTTCAGTTGCTAGTGGCAGTAAGATTAGCCCTGGCACACATTAAAGTGCAGAAACTTATCTGTAAAAATGCTTATCCGTGTCCTGTGGTGTAGGATATGGGGTATTGGGGTCGCAGTGTGGGATTGCCTGTGGGTTCCTCAATCACTTCCATCCACTGGAATTTCCCTGGCCACCCCTAGTGCTGTACTTCTCCACTTCAACAACTGGGAGCAGTTTGCTGACATGGGACCATGTCCTCTCCTGTGTTACTATTGGTGGGGCTACTGGAGCAGAGGAGGATGAGCTGGAGGACAATGATATCAATGGCCATGCTGCGTGGCACCTTAGCACCTAACAGCAATGCTTCCCTCCTACTTGCCTTTGGAAGCTCAGTGCTTTGGGTGCAGGGTGGGAGCACAGCTATGCTGGTAGGTTGTTCACTCTGTGCAACCCAGTGCTTGCTCTGCAGTGCCTTGCAGTGGGCAGAGGGGCTTTTTCATATTGGGCCACCCCATCATTTTGTGGCATTTTGAGCATCCTCTGCATCCTGCTGCCTTCCCCTGCAGCTCAGCTCTTTTGGGGCAAACCTGCAGTATAGGGGGCTGTGCTGGTTCACCTGCTCCTCCGTATTTCAGGAGGCGAAGGCTCTGCCTCCTCAGGCATGTGCTGAGAAACTCGGTCACCTCCGGTCCCTTTGGTCCCTTTTCCGCCCTGCTCCATTGTGGGGCTGCCGTCACGCGGTGCCTGCGAGCCCAGCACTCATGTTACATACAATCTGACACCCCATGTGGTCTTAATGGGTTTCCCAGGCTACAGCTGCAGCACAGCTAGCACTTCTTGTGAGCTGCAGGGGCTGCCAATCCCCTTTTGCCATCCGGCTCCCCAGTGCACAGATATCATATTTTTTTTATGCACTTGTCACCTACTTCATCTGGGCATTTATTACTAAAGAAACAGCGATTTCCTGGAGGAGCTGAGGAGATGCTTGTGTCCGTGGGTCTGCAGGCTGCTCGTCTTGGTGCAGGGGGACTGAGAGGTGGCTGTGGGACTTTGCTTCTGGCATGTTTGGTTTTCCATGTCTTGCCATAGGGAGCATTGCAGAACACAGCCTCAAACAGTCCCTATGCAGGGGGCCATGCTGGGACCTGTCTGGAGGAATTAAAAGCATCCCGGAGAGGAGGGGGATGCTGCTGCAAAGCAATTAGGGCACTCGGATGCTGTTCCCTGCTCTCCCATTGATGCTCATGGATCCACATCGCAATCTACGCTCAGCTTTAGTCATCAGCGAATGGAAGCTTTGCTCGGCTCTCAGGGACTGTGGGGCTGCAGTGCTTAATTAATCTCTGCAAAGCAGAGAGCGTAATTAGCGCCTGCAGTGAGCTGTGAGGCCTTGGGGTGGGAGGCAGATGCAGTCCCTGTGCTTTGTCTGTGGGAGCTCCCAGGCACCGTGCAGAGGTGTCCTGGAAGGGCCACTTGTCACAGCTTTGGGGTCTCTGGGCAAAATTACTTCTTGTAGTTAAGTGCTGATTTTATGTTAAACCATTAAAAAAGAGAAAAAGTGTATTTTGATAGCTGAAAGACAGCCAGGCAGATCTCTTTCCTGATATCCGTAAAGCTTTTTTTTTTTCTCCCTCTCATTGTCAGCTTTGTTTTTGTGGGTGTAAAACATAAAGAAGAGGAGAACAGCTTGCAGGTACAGCGCGTTCCAGCACCGCCGACTGTCATTATTTAAAGATGATGCTTTTAAGCAAGCCTTGAGAATCACCTCCTGGGCTGTGAGCTGTCAGATGGAGGTGTGTGCCGGGCAACATCGCTGTGCCACACGTCGGCACGCATACGCTGGGTGATCCACAGCCATTCAGCACAGCGCTGCTGAGTGCTACCAGGAATAAACCAGCTCTTCAAACGTGCAAATGTTTCGTTTCATATCAGTCGGGCAGGATACTTCGGAGGCAACAAAATGTAAATAGAATGAAATTCTTAAGCAAGATTATTGATATGACAGGACTAAAGAGCTTGGGGTTCTGTGAAAAGTGCCTCTTTTCATCCCTCTAATAAGTCCATTACTTGCACTCGGGAATATTTTAAGGCCCTTTTCATGCTGAATCTAGAGTTGAGCATGCTTTGCATTTCAAGCTTTGTCTATGAATCAGTAGAAGCCAAAGTTATTTCTGCTTTAAAATAACAGGAGCAGGGAACAGCTAATCTCCTTTCATTCCGAGTCCTTACATTATTTTACTGGACAGAGTTTGTGTTGGCTACAAAACAGGGCATTCACAAAATCTATGAGAAGGAATTTGGTCTAAGAATGAAGCCTAGATTGCAGTATGCATAAAGGCTCCTTCTCCTAAGGCCATTAAGAAATTCCAAATCTGAGCTATTTTGAACAGCGACATTAAATTAGCCTTGCTAATTCCAGTAATTCAGACCGATAGCTGAGTTTACAAATCTACTCGATGAGGCCTTCCCATAATTACAATCTCAATGTGCTTTTCAGCTAAGGTGAGTTGGCACTAAAAAGATAAATAAATAAAAGGGGGTAAACCATTTTTTTCTGCTCTGGCTTTTGAGATGAACATCTCTAAAGTAGAGTTAAATGGCTGTATTGCACCAATAAGGCATTCCCTGTCCTGGGCTGGAAAGTTCATTTTCCCTCTAATGTGTGAGTGTAAGAGCAGAAAAGAGGCTGAATTTTTCACCACTTTGTTCTTTCTGTTGTCTGCATTCAAAGGAGCATTGACACCACTGGTGCTTGGCTCAGTTTTTAATTGTTTATTTACAGACAGTGATTTTTGCTGGGGAAAGAAAAGGTCTGGCTGCTTTAGCCTCTGTCGCAGGGAGCAAAACAAACCACGCCACAGAACAACAAGAAATAAGAAAAACCTTTGGTGGAAAAATCCAAGTGAAGCAGGTGAAGCAGCAGTACGAGCACCCAGCCCACTTCTTCCTCTGCAGAAAGTGATTTTCTGACCCTCACACTGCTCGCCATTCAATAAGTGATGGAAAGGTTCAGAGGATATGTTTTCAAAGCCGTAAGGCACACAAACATGAAGCAAATAAAAATTGAACGTGTTATTTAAAAGGGTGTTAATTTTATTAGCACCGAGCGGAGCAAATATGAAGGCGAATGGAAGTATTCACATCAGCACTCAACTCTGGCTGCAGTGTTCATAAAATGTCCTTTTGATCAAGCCGTGTTTTGATCCTTATTCTGTGAGCATCATTCAGAGTGACCGGGCTGCAGCTCCCAACAGGCATCTGCAGCTGCACCAATCCTTGAGCAACACCAGGCTGGGAACTTGAGTCCGTGCTCTGCTGGGAATGCTAATATTGCCATCTTTCTCGTTGTTCCAAACAAGAATGGCAGTACAGAAATTCTCACAAAGTGGAAATTCCCAACAGGAAATTGATCTGCTACCACCGTCTGTGTGTCAAGATATTAATCTATCAGAGTAATATCAGCACATGTGTGTCTGGGCTTTCTCCAGCTGATAACGTCGTCACGCTTGGCACAGCCAAGGGGAACATCTGGGTTGTGAGAAGAGTGCCTTGATTCAAGGGGATGATTTCCAGCTGGGTGCCTGCAGGGATGAAAGTCCCTTTGTGGCTGTTGTTGGACTCCTGCAGCTTGCAGAGCCCAGAGACGTTGTGGGTGCCCCAACCTTGAGGGTGCCCAAGTCCAGGTTGGATGGGGCCCTGGGCAGCCTGATCTGATTGGGAGCACCCAGCTCATGGCAGGGGTTGGGGCTGGGGGGGCGTTGAGGTTCCCTCCAGCCTATGATTGCACTGTTCCCCAGAGCCTGCTGGGATCTGCCTGGAAAGATATGAAGAAAAAAGCATGCGGGAGGCTTGTGGGCATCTCCCCCTCTCCCTGATGCAGGGAGATTTTCACCTGCATTCCCATTTCCACCAATGCACATTGGGTCAAAGCATCATCAAGAACAAAATCAAGAAGAAACACCCATTAGCCACCTGCAGACAAGGGGCACATTGCTGCTGGGAAAGAGTGTGGTTGTGCATCGTGTGCGGGAGGAGCACCGTGAGCCTCTGTTCCCTTTCTTGGGAGGGTGAGGAGAAGAGGGAGGCTGAAACACACTTCTTGATTTCCAGGAAACTTCTATCTTTAATCTCCGTAATCCGTTTTATAGAGGATTTTGTATTTTTCAAGGGATTTACAAACTGGATTACGTAGCCTTTTTATTTTGATTTTCCACTGCGATTGTGACATTCCTGAGGCTGAGCTGGGAGTGCTGAAGATAGGGCTGAGGGGGAGGAGGAGCTCCTGGAGCTGGAGCTTGGAGCCCGTTGTGTTGTCCACTCCCTACCTCACTGCTGGGCTGAGAGCTGCAGCATTCCTCAGCAGTTTGGGTGCTCCTGTGTGACCATGCCTGGGGAGCCCCTTGGCTCCAAGGAAAGAGCAAGTGGGATGGGTCCAGCTCTGCACTGTAGCCATGGTGTCCTGATGTTCAGTTGGGGTGACGTTGGTTTTCCCCTGGGCACCACCTCTAGGACCAGGGTTTGTGCTCTGCCCAGGGAACCGGAACGAGCCCTGGGTTTGTGTCAGACGTTACGTGCACCTAGTAAGCAGATGGGTTTAATTTGGGCTCTCTCGCTGCAGAAGTGCAAAGCCAGATCCTGGTTTCAGACTTCAGCAGCTGTTCCTGGGGCTCCTTCCAGCACACAGTGCAGTGAACATGACCTGGAGCCATTAAAAAGTTCCAGTCTGTGAACCCAAGCCTTCTTTTTCTATATAAAGTGGGAAAGCTGCTCACAGTGACGTTTCCCAGGGCCTCCTGCATTACTCCATTTTTATGGGTTGGAGTTACTTTAGCACAGTTTTAATGCCAAGCCAGGTTCGTATGCATTTATTTATTTATTTTAGCAGCTTAATGCAATTAAAAACGCTGGGCAGTGCTGGAGCCCCTCAGCTCCCTTTCCTTGGCAGTGCTCTCACCTCAACCCATGGTCTGTGTGCATTGCCTTTCACTCCACATTGGCTGTTCCAGGAGGATGAGGAGCACAAAACCTTGGGTGCTGCTTCAGGAGTAGGAAAGATGTGTGCCAAGCACCGTGTGTGACCATACCTGCTACTGGTGGACTGAGCCCATAGGGCAGTTCTCAGCCCAAAATTTTGGATTGTCACCTGAAGCTTCATCCCAATTGTTCACCTTGGCATCATGAGTGATGGCCTGGAGGAATCTGGTTTTTAGTGAATGAGCACATTGTGCAAAGCCCCAGTCCCTTCTGATTGAAGAAGCACTTTTCTGGTTGGTTGCCTCCTTCATAGAATCAGTAAGGTTGGAAAAGACCACTAAGATCATCACGTCCAACCACCAACCCATCCCCACCATATCAACTAAACCATGTCCTCAGTGCCACATCTCCAGGGATGATGACTCCTCTTCTTGATGTCAAGAACCCCAATCTCTGTGGCCTGGACATGGTTCAAGGCTGGTTCCTACATGCAGTGAGTCACAAAGGAACATGTCAGATATTTCTGGGTGTCCTAACACCACTGTGAGTTTTCTGATTGAGCATTGAGAAACATCCTCCTTCCCTGAGGGCTGCTTTTAGCTGAAACCAGGACCATTGGCATTCCTGTCTCAGGTGGCAGCAGAGTGATCAGAAGGGAACACTTTGTGGGTTTAGGCCTTGGGGGTCTCCAGAGATCAGTGCTGGGAGCAGACTGGGGGATCTGGAGGGACACTGACCCAGTCATGTACTCCTGCCTCACTTTGCATCTGTTCATAATCTATTGTTTCCAGCTTTTCCTTTCTTTCTCCTTGACTCCTGCCTTTGTGGATGCTTTGGGCTGTTCCTGGTTAGCTCCTTGTTCCTAATTCTTTTCTCCTAGCTCCTTTAGGTAGCAGGTCATTTCCCAGGCAGTACATCTAGATATCAGACAGGGGAATGGGACCCAAGAACTCTGACGCTTTCAATTAATAATGCTAATGGGATTTGTTAATTTTTAATAGATTACATGAATGTGTTTTGCTAAGCATGCTTTTGTGGCTCTGTTCTGCGAGTACAGTTCAGAAACCCTTTCACTTGCTGCCAAAGGAAAAATGATTAATGCAATTGCAAATGCCAGATTCTCTTCAGGGTATATCTAGAGTGTATCAAGGAGCAAAGAGGAATTTAATGAGTGTATTTTTGAGGTAAACACAGCCCCACATCAGAAATGGTAGTTCTTCCTCTCCTCCAGCCTCTGACCTAAGTGGGGTGGAAGGGCAGAATTGGGGTCACAGAGCAGCCCCTCTCCCCCATTCCGTGTGGCACGTTGGGCTTTTTATCCCAAAGAGAGCCTGAAGGCATCCTTGGATGAGACTTCTGTGGCAGTATTGGGAGCTGGAGGGTTGGAGTGTGCATAATGGCTGTCCTGCAGGGCTCATGGCTGGTTGTCCACGTACCCTTTCTCACACCCTGAGCTGGAGCTTCTCGCCCTTCCATGCTAAACCCTGCACCCTTCCCAACCCATCTCCAATGCCTGCCTCTTCCACGTGCTGGTGTCCCCATAGTCTCTGATTCCTCCCTCCATGGCTCCTTCCTCCACTGGTGCTGCTTTGCTCTCTGGGTCTCCGTGAAAGCATGTGCTGCAGCCATGGAGTGCTGTGCAGGCGAGCAGGCAAAACCGTGGTTTGCAAATCAGCAGTCCCAAACCCCATTCCCTTGGATTACTGCCTGGGAAGTTGGTTTTACCACACCATCTGAGCAGCACCATCTCCCATAGCCACATTGCCGGTGGCAGCAGGATGATGCTGAGCTGGATTTTTTTTTTTCCTTCCATTTAAATCCACACTGCCAAGAGCCGCACCTCCTAAATTGCTGCGGAGGAGGCAGCAAAACAGAGGCGCAAGACCATGCACATGCTGTGCATCCATCTCGCTGATCTGGCTGCCATGCCAACACAAGCATCACGGCTCCACTCAGCGCCGTAATTACGCACCGCGCGGCCACACCTACAGCCAGGCTGCTCCTTGCGCAATGGCCGATGGCAAACCTGTTGGTGCTCCAGGATTTTTGGTAATAAACCGGAGGGCAAAACCTCCCTGGGGAGATGAAGCCAGGCTTGGCTGGGCCTTATGAGGAATTGAAGGCATTTTGGAGAAGCGGAGGGTTGGAGATCCTGACTCTCCATGTAGTTGTGGCCATGTGTGCTTTGTAACTCCAACACTTGTCTGGATGTTGTGGAGGTAGAGGTGTGCTTGTAGTATGAGCTGACTGCATGGAGAAGCCAGGTAGCTGCAGGCTGGTGTGAGCAGAGCTTTTGTGTTCTAGCAGGACCAGGATGTGATGCAGTTGGACTGTTTTTCTGGATTTCAGGTGCAAACACTGTCATGTTGGATTGGTTGGTGCTATAGAAAGGGAGAGAGCTGTGACCAAGGCTAGGTGGTCTGAGCTGTGGTACTGCAGGCTCTTACACTTCATCTTGTTATGAGCTCAACAATTTGGGCTTACAGAGCCCAGAAATCTCTTTTGTAAATCCAGTCTTGCTTTGGAGACAGCCAGTCTCCTGCATTCATGGCTGTTTGTTTCCCAAACTGGTGAGGCTTGCTGCTTAAAAAATTGAAGGAAGCAGCAGTGCATTCCAGAGATTGCAACTATCATAGAATCACAGAAACATTAAGGTTGGAAAAGACCACCGAGATCATCATCCTGATGGTAGCATATGCTTTCTTAGACCAGTCCTGAAGGACGATGCAGGCAGATGTTCACAGCTGATCACAAGAGTGGCAGGAGCCTGACACGCTGCCCTGCTGTCAGATGTTCCTACTGGATGCGTTCTGTGCTGACTGAAAGTACACACTCGTGATCCATTCCTCGCTCCCTTCACACTGCAGTTTCCATCATGTGCAAACAAGAGCCATCACCACGTCCCCCCAGGTCCCTTGGATGGCTCAGCAGCCCCGTTTTGCGATCACGCTGCTTTATGCATGATGCTTCCACATCCCCTTTGCAACCCCAGCAGCAGCAGGGCTATCAAGTGGCTGTGCAAAGCGGTTTCCGTGCACGGCCATCCATGATGAATATGTTACTATATTAGGTCCATTGCTGAGCCATCTGCCTTGGCAGACGAGATGACATTCCCTGGCTGCAGGCTCTGGGCTCTCCTTTCCTGGCTTGGCCACAGAGCTGCCCGCTGGAGCCAGGCACTGCCTGCTTTGATGTCATTTGTCAGAGCTGGGTTTGCTATCAGTTATTTGCTTGAGGCTGTCTTGCCCTTTTAGGGGCAGAAGGGGCTGTTTCAGGAGGCATCGGTGTGTTTTGTGCAGGAATGTGCCTGCCTGCTGTAACGCTCCTGGCATGCCGGTGCTTATCCTCCTGGCTTTTTTTGGTGCCAGCTGTGGTGGAATTTCTTATGCCAACTGCAAAACAATCCCTGCCCGGTTTAGCTGCTTTTTGTAACTATGCAGATCAGGAAAAAAGGGCTTCTTAATGAATTGCACCCAATAAGCTTGTGCAGAAGCAGTGCACCTAGTCCTAATCCATGGAAGAATGTCTCAGCTGCATTCTGAGGATGTGCAAATTGTGCATGTCAGTGGTGGCAGCAGCTGGGGCAGGGAGCAGAGCTGCAGCTTTTGCTGTCCCAGGAGCAGCAACATGTCAGAGGGGCTTTGGTTATAAAGGGGGGAGTGGTCCGTGTTGGGCTGGGGGTCTTGCATGGGCTGCAGAAGGATGCCAGGAAACAGCACAGCGCTCTGCTTGCAGGCAAAAAATTCTCCGGGCTAATGATTGACTATTATTTTAAGGGGATTATCTAATCCACAGCCCAGAGGACAAGAGGGGCCAGAATGAGTGAAGATTGAATACGTAATTAACACAGATTGTTGGTCATACCCTCTGGGCTCCAACTGATTATAAACAGAAACAGATTTTTTGAGTTCTCTCCTCTCTTTTAATCTTTCCCCCCTTCCCTCCCCCCCCCCCCCCCCAAAGTCTTTGCAGTCAAAGGGCCACTCGGTGGCAGAAACTGTTGCAAATTAGAGAGGGTGTAGCTGGACTTGGACTTGGTCATCAGCTGGCCTCTGATCAGTCAGAGGAGAGGATTTTTTATTTCTTCCTTCTATGTATCAAAGACCAGAGGGAATGGCCTTATATTGCTCCAGGGGAGGTTCAGGTTGGATATTAGGAAAATCTTCACTGAAAGAGCAGTGATGCAGTGGCACAGCTGCACAGGGAGTGGTGGGATCACTGTCCCTGGAGGTGCTCTGTATCCATGGGGATGTGGCACTGAGGGACGTGGTTATGGGCATGGTGGGGTGGGGTTGGACTGGTTGATCTTAGTGGTGTTTTCCAGCCTTAACGATTCTGTGATACCGAAGTTCATTAGAATCTGAATGGAATGTATTTCCACCAGTTACAGACCCATTATTAATACAAAATAAAAGACATATGGCTAAATCCATTAGCTTAAAGATACAGCTGAACATAAGCCCAGAGAAGGAAGCAATGCAAGGAGCATTTGAAAACAATGCCACACCCCAGCACAAAGCTTTGAAGCGGTTTAACAAAGCTAGGAAAGCATCTCTCAAATCTCTAATGATAAGAGGGTTTCTGTTACCTTTTTTTCTTCTTTTGAAATCTCGTGATTTGAAAAGTGGTCATTGCTCACAGTCAGGTGAAATCTCAGAATTTGAAAACTTCCCCTGTAAAAAACCAAAAAAAAACAAGAAAACCCCAAAAAACCAACAAAAAACAAACCCAAAAACCAATTACAGTTTGAAATCATCATTTTGATGGGTTGGACCTTTCCCAGAGGGTTCAACTGCTGCACCCTGTGCCTGCCCTGCTGCATGGGGGAGGTGTGCGCTGTGCCAGGGGACAGCAGCTTGAGGATAAAAGCAGGAGAGCTGCAGAGAGGAGGAACTGCATGGTCTGGGAATCTGCTGGAGGCATTATAGATCATTTACCAGGCAGGTTTGGCTTGCACCTGGCCTCCTGTTCTCCCTTCCAGCCATTTCTGACCCTTCTTGATGGTCTGAGCCACCTCACTTGTCATACTGCTGTTGTTATGCTTTTGTTTTGCAGTGTTTGTTTGGGGATTTTGATTAAGAAATATTGCTGCAGTGTTTGCTTTGGCAGTGGTCCTCATTGGGCTGATGTGGCGTTTTTTTAGCTGGAGTGTTTGTTCAGCCTCTTGGATTCTTTCTCAGGGGTGGGGTGGGGTGATCCAAGCCCATGAGTATGCTGGTGATCCACGAGGGCTTGTGAATGGCTTGAGCCAGGTTGTCTTCTGATTGAAGCCACCAGCTTCCTCTGCATCCAAAGGCCAAGCTCTGGGGATGAAGCCAGCAGGCTTAACCGAGAGCATCCAGGTGATAAACTGGCATGGCTGAACAGAGCAGAGCCAGCTTTAGCAGGGGGTTAAACTAGATGATCTCCAGAGGTCCCTTCTAACCCTTTCCAATCCCTTCTGTAAGTTCTGCCAGGACTATCAGAACTTTTTACACTATCAGAACTTTTACACAGTTTTCTTGGGTGGGAGCTTCCATGTGCTCCTTCTCAAAGTCCCCATGTTGCAACAGCGGCAGGCTGGTGGCGTGACATCCTTTCACATTCCTCAGACTCTGGTGCTTTGATGAGGTGGACAGTTGATGGGATGGGTGTGCTGAAAGTGCTGTAAGCAACATATTTTATGCATGCTTATGAAAGACTCCAAAATGCAGAGGTCCTCACAGCAGGAGGTACATGGTTTGGTACATGGTTTGGGAGGATATTTGTGCTGGCCAGGATTTCTTCACTCATGCACCCATCCTTGCAATGCATGGGGAGCAGACACTCTTTGCTTTGCTGAACACCCACTCTTGGCTGATTTTTGGGAGCATCACTTCAACAAGCCAAATCCTCTTATCTAAAGCTGTTGGAGTTGGTCCAGAGGAGGCCACAAAGATGCTCAGAGGGGCTGAGCACCTCTCCTGTGAGGAAAGTTTGAGGTTGCTGGGGGAGTCCAGCCTTAAAGGCTCTGGAGACAAGCAGGAGAGAAACCAACTTTTTACATTATCTGATTGTGACAGAACAAGGGCAAATGATTTTAAAATAAAAGAGGGGAGATTTAGGTTACACGTTAGGAGGAAATCATTCAGAGGGAGGCAAGGCATATGCTGCCCAGGAAGCTGTGGATACCCCATTGCCCCAGTGCCCAAGGTCAAGCTGGATGGAGCCCTGGGCAACCCGATCTGTTGGAGGGCACCCAGCCCATTGCAGGGGATTGGAACTGAATCATAGAATTGCTCAGGTTGGAAAAGACCTTAAAGATCATCAAGTCCAACCGCAACATAACCATACTACCCTAACTCTAACAACCCCCTGCTAAATCATGTCCCTGAGCACCACATCCAAATCGTTTTTAAACACATTCAGGGATGGTGACATAACCACCTCCCTTTCCAACCCAACCATTCTATGATTCAGTGATCTCTTCTTTCTGGAGCACCTTAGAGTTGTGAATTTTTAGTCTTTCAGATTTCAGGTTTGCTGTGGGGAACCGAGGGCTGGCTGGAGGGCTCAGGGATGTTACTGAGCTCTTCTGCCCTGTTCACCCATGCCAGGCTGCCCCATTGCAGGTAGGGCTGGGTGCTCCCAACACCAAACTGCCACTAACCAGCTCTCTCCTTCTGCTTTCAGAGCTGTCATATGACCTGGACATGGATGACACGTTGACCAACAAGCAGCTGCTGAACCAGCACAACAAGAATGGGGCTGCTGTGCCCAACACTGACCCCAGCAGCATGGCCCCACGCCTTGGCCCTGCTGCTGCCATCACCTTAGCCCTGCTGCTGGGCTGCTGGCCCTGAGCAGTGCCTTCCCATCCCTTTTTTTAAATGAGGAAAATGTTCAGAATCTCCCTGGAATATATGCACATTGCCAAAGACAGGGCAAAGGACTTGAGTGGATTTTATAAAATAATACGGTATCTTCACCAAAAAAAAAAAAAAAAAGAAAGAAGAAAAAAAGAAAAAAAAGGGTTTGTTCATGGTAAACTAGTAAATACGTCGCAGTGGTTTTTAAAGATAATCCTGTTTAATATAAGAAGGTCGATATTAAATTGTCCCTAGCAGTTTTGGAAGACTGAGCTCTGCCTTGCCTTTAAATGGAAGGGCGCGTTTCATCTTGAGTTGTTTGAATGTGCATGGGGTAAAGAACACCTACGACTTATGAAGTACTCTCAGCAAATATCAGCCCTCTGTTCCCAGTTGACTTAATACAGACTTTTTCTGTGGTTGATGCAATTTTTGTACTCTCTCCAAATTGGGGAGTCACCCTGAGGCACCCGGCCAGGAACAGAACCCGGCAGGACTGGGAAGATCGGATATAAGGTCAAGGAAGAAAGATGCTGTTGGTACACGTGCTGGGACTGCCAGGTATTCGCTAGCCTTGGCATAGCTCTGGTGCCACCAGCCCCAGTGCTGCCAGGCAGGTGGCAGTGAGGGAACCTCACAGCAGTTGGGAGTGAGGATGGAGAATAGGAGCACTGCCTTTCTCTGGTCTCCAGCTGTGGCTCCCCACCAAGGATGCCCATGTGTGCAACGCCCTGGTGGAGTTCTTTGGAGCAAAGCACCACCTTTCCCATGGGAAATCTGCAAACGCAGCTCCAGACAAAGGACAGACAGCGTGGTTGTGCACACCGCCGTGCTTTATGGGGATGAATAACGCATCCAACACACTGTGCTACAAAGGAGGAAAAGAAAAGGATTTGCAGGATCCCAGAGGCAGATGAGACTCTTGCTCAAGTGTTTCTTTGCATGCTACTTTGCTTAAGCTGTCTCTAAAATAAAGGTCGTTTGCTCTAGACATGGTGCACAGCAAGTAAGCTCCTGGTGTGCGAGGCGATGCTCGGCATTGTGATGCTCGGCTCTGGTCTTGGATGGGCAGCCTGGAATGCCCAACTCAGGGGCACCACAGAAGGGCTGCAGGTAGGCTGATGAAATGGGCAGGGGCCAGGGAATGTTTGGTTTGGTTCCCAGCCAGAATGGTTACATATTTCAGATTAAGATGCTGCTTTTACTGGAGTGATCCTATCTGCAGTATCTTAAGCTGCAGTGTGCCTGTGTGCACACATGCACGCACACAACCACACTTATGTGCATGCTTTAAATATTTGTGTGCTTCTAACCTTATTTAAAAAAAAAAAAAAAAAAAAAGAAAAGAACTGTATCTTTGGGAGAAAGCATGGAAATCCAAACCACACAATCAAATGGTTTGGGGAAGGGAAATTTCACCTCTTGTTGCTTTGAAGTGGTGGAGCTGATTTGCACTGATTCAAAGCCTTGTGACTGCTTTCCATGCCATGATGCTCACAACGTGGTGGAGAGGGGAACTGGGAGCTCACTTCCAGCTCTGCATGAGGATGGGGACCCAAAAGGTGGGGGCCAAGGGATTTCTTCTGCACTTCAAGCCTCCCACTGCCCTGCTCTCAACACTGTGCCTGGCTGTGCCCATGAGCCTCTGCTCCCACCAAAGGGAATATGTGATGAGAGCCACTTGTCGCTTCTGATCATTTTCTTTCATCCCCCTGGAGTGCTGGGGGTGGGAACAGGAGGGCCGTGGGTTCTGCTCAGAGGGATGCAGTACTGCTGCCCAGCATGCGTCTCTGTGATCAGCATGGAGGATGTTCTTGTCTCTAATCCCGTGCTGAAGGTATTGTGTGTGCTGCTTCCTCCTTGGATAAACAGCAGACAGTGCAGGCTGTGTCTCGCTGGGTATCTTACAAAAGCTGCCTGGTTTCCCTGCTCTGCGCTGCTGCGGTGTGATGTTGATGCTTGTCAACAGAAAGCCTTTCTGTAGCATGCTGAGCCCATTTTCTCGGTGCATGGACATGCTGTTTAGCAAAGCTATGTTGTTTGAGACTTTGTTATGAAAAGAGATCACAAAAAACAGCTTTGGAGCCTTATATCTGCCAAGTCTCTAAAATAATGCGTGATAACTTGGAGAAAGCTGTTGATTTACACCCTGCAGTGGGTTTGTGTTTTAACCAAGGTTTTGCAATGGTTTATAATCTTCATCCAATTATTTTTTTTTTAGCTGTAACTGAGAGTGAACTTAGAATCATAGAATCATTACGGTTGAAAAATGACCACTAAGATCCCCAAGTCCAACCCCAGCCCACCCCATCACCATGCCCATCACCACATCACTAAGTGCCACATCCCCATGGTTCTGAAACACCTCCAGGGATGGTCACCCCCTCCCAGCCCCATTCCTTGGGCAGCTGTGCCAGTGCAGCACTGCTCTTTTGGAGGAGTTTTCCCTAATATTCAACCTGAACCTCCCCTGGAGCAATCTGAAGCCAATCCTTCTCATCCTCTCAACTCAGCCATGATCTCCCCACAGTGCCCTGTTTGATGGTGGGCTCCCAACACTGACCTCTGTGTGAGTTCTGTCACCACACCTGTGCTCAGCCCATGGCAATACAAGCACTGCCTGCTGAGGATGGAGCAGCAGTGGCACAGCACCAGGTGAGTTTGCAAGCAGCCTGCAGAGGGTGGAGAAGCACCTTGTGCCAGTGTCTGAGGGTAGGATGAGATTCCAGCACGTGCTTTACATGCGTAATGTACTTCTGTACTAACCATGCTTCAAATTATACTGCAAAACCAAAATATTTTTGTTGGATGAGAACGCCTCATTCATTAATCAATTGACTAATAGTGTCAAGCATGGGATGCTGTAATCTAACACACTTAACAGCTGCTTGAAACAGCTGCTGCTCACAGCTCTCGCTGGTTTGAGAACTGAGATCTAGATTGCTTCAGTGCTGTCTTTCAGGGGAGATTTTCAGGATTGTTCCTTCATCTGTACCAGCTTGGGAGCGGGGATGTAGGTGCTCCTGTTGCATTACAAACCCTGCCTGTGCCTGATTTGTTGCTTTAGCAAGGACCCAGGTCTGGAGGTGTTGAAATCTGCAGCTGGAGGGGGAGCACGTGGGATGATCCTGCTGGAGGACGATGGTCCTCAGAGTGGGACTTCGTTTTTTTTGCCTTTTGTTGGGTCATGGTAAAGAATTGTGATGTAAGAGATGCTGCAAAGATGGTGAAAATGTCCGTGTGAAGAGGTTTTGTCCATGTGAATCAGGTAGTGGGTGCCAGCCTGCTGCTGGGGAGGGCTAAGAACTTGGGGGGGGGAAGAAGGAAAACCCCACAAAAAAAAGCAGCCACCAACCCCCTAAAGAAGATTGTCAGAGCCTTACTGAAGGACATTCCCCAGAGATGAGGTAACTGAAGTTTTGATATAGACAGATGAAGCAGCCCTGGCATGTTTATACAGTCAGAGGGTTTACTGCATTCAAAAACAAAACAAAACAAAACAACAGAAAAGCAGTCAGCATTAATCAAATATCGTTTATTCTGTCAAACATTGTATCCCTTTGAAAACAAACATCTTGGTGCTCTTTTGCCCAAAGCGTGCTCGGAGCTGAAGCTCACATCCAGCCCTGGGCTGCAAGGGGCTGGATCTCCTCCTGCAAAACCCACTTGGGACAGCAAAGGCACCATTAGGGTTATGCAGCATTATTCCTGATGCTCCTAGGCAGCCAAAGGCACACAGAGGCTTTTCCTGACTGCCCTGCCACGTTCCCAACAAGCAGAACCAGTCTGGGTCTGCAGCAGCCTGTATCCCATCAGTGTCATATTCTATTACCATCCACCGCGTCAGCAAATGGGAAAATAAACACGGGGCAGATAGCAAGGCAAGAGGCTGTTTATTACCAGTGTGAAGGAGAGTCACGTTTGTGTACATTCTGCTGGGGAGTGCACTGAAGTGGCGGCCTTTCCCATGGTGTGAAATGGGGCCGCTGTGGGGTGCAGGTGTCCCGTGGCACTTCAGGATGCGCCAGGAGATGCGCTGTCCCTGTTGGTTATAGTTAAGGCTGGAGGACGGCTCTTGAAGCTGGATGTCAGCAGCTGACAGTGTTTTCTGAGAACTTGTCATCTGGACTTCTTCTAGCAAGATTCCTGGTATTGGGTGGGATCGTTCCCGTTTGACGGAAAAAAACAATGTTTTCTGGAAAAAAAAATAGAGAAGTAGTAAAAGGAAGATGGTGGCAAAATGACTCATGACATCCATCTGAGACCTGCAGCACCACCCAGGACGTGTCCTGGGGTGCCCCGTCAGAGCAGAGGATGCTGTTCCCAGTGCAGCAAGGTGCAGTGCTGGCTGCATTTTGTGGGCAGCTCTGGTGTAGCGCTGGGCTCATCCCTGTGTGTGCTGCCAGCTGGTGCTGCAGGCATGGGGAATGCTGGCCAATACTGGGATGCTGCTGAGCCAAGCAGCAAGGGTGCTGATTGGCATGGATAATTGCAGGGGGGTCAGGGCACGTGGGAGGATGATGATCTGTGCTTGTGCCCGGTTGCACCTGCTTTAATTGCTGCCTCTTAGCATAGGACCATCACAGGTGCTGCTGCTGGATGCTGCCCTGTGCTCTCCCCCAGCCCCACCGGAGCTGCAGGGGCAGGAAAACACAGTCTTTGTGCTGCATCTTGCCCTTCTGGGGGTGGCTTCTTTGGCTTTTGTGTCATGCTGGCGTGATCATTCCACCCTCAGAACAGCCCTAGGAGTCATTCTTGGGCACACAGCTTCCTATTTCCACCATCCCTCATGTATCACATTTAGCCCATCCTGGTCTGGTTTCAGGGAGCAGTGATTTGGGCTTGCAGATGCATAGAAGAATAAATCTCTCTTCTTTTTCCTTTAGCAAACATGGCTTAGGACCGTTCCTACCAGCACCAGCGCCCTGTCAGGACTCATTGCTGTGGACCATTGTTCTAGGTCCCAAGGGAGCCATTAGAAAGAAGATAAAGCATATTTGCCCATTGCAATAGAAACAAGATGAGAATTAGTCCGCTAATCACTCACTAAAGTCAAACATATGGAAGAAAGAGTGGATTTATTTATGTCTTTCTCACCCTCTGTGCACATGGGATGGTCACAAAGCGCTGAGCAATGGGGATGTGCCACAATGGCATTGGGTCACAGCTCCATCCCAGCACTGGGGAAAAGCTTTGTTTGCAGCATTGGGATTTTCTTTAGAGCTGTGGTGCTGGGGCAGAATGTCCCAGGGAAATGAGCCATAGCTGTGTGCAACAGCTTGGATGCAAATGTTGAGCAGTCGTCTATCTGCTGGGGAAGGAATAAATAGAGACGTGGGTCTTGCACCTTTTAAACACTGCATGTCTGCGGACTGCGAATGTGGCTATGGGATTTGCATGCTGCTTTATTTAGTATTACATACGCTGCCTTGTGTTTACAGAAACCGCCCTGCACACACCAAATGTGCAACCACAATGAAAAAAAAAAAAAGTTTTTTTAAAAAAGGGCACAGAAATAGAGGCAAGATCTTGTCGCCAATTCCCCCACTCCATGTCTGCGGTGGTGTTCAGGGGAAGCCAGCATCTGACCTTCTGCTTCCCCTCGTGCTGTTAATGCATTGTGAAGCTGAAGGTTTTCTCCCCCACTATTATTTGTCTTTCCAGGGGACCAAAGGGAGAAGGCTGCAGAAGTGGGGGATGGCCCCGTTCTGCCATGGGGCACTCAGAGGTGTGGGTGCCGTGTGTGTGGGGGGGTGGCAGCTGCATGGGGTGTCCTGTGCCGGGTGTCACCTCCAGAGAGACTTCACAGAGTCATCTCTAGGGAGGAGGAGTGCTGCTCGTATATGCTGGCATGACAGTGATAACTGTAATGATAATAACTGTAATTACAATAACTGCTCTGCAGCTCAGCCTCCACGCATCCTTGGACCTCCGTGCTGCTTGCCTGAAGCATTTCACAGCGTTTGGTGACCGATCACTTGAGGCTGGATGCACATCATTGGTTGAGTTTGAAGAGACCAAGCAGTCCCTGATGGGTGCCAGACTTGGGCAGCTCCGTGGTGGAGCACCTCAATAATCCCATCTCCCAATCCAAGCCCCTCTCGTCCCTCTGTCTGCTGTGTGAGATAAGTGGATTCCCCAGCGCTGCTCAGACAGCTCTTACCACCTCTTTTACAACACATCACGTGGCGCCTGGCTGCAAGCTCTGCTGTTTGCTCTTGATCTTATTGCTGTCAGTGTAAGATGGGTGTGCGGATGTTTGCCAGGGCTGCTGTCAGGCCAGGACCTGGGCTGTGCTGGCAGAGGGGCTGCTGCTCCCCTTTAGCCATTCTTATTGCTGCCAAACCCAAGTGGGACCCGGCTGTGCAGGCAATGAAATCAGTGCAGGAGGAACTGAGTGCATCGTTCTGGCACATTTCAGGGATGTATCCCCAGGTGTTGCCACCCAAATCAGTGCCACAGCTGCTGCTTGTCCACCTGGCCAAGGGATTTGTGTGGCCAGTTAACCAAAGTGTTGAACAAAAATTAATGTTCTGAGAGTACCCTGGTGTGATTAGCACTGAGAGCTCATCCAAGTGTGCACGTGTCTGATGCTCCACCCTCCATCACATCTCAGCACTCGGGGGCTGAGCCCTGGGCACTGCGCAGCACTGAATTGTTGGCCACTTTCCACTAGAGAGTACCACTGGAAGCAAGGCCAGGTGCTCTTGCTTTTGAAGCCCCAGCATTGCTGATGCAGCTTGCAGCATCTTTCACCAGACAGCAGTCCATTGCTTTAGCAACATGAGGGAGAATGGGAAAGATGGTGAAGCACTCTGGGTGTGCTGCAGCCTTTCCAGTTCTGCTCCTCCTGCTTTCCCCTTCAGCAAACCCATTTTGGGATGGGACCCTTTGCTCATCCAGCTGCATGATGCTGTGCTTCAGATGTCACTGCAGCAACTCAGGAGCACTGTGTGCCTCTGAGATGAGTGCAGCTTAGGGGCTGTGCAGGAAAACACCCCAGGAGCCAATGTCATTGGAAATGTCATGGTATCATCATCCCAGCAGAGTGCAACTGGTGAAGGAGGCCCTAAGGCAGCCTGGCCCGCTTTAGGGACCAAATTAAATTTAAAAGAATTTTAAAATTAAAAAATAATTGAGTTGGAGTTCCATCCCTGCCATCTGGTTTTGCATGTTTTGGGTGTGAGTTTTCAGTATTCCTGCTGCAGCTTTGGGACTTGGAAAAAAAAAAAAAAAAAAAAAAGGCTAATAAGAAAATTCCTCTTTAAAGAGGTAAGACACCAATCCAAGCACCGAGCACTCGTGTTTGGTGTTGTGCAACCTGGATGGCAGGAGCTCAGCACACCGCTTGCTGTCAGACCTGTTGCAGCTCCATTGTGCTTCGTTTCCTCAACTTCAGTTAAGATGCTGTGCGTCAAAATGCATTTTTCCATGGATAGCTTTGGTTTGGCCATCAGCACTGAGAATTGCTGAATGTTTTTCCACTCATTTAGGAGCCTGGGCTGAGTATTCATCCCAGGGTCTCTATAGGAGCAGGCAGTGAGGAGAACAGTATGCTGCCAGGAGGAGAGCAAGCTACTTTGCACCAAAGCCATCCCTGGATCTGCCATTTTAGACCAGATCAGGGCCAAAGGGGTGCAAAGCACTGATGCAGCAGTAGGTAGAATGCTGGCCTCATCCCTGTGCCTCCACACTGCTAAGAACCAGGCAGCACATCAAAGGAGCAGCACTGCTCCCACTGTCCCCATCCCATATGGAGCATGCTGCTGGTCCTGTGGCCACCCACACCGCCACACACATCCATCACTCGGCCCCGCTGAACCTCACCACTGGCCGCCGCCCTGACCCCGCCATCTCCCTCTCTTTCCCTGTGGATTCAAGTGCAAATGCCTCAGGGCTGCGTGCTGGACAGCCCCTGGCACCGCCGCTGACGTCCCACGTCCCTCCAACTGTGTGACCGCACTCCTGGGTGATTTACGGCAGGAAACGTCGGCTGCGGGTAACAAATGGCCGAGTGGTTTCCCCTTTTTTTTTTTCTTTCTTTCCCCCCTTTCTTCCTCCTACTGCAATAAAATGACTCTCAGTTTTTCCCCTTTCTCCCCTATCTATGCCCAAACCGCAATATTGGTTAAAAATATCATCTGCAACAAGAAAAGGCAAATAAATGAGCACATCAAAGCCGGCTGCCTGGGGCCGTTCTGCTGGGAGCAGCACCAGAGCCGGGCGCTGGGCCCATTATCTTGCTGATATCTAATGCCACCACTTCAGAGTGTGAGAATGGAGCTTTTTTTTTTGTACCCACTGAGCGCACCGGGAGCACAAAGGACGCCATCCACTGCAGCTCCCAAGACATGTTGACATGTTGCTCTCAGATTTCATTCCTGAAAATCTGGAACTTTACGCTGAACAAATAACATGATCTTTTCCCTTCATCTGGAAAGGATAAAAACAATTGCTGGCACTCGGAGCAGATCTCGCTGCTTTTTCTCCCTCTGCTCTCCTCACAAGCTCCAGTTTGCTGCCCACAAGTTCCAGCTTGCACATTTCCATCTGAAAACTTTAAACTATGGGGGCTGGGGGTGAAAGTGGAGGGGAATGAAAAGATTTTTTTGAAAAATTGCACTCCGGGAGAAATAAAGTCCCTGGATGAAGTGCTGGGTGCTGCAATGAGGATCTGCAGAGCTCACCCTGACAGCGTCTCTCGTATTTGCAGGCCACAGGGAGCCAACTTTCACCTCTCTGCTCCAGCCCCAGCTCCAGCTCCAGCCGTGGATGGGTGCTGCTTGTCCCATTGGGAGGCCTGTGGAGGTTCCCAGTGCCAGCAGGACTGGGATGACTTGCTGAGCACAGCAGAACACTGGGCTCCCCCTTATTCTGGCTGTACTGCATGGGTTTAATAGCTGGCATGGGCAAGCTCAGGTAATGCGGGGATATTACACATTTTTAGGCAGTGCCAATTCTGATTTACATTAGGAAATGCTTTTGTGCTGTAAGATACTGAGCCAGGAGCTGGGACAGGCTGTATTGAGGAGGGATTTGGGGAGCAGAAGGGGACAGCACAGCTCGAGGTCAGTCCTGCCAGGCATTAGGTTTTGCAATCCTAATCTCCCCGACTCCAGGGTTCTGGGAGCCCACCAGTGGGTGCTGTGTTAACCGGGTGCTGGGAGGCTGCACGGGTAGTGGGCAAAACCTGAGGTTGCTCTGCGACTGGCTAAGTGTGAATGTGAATTTATGTGAATCCAAGTGAGTCCTGCTTCCCATCTTTAGTCCTTTTCTCCTTGCTGACTGTTTTCTTGGCCAGCTACCATAGCCCTGTGCTAGGACCGACCGGGCTGCAGGGGACCCTCCTGTGTCACTGCCATGGAGCAGGACACCCCCGTGGTGGCAACAGGGGAGACACAGCCTGGGGACCCCCCGGAGCAAAAGTGGCTGTGGCCAGCCCTGGAGCGACGCTGAGTGACGTGAGCTTGCTGGGAATCTGCTGGGGAATATTTTTATCCGCTGGGTGTGAGCGCTGCACGTCAGAGCCATCTGCTGCACAGTCGTTTTGGGGAGAGCTGGGAAGCACAGGCATGGAAATCTGTGCAAATGAGTGCATTCCTGTGCCCTTCAAAGCTCTGTGTCCCCAAGTCTCCTCCACGGGTGTCTGGGGACAGGACAGAGCCGACTCTTTGTGCAGCTGGGGGAGAGACAAGCGCTCACATTCCCTAAAATGGAGATGGTCTTGAGCTCTGTACAGCAAGCCCCATGTCTTGAAAATGGTTTTGGGAATGGGATGCTGAGTGAAGGATCGGAACAGCCCCACTGCACCACCCATCCTGCTCCCCATTGTCCTCCTTGTATCTTTCCAGCTTGCTTTGGTTTGCACTCTTCTAGGAAGCATGCACCCGATGTGCAGCATCCCTGCTGCAGAAGGCACCAAGAGGCAAACCCAGAACCTTGCACTGAGCAGCCACAGCAGGATGTTTCTGTGTGCTGGATGGGCTGAAGGAGTCCTGGGATAAAAATAAGCGATAAAAAGAAATGGAGACATCAGCCCGTGCTCCAACACCGGATCTGCTCACCCTAAAATATCAGGCTGTTGACATTCGAAACCCATATTCAGAGCCTCATTTTGCAACAAGCAAAATCCCCCCATCCTCGTGACAGACGCCAGGTGACAGCTTTGTGCTGATTTCCTGCACCCCTGTGAAGGGTTTGTACCAGTTCCTCCAGAGAGGATTTAAAGTTGTCTGTGCCATGACACGCTTGATGTCCACCATCAGGATGCCCGTGCTGGGATATCCGTGTCCCCAGGAGCTGCAGCTCTGTGTCCACAGCCTCCATCACAGAGGTACATGAGGTTTTGTGGGGCTGGGAAAGAAACACTGAGGCTGGTGGTGGAGACACAGCCGGGGGAGACCTTGAGGTAGTGGGAAGGAGATGCAAGTGAGACTTTCTGCCCCAAAGAAAACCCACTCAACGTCTTCTTAAAACTAAAATGGAAGTTTTCCCCTTCACTCTTCTCCTGGGAAACAGAGAGAAATGGGAAAGGGGAATGACTCAAGAAGTTTGGGGTGAAGAGGTCGGGGAGGTTTATTCTGCCTGAAGTGAAGAAACAGTGCAGAATTAGAAAAAATCCAGTGAAAAATGTCCTTTTTTTGAGAGAGAGGCCACTTTTCCATTCTTTTTAAACAAAGTTTTTCATGAAAAATTTCAGGCACTCCCATTGTTTTGCTGCAGCCTTTGATTTAACTACTTGATGGAGCAGTCGACAAAACCCTCCGTGTTTTTCAGGAGGTTTCTTAAATCCTGCCGAGGTATGGGATTATGGGGAACAACAAATGGCAAAGCTGTCTCTAACCCCACAGACTTTCTCACTCTCGTTTTCTCTCTCGCTTTGGAATAAAAAATGCAGTGCTCCCCGCTGAGTTCTCTTTAAAATTCACATTGTCTCTTCAAATAAAGGCTGGGAGGGTGAGGTAGCACTTTGAAAAACAGAACTCGGTCATACACTGCAGGGCCACATCCTAGAGGATTATTCTCTCACTTTATAACTTGATGAGAACTTCAGGCCTGCCTCGTCCCACTGGCCCCATACATGGGGTGACTGTCCCCAAGCTTCTCCACCTGTGTCAGCTTCCCCATTGTGATGCCCCCTCGCTTTCCCTCACTTTTTAGGGTGATTTCCAGTTGCATCCTGGAGCTTCTGGCTTCACTGCTGAAAGGTTTTGCCTGGAGGACAGTCTGTGTTCCTGTAAGCAGTGGGAACCCTGTGTGTTCCACCTCCGGCCCACCATGTGCTGGGGGGTGTCTGAAGACCACAGGATCCCGTGTTGCCCACACGTGGGGCTGCAGTTGGTTTGACTTGAGGAGCACTGGGGTCCTGGTGGTGGTGTGGGAGAGCTGAGTCCTCCCCCATCCCTTATCCTCTGCCAGAGAACCACTGAATCATTAAAGTTGAAAAACAGCTCTAAGATCCTCCAGTCCGACAGTCAGCCCATCACCATGTCCCTCAACACAGCACACGGCTAATGAGACACAGGTTAACGAGCTGCTTTTAGTAGTGGACCATCCTCTTCTGGCCTTCAGCAGACCCTTAAGCAACTCAGCAGCCCGCTGAAATTAGGAGGGTGCCTTTCACTTCTGTGATTCTCAGTGAGCAGCAGCAGGCAGTGGGGCTGGGCTGAAGCACGAGGCGTGCACACATAGGCTGCCCCCAGCGCTCAGCCAGCTGCCCCGCTCGTGTGTTTGCGGGGCTGTGAGCACACGGCTGAGCATCCAGCACATGCAGGTTCTGCTGCTGAGGCCTTCCCCCAGAAAACTCTTGGAAACAGGAAAACGGTGGGGAAAAAAAAAAAAAAAACACAAAAGAAAATCAACCAACGAACGTCAGTTTTGACGAGTGCTTCATGCTCACCGTTCAAACCTGTCACAGCGATGTCAAAATTCATCGGCTTAGTGAATATATTAAATCTGGAGCAGAGCCGCAGCATTTCCAGCTCCAGTTCAAAACGAACGGCCGCCTCCAGCCCGCACCGAGGGATTTCCTCCCCTCGGAGCCAGGCAGGGGTCCCCGCAGCCCCGCTGGGAGGAGGCGGGTCCGGGCCGGGTCCGGCGGCGGAGACCTCCCGCTCGGGACGAGCGTGCGAGGCTGCGAGCTCCGCTCCGCCTCTCCGGGCGGGTGGATCCCGGCTCCTGAGTTTCCCGGGGGCTGCAGAGGCTTGTCCCAGCCCTGCGCGATCCTGCTTGGCTGCCGCCCTCCCCGCCTCTCTCCTCCTCCTCCTCCTCCTCCCTCTCTCCCTCCTCCTCCACCTCCTCCTCCACCACCACCCCATGTGCTTCCTGCCGGGCCAAGTTTGCAGAGCGCCGCCGCACGCACGGCCCAGCGGAGCGGAGCCGCAGCGGAGCGGAGCGGGGTGCACGGCAGCGGGCGCGGCTCCTGCGCGGCGCGGGCTCGGCGGAGGGCCGGCTCCGGCTTCGGGCCGCGCTCCCCCGGCCGCGGCCCCGGCGGCCCCCCCCGGCCGCCCGCACCATGCCGCGGCGGCGCGGCTCCCTGCCGCCCCTCGTCTGCACTTTAGCCGCCCTCAGCCTGCCGCTGCTTCTGGCCGCCGAGCCCCGCGCTAAAAGTTGCTCCGAAGTGCGGAGGCTCTACGCCGCCAAAGGCTTCAGCCAGAGCGAAGCGCCCAGCCACGAGATCAGCGGTGAGTCGGGGAGGATCGCGGCTCCTTTGTGCTCGGAGCCCCGCGCTCTGCCGGGCCGGGCTCCGCGGGGCGCGCTGCCTTCCCGCTGCCGGGCTGCGGCTCCGGATCGCGGTGCGGCTCCCCGAGCTCAGCCGGGCCGGGCCCGCGCCTGTTGCCGGCTCGCTCGCTCCCGCAGGCGGTGCTGCGGCCGCCGTTCCCCCTCCGGAGCCGTCCCGGTGCCGCCGGGCGAAGTCTCAGCGAAATGATTTCTTTTTCTTTCTTTCTTTCCTTTTTCTTTCTTCCCCCCCCCTCATCCCGAGGTACTCGCGCATCCCGGGGACAGGAGTGCTCGCAGCCGGCAGCAGTAGGAAATGGTAGCTAATGTGCTCACACCCAAAACATTTTATTCTTTTTGTTTCATCCTTCGTCTCCCTCCCAGGGCTGCTGCTTTTATTTCCCCTTCTGAACGACCTACTGGACCGCATTCTCCGCGGAACAAAGGAAGTGCCTTTTTAGCTGGAATCCTCGGAGACCACCAAGGACTCCGGCTCATGCACTGCAATTTCGCACTACTTTTAACAATAACAAAAATGCATGACTGAATGGTTCAAAAATGTGGAGTGTTAGAGGCATTCATTTCAGTCTGGGACGCTGTCACAACACAGACAGACCCCAAGTAAATACCTTTAGATGGCAGATAGAGAAGTTGGGGGTAATCTTTAGCATTGGCGCTCCCTCCAGTTCCGCATACATTATCCTTGAAACGATTTCAATCGGATGCACTTTTGTATTGGCAGACTAATGGTTCTCGTTTCTCCCGTGACTGAGTGAAATTGAGGGCCCGTTTACTTCTCCAAGAAATATTTTAATGAGAAACGTCTGACCGGTTGCAGTTAAAATACTCTCTCCGCCCTCCCTGCTTTTGGAAGGTCTCTAATAAATGGGTTTATCTTTGATTTGAGGAGCGGGACATGGGCAGGTTTCCTGGTACACCCGGTGTCTGGAAGGTTTGTCCCAGTCCTTATCTCATAGATTGGTATTGAAGGTGATCTCTGGGGGATGTCAGGCCGGATCCTGGTAGCAGTGCTCGTGAAGCTGACCCTTTGCAAGGAGGGCTCAGAGCTGTGCGAGGAGCAAGGTAAGGTAATGGGCTTTCTGCCGTGCCACGCTGAACACGCCACCTGGGTTATGTCACTGTGCTGGGGATGTGGGAAAACTGCATCTGCAACAGGTCCCCTGCAGTTCTGTGTTAGATGTTAAAAGGCTCGGTGGAAGGCTCTAAATGCAGTGCACTGTGTGCTCCTTGAAAGTGCAACGTGCCTTGAGTGCTGCTGCCCTTGGAGTTAAACCTCGCGTGGGGTGCAACACCTGCTGCAGTTTCATATTCCCCTGCAAATGCGGTGGTTCTGGTGTGTGTGGTGTTAAAAGGCTCCTTACCCCCCCCCCCAGGCTGCTCCTCAGCCATTGTATGCACATGAAGAAGTGCTCGCAGCTCATCCTGCTGCTTTGGGCTTTGTGAGCACGCCGGGTGTCTCCTGTGACCCTAATGGGGGCTGAGGTCTGACACGGGTACAAAAGGTCTGCAGTGCACATCGTGCCTCCAGAAATGAGTCATCAGCCAGACCTTTGGTCTCCATTGGTGATTCAGGTGTGCTCTGAGATGATGTGTGTGAGGGAAGGAGCCCAGGTCTGTTGGGTTCTGCTTTACGTTTCGGTGCTGGTTTGCTAGGCTGTGTGCTGCTCTCCCATCCTCCTGCAGAACTGCTTCAGATCACGGTGCACAGCCAGACTTCCTCCAAAAAGGTGCCCTATAAGCTGTAGCAAACTGCTTTTTGTAGGGTTTCTCTGCTGTCAGAGCGGGGCTTACCCAGCCTACAGATCTGGTGGCCTTGAGTTGTCAACGTACAGCAGTGTGGGCAGAGACATCCCTGCAGTGAGCTGTGTGACAGCAAGTGGGACATGTCCTCACCTGGTGGGTGCAGGAGTCCTTCTAGGACATGGTGGTATCTCATGTGGGTATTTCACCCTATTTCTGTTCTTTCAGAGCAGCAGGTTAGTGCAACATTGTGCTGCAATTTTTTTTATTTTTTATTTTATCCACACCGTTGCTGTTCTGGTTGCATTAAATGGGTATTCTTTGTGCATAATTACCTAGGAGTTCGAGTTAATATTTATTTAGATTAGGTTTAGAATGTGATATAACCTACCATTTACATGTATATTAATTATATCTTGCCGATGTAAGTGGGCATTTCTGAAAGAAGTGTACAGCTGGTCAGCTCCTTGCTTGATGAGAGGTGTGTAACCTGTTCTTTGTAGCGAGGAAAGCAGAGAAATTGTTTCCTTTTGTTTAAACTGGTGTTGGAGGTGTAAAGAGATCCCACCAGCAGAAATCTGCGCAGGGATTTTCCTAAGATGAGGTCTGTAGGAGCTTCTGCCCTGTGGCCCTTTGATACTTTGTGTTGCGGTGATGCTCAGTCTTGCTTCTGTTGCACTTAGAGCTGCCTGGTGTGGAGGGTTGGTATTGGGAGCATCTCTGTTGGGGTGGTATAGGAAGCGAGCTGGTGGTGGGGGTGGTGGCATCCCTGAGATCCCAGTGTGTGGCTGTGATTTAAAACCAAAAACCCAGTGTTCCTTCCAGCTGAGGCTCCTTCTTGCTCCGAGGCATTGGACTCATGGAAATCTCTTCCCTTTTCCCGTGAGCAATAGGAAGGAGATGTTTCTTTTCTCCAATTAAAAGGGAAAAAAGCTCTCTCTGATTGGTGGAAGGTATCATCCATTAACCAGGGGGTGCCCTGTGGAGGTGTAATGTGTTCCCCTCTCCTCATTTCCTCATGTGGAGGTTTTAGAGGAGTTCTTGAGGCGGATTTGGAAAACATTGGTTTTTAGGTGGCTGCAAGCAGGCGGAGCTCTGCAATCTTAGGAGCGATGCTTTTACTTCTCATTTAATCCAATCTCATGGAATAGGTGTGTCTGGTGGTGGTGCATGGGAGAGGTTCTTTTCCTTGTGGCTGAGGAATCATTTGGCCCCTCAGCTTTGGGCTTTTAGGATCTTGCCTGAATTTGCTGGAGGAGTGCCCTGCTGTCCCATTGTCACCTGGCTGCTGTCACCACTGCGTCACCCAGCTGTGCCCTCCTGGGCAATGGAAACATGCTGTGGGCACTGGGGGGCTCTGGAGAAAGGACTGGCCTCAGGGAGCACTGCGTGCTTCTTGTGCTCTGCCTGCAGGTGTGCCTGGCTGCCTGATGGAGCCAGGGCTGCTGTCTCCCACCCTGGGGTGCATTAATAGAACAATTGTCCATGGGCTGGGAGGGAACCATCAGAGAACATCCTTGTGGCGAGCTCGGAAAAGCAAATGAGCAAAACGCTGGAAGTATTTTTAGCCGCCTTCTAATGTCATCGAGCAACTGGGAGCAGCGGGGGGCAGCTGGCAGCGTGCGAGCACCAGCTTGGGAGCAGAGAGATTGCTGGGACATGGGGCAGAGAGAAGCCGGGGCTGCGCTGCGCTCCGGCAGCTTGCAGGGCTGCTCCACTACAGCAGCACGTTGTGTCCTCGTGCACTGTGTGGTTACCGGCAACCGCGCGCAGCGCTCCAGGCTGAGTGGGAGTATCGTTTTCCTTGGCAGATGCTTCATAGAAAGTTCTGTTTTTTCTGCCAGAATAAGCAGTCGTTACGTTCCGTACGATTCGTAGTCAAATGATTATCTATTGTTAAAATATCGCCTTAATTATCAGATGTTTCCTTAGACGTGTAGCTGTTTTTTTAAAAGGCTGAATGGGAGCGTGTACACTGTGCAGCTCAGGCCTCCTGCACAATGTTTTTAGGACTGTTTTGTAATTTCAGGGAGATTTTCTGTGGCTTTCGTATGTCAACAGGCTTTTTATTCTCCCTGAGACTGCAGCAGAGCGAGGCGCCGGGCAGAGCTGTTGTGCTGTGGGATGCTGTGTCTCCCTGCACTGTGTGTTCATCTCTTCTGGGCTAGGAGCAGGGAATGAAATGAGGCTGTGAGCTGTGGGTATGAGGTGACCCTGGTGGGAGAAGGTCTCAGATGAGGCTTTTTTTTTTTTTTTTTTTTTCGTGGAGGTGTAGGTAGGCAATGATGGAGGCTGGAAGGGTCCCAGCAGGGTGCTGGTGTATGTGGAGATGGGGGGGGCTGACAGCTGCTGTCCTGGCTGTGGGCAATGTGTTTGTCTCTGGGGTGCAGCCAGTGCTGAATGTCAATGGAGAAGGTTTGGGCAGCATGGTGATGGAGAATCGTGGTAGAATCATTAAGGTTAGAAAGGCCCACTAAGATGTCCAAGTCCAGCCCCAACCCCTCTCACCATGCCCATCCCCACATCCCTCAGTGCCACATCCCCACAGTTCTGGAACACCGCCATGGATGATGACCCCACCGCTCCCTGGAAAGCACTGCTGTGTCTGCTGCAGAATCTTTCACCTCCTTCCAAAAAAGAGCGATCCTCAGGACTCATTCCCTGCTTTTGTTCTGCTTGCCTTTTTTTCCCTTTTTCTCTCTCTTTTTTTTTTTTTTTTTCTTCCCCTTTCCAAGGAAGTCCTTGTTAACCAAAAGCTCTGTGCCCCCCCTCCAGCTCCCGGAGGCGGGGGGCTGCCAGCGCTGGTCTCCGGGGCAATAACCTCCTCGCATTCCTTGCATTCCTTCTGCTTTCTCTTTCTTGTGAGATTATGAAGATAACTTCCTTCTCCCATTGCTAAGCAATGTGAGGGATCAGGAAAACTCTTGAATTCTCGCCCCTGCTCCCTGAATTACCTTGTGAGCTCCGTGAGCTCCCCTGTAGCAACCTCTTCCAGTCTGTTTGCTGGGATTTGTGCATCTCTGGAAGGAAGCTGCTGCCTCCTTTATTGTTATTTTTAATTGCCAAGCGTTTTAATTAAAAAAGAATGACTTTGTTATGGCCTGTCTCACCTGCTTCCTAGTTTAAGGACTTTCCTTAGTGCTTCATGGACTGCTTTCCCTTTCAGCAGAGGTTTTGGGATGTCCATCCCTCTCTCATCCGCCCGGACCAAAGGACTTTGAGGGAGCGTTTCTCTTAATGTTTCCAATTGAGGAGTTGAGAATTGTCTGGATTTTAAGCAAATTCAGATGGGAGCAAACAATGATGAAATGTTTAAAATATGTTTCAACATTTTTGTGGGAATAGGAACAGATCTTTTACGGGCCAGATTTCAGGAGGTGAAAATATGTGGCCCATACACATTGTCGGCATTGTTGCTGCTTTTCTTCCTCCTTTTTTTTTTTTTTTTCCAAATACTCGTAGGAAATTGGCTTTGGTAATTGAGTTTCTACAGAACCACAACATCCAATGGCTGTTCCTTTCCTGGGGTCACAGTTAGGTTAGTTTAAGTGCAGTGCAGGAGGTTTAACCTCTTGTGGTTTGTAGTGCTGTTCTAGAAATTGCTGGTGATTTGGAGTGTGAGAGAGGAACAGCTTCAGAGGAAAACCCCAAATGTCAGGGTGTCTGCATTTTGGAGAGCTCTGCGAGATCCAGGCACCTCATGGTGCCTTCGGAAGAGGCAGCCCAAGTCTTTACGGCCCATTGACTCTTCCTTAGAAAGAAGCTGGAATAACTGTCTGTGTACTGTTTACCTATGTTGACTTATAACATCCTCCTGCTTCAAAACACCTTTGTTTTGGGTCTTGCAGATGCCAGCTCGCTGCTTGGTGCTGGGTCGCATTGCTCTGCGTGGCTGGCAAAACTCTTGGATTTGGGGATTTTTCTGGCAGAAAAGAGCCAGCTTTAAGAAATGATGCGTTGGGGCTGGAGCTTGGTAGCATTGACTGTTAGGTATAAAAATCCCTGTGCTGCAGGCTGCGATGACAGGCAGTGATAAATCACCTTGGCTGGTGCTACAGGTTTTAATAATGGTGTTTTAAGGAGATTACAAGGGTTTTAATACAAACTTTTTGCTTCCCTATACTGTCCATTTTGTTTCCTTTTCTGAAGAGCAGAGCCTGTTTGGATTCAATATAAGGATGGAGCCAGGATTTTACTGGTTGGAAACACTGCTTTTTGCTATTCCTACGAACACGAGGATCTTTTGGAGTGCCTTTTAGCCATCTGGCTTCAGGGAGCTGCTTCACAAGGTGCCTTTTTGTTTGTTTGTCAGCTCAGAAGGTAACTTTGCCTCATGGAGGATGAAAGAGCAAGCAGCTTTGGCCAGCTCCAGTGGGTGCTGTTACAAAGAAATTTCCCTGAGATAGGGTAAGGCTTTGTGTGATAGCAGCGAGGGGGGAAACAACCTCATGCACATACCCTGGGTTTCCTTGGCCCATTCCCACGAGAGGACAGGGCATCACTGTGATCAAAGGCACCAAAACAATTAGAAACCTGCTGCAAGTGAATTCTCCTGCCAGGTGTGTGTGGGTACCTGGCTTTGCCTTCGCTCTGAGTTGTGTAAGGTGGGGTTGGTTTATTATTATTATTATTATTACTATTATTCTTATTATTTTGTTCCCACTGAGGTTGCAGGAGGATAACGGACCATTTCTGTAGCTGGGGTCTGTCCTTTGCTGGGGCATGGGAGCAGCAATGCGTGTCTGCAGGCTGCTGGTGATGGGTGTTGGTGGTGCCAGGCAAGGTTTGCTCCTGCTGTGCACAGTGCTGAGGTGGCAGCAGGCCTGGGGACAGAATGAGGTGATGCTGGTCTCACAGCAGGGCACAAAACCCATGTGCAGATAAGGGTGGAGCGGTGCTGCTGCTCATGTTTGGGCTGAAGGAAAGCAAACAAACTGGGTTTGGCTCCGTGCAGACACTGAGCTGTGGATACCATGGGGCCGTGTGCTTTTCTTCTTAGTGGGGGGAAAAAATGGCTTCAATAGCATCTGCTTGTGATTCAGTGTTGTTTACATAATAATTGTGGTTGGCTTTCATTAGCTCTCATAATGAGAGAGCTTTTCTTTAGCACAGTTACTTGTCAGTTCGGTTTCATAGCATCCCACTGTAGCCCAGAAGTGGTGTGGGGACCATCAGTCTGGGCTGTGTCCACTCTGCAGGCACAGTGACACAGTCACAGCTCCTCACTGCAGCTTCTGAAAGAGCCAGATAATGGTTTGGGTCTTCTTCATTCACACAGTGGGGTTTCAGTCCATTTTGGGTGATTTCTCAGTGCAGTGTTTATGTTTGTACAAAGAACTGTTGGTTTTAGCTAGCGGTGAGGATGGAAATCCATCAACCTGCTTCCACCAGCAGGAAAAACCCAGGGTCTGTTGTGTATTGGAAGCACCAATCTGCACCACTGAGGTTGTTTGGCATCCTTGCCCATGCCAAGGGGGCTGCAACAGAATTATCTTCAAGGTTCCTTCCAATCCAAGCCATGCTGTGATTCTGTGACACTCCTGGATTAGCTGGACGCCTCACCTTGGTGCAGCCACGTTTGCTTTTCATGTATGAGTGAAGGAAGGGTGGTGTTGGTGCACAGCCAAAAGCAGTTGCTGCTACCTGAGCAGCGGTGCTGGAAACTGCTGGGGGACACAGCCCAGCACTGAGCTCTGTAAATAAATAATGCTGCTTGGCAGAGCACACAATAGCCCAAGTGCTGCCTTTTGACAAGGTTTGGGTCTGGGTGGTTTTTAACATAACAGCGGGTGTGTTGTGAGAGAAGTGGCACCGTTCTCAGCCATGTGGCTTCGGGTGATTAGCGTGGGTTAATTGGAGAGCGGTGGCTTGGCGGGCAGAGGAGATGTGGCTGGTTGGAACAGCAAATGGATGGAGCTTGGGGCTGTTCTGCCCCATTGAACCCACCCTGCTGAAGGGATGCAGAGAGCAGAACTTTGCATAATTCAGCTCTCTGCTCTATTAAAGGCTCCTTTATAAGGGGTAGCCAGAACAGCAGCCTTTTCAGCAGCAGAAACCTCCCTTACCGGGAAGGCTCTGTGCAGGAACTGGCACGCCTGGCTCCAGGGCTGGCGTTTTCCAGCAATCCTAAAGTTGGAGGGAGCTCAGCGAGCTCACCAGGAATAGTTGTGGTGAAGAAGGGTTAATTTCTAGGTATCAAAATATGCACAAAAGGTTAAATGGGACTTCCTCCTTGTCAGTGAATTACGGCTTTAAAATATTTGCATTCTTTCCTGAAAGATTTAGGAATAATTATATAGCACTCAGGGGCAAGGCATTGCCAGATAAACTTAACAACTCTATAATTTGTACTCGAGGCAGGGTTTCCTGTAAATGATAGCTTTGTTTAATTTTACAATACTGCTTCCAAATGTTTGCAGGTTATGAATTGCCAACCAAACTGGACCTGTGAATCTGGAAGGGTATTTGTTTGTTACTGAAGACGATTGAAGCTGCTGAATTAGGGGAAAACTTGGCATCTTCTTTAAAACGTGGAGGTATCCTCTCCCATGTGGGGTTGCTGGGGTGGGCAGCTGAAGATATGGGGCTGCCTGCACCAAGGCCCTGAGCTGCTCTGGGTCCATTCCTGCTCGGCATTTCTTCCCCTGGGGTTGGGAAAGGAACGCCGCAGTTTCAGGACGCATACTTTATTTCCATTACTCAAAGCTGGAGTCATGCGTGGTTACAGCCAGAGACACTTCAGCAGCTCTGGGGATAACAAGATAGCTGACAGATTGGAATGCGGATTTATCAGGGGTAAAAACTGGCAAAATTCCTTATTTCTGATTCCTAAATAGAGCCTCCGTGCTCCTGCTGCATGAGGCCACCACTAACTTTAACCCTTCGTGTTCCCCCAGCAATATGCTCTGAGCTGCATCCATCCCTGTTTTCTGTGACTGCATTGCTCGGTCTCAGCTCGTGGGTGTTTTGTTTGGTTTGGTTTTTAAACAGTGAATCTCTTCCAGAAACGTTTTCAATAGGTTTTTATGTTCAAGTGCAGGCCTTTTGCACCACACGAGTGGCTGAATGACCGCAGAATGTAAATGTTACTGTATATTGCCTTTGGACTGGCAGTTTCAAGTGCTGCAGGGCAGTTAACACAGCCATGAAATCTGCTTCCTTCGGGTTTGATTCATCTCCATTTCTTTTGGAGCAAATCATGTTATTGGCTTTGGTTGCGTTTTGCTGTGGAGTCACTTTTCCCATGTCTTTGCTAGGATCTGTATGTTGCTGTGAGAAGCAGGTCATCTTCAGCACTCTGGCTTCTTAGTGATACGTCTGTTTTAATATTCTGAGACACCAAGCATCGTCTTCTAGGGAAACAAGTTAAGAACATCCCAGATTGAATAGAGCGGAATCCCTCGGTTATGGGAACTCGGTGCAGAAAAGAAGTCAGGCTGTTGAGCAGGAAAATTCCAGGTTAAAATTGAACCTGGGAGGCACTGAGAGCAGCTGTTGGTGCAGCGGTGTGTCTGCAGGGCGGCCGTGTTTGGAGCTGGTGGTTGGTGCTGTGGTTGTGTGTTTGTCTGCCCTAGAGGAGAACGAAGAGAATTTCACTTTTTTTTTTATTTCAAAAGGAAAGGATTGCTCAAGGATTGCAAAACACTTTGTTTTGGAAAAACGGCATTGTTTGGAAATAACACGGGAGCAGGAGAGGGGCTGCCTTTGGGTGCTTTTTGGCCCGCTTATCGCAGTTCGTTCATGGGACAGGGCTGTCCCCACGAGGACACCCCAATGCATGGGACACCATGTCTCAGCCCTGCCAGCGTCACTTCGTGTCAGCGCTGGGCTGCTAAATGCTTCCCTGCTGCTGGACTTCTTGTCTTTCCTCCATTCTTTTCTTAGCTGCCAACATTTATAGAGTGCTGTTGCCTCAGGTGGTGCCTGGGTAACAAAGCAGCCCTGGGGTGAGAGGAGGGAGACCCTCTCCCCTCTTGAAAAGGCTGGGCACAATGGCACTGTTGACTGTCCCAGGGTGGGTTAAGGGTGGTGCTGGCATTTATGTCCCTTTGCTTCACCAGCTCCTGATATGCAGGTAGAGGCATTTTCATAGGGTCCTGAAAATTGATTAAAACCACTAAGATCCCCAAGTCCAACCCCAAACCACAACTGTGTCCCTCAATGTCACCTTTTCATCGTTCTGGAGCACCTCCATGGATGGTGACCCTGCCACCTCCCTGGGCAGCCTGTGCCAATGCATTATCACTCTTTCAGAGGAGAAATTTTTCCTAGTATCCAGCCTATTTTGCTGTTGCTGAATCTCTTTGGGCTGCCCTGTGCCTATTTGCCTTTCCGTGAGCGAACTTTGTGCTGCCTGGGACAGGGGTGGCAGAGGTTCTGTTTGCAGTTCACCCAGCTGAGCCAGGCTGATCAGGGACATGCTTCAAAAACAAAATTGAACTTTTTTGATACCTACCAGTAATAGCCCGAATAGAGTGCTAAGATAAGATGCTGGCAGCTGGGCTGGTTGTTTTCCTACTCCACTGGCCAGGAGTCCACTATGCTGCTGATGCCACAGTTGTAGTGTGAGGTGATGCAGCCAAAATATGAGTTTGGTGGTGGGAAGTGTATGTGACACCTGCACTCAGTGCTGAGCACTCCCAGCCTTGCCCTTTCCAGAATTCCCATGATACCTGTGGTAGTTTGGTGGTTACAGACAGGAGACCTTCCTGGGCAAGGTGTGTCATTGATAGGATGAGAGGTAACATCCTCAAGTTGCTCCATGGAAGGTTCAGGTTGGATATTAGGAAAAATTTCTTCTCTGAAAGAGCAGTGAGGCACTGCACAGGCTGCCCAGGGATGCAGTGGAGTCCTCCTCCCTGGAGGTGTTCCAGAATGATGGAGATGTGGCACTGAGGGACATGGCTATGGGCATGGTGAGGTGGGTTGGGGTTGAACTAGATGATCTTGGGGTCTTTTCCAACTTTAATAATTCTGTGATGGGAAATCCAGAAGGATGGGATTGTCTTAAGAAGCTGAAGTGGCCTCCTGTGCTCTCCAGCCCTCCTTGTGGGCAATTGTCTTCTGCATCCTCCACCTGGGACCTCCTGGGAGAATTTTGCTTGAACAAAGCTGGTGGCAAAGAAGCTGGCTTACAAATTGTTGAAAGGATTTGAGAGCTATCTATGCTAATTGAGGAGGAGTGCTGGTGTGAACCCGCAGGCAGATAACACAGTGTTCACAGCTGCATGGGATGGCAGATAGGGCTCCATGGGGGAGGGAAGGGGGAATTTTTAATTCTCATATATCCTTATCTTAATCCTCTCTCCCACCCCTCCTTCTCACCTCTTGCTGGATGGGTTAAAGCTCTCAAGCTTACCTTTTCCACAAATATGGATGGCCGCCTGATTCCAGGCTGGGGGAATACATGAGGGGTCTGTTCCACCAGCGGATGGTTTTTGGACATAGGTCACATTATGTGGGCTGAGCACAGTGCGCTGCTTGTGTGAACTGGGCGCCTTGGACGACAGATACCCAGGCAGTTAGAAAAGTAATGCTTGGTGTGAGTACCAGCCAAAGGCTTAAAAACACATTTTTCAGGTAAAAAAAAAAAAAAACAACAACCAAAACTTATTTACAAACTCTGCTGTGGTCTTTGCTCCGACGTGATTTATTCAAGGAGAGATGAAGCTGAGATGTGAGAGGTGTGGGCAGTGCTTTGGATTGTCACCAGTGCTGGGGGCTGTGCTCTGGTCCCAGCATTTTTCCCCCAAACCCATCACTAGGGACTGCCTGTGGTGGCACGGGGCTGCAGGGATGGCTTTATCCCATGGTGCCCCAGTTTCGGGACGTTTCAAAGGTCACCTTGTGTTTTTGGTGTAGGACTTTCTCCATCTCCAGTTGCGCTGCTTATTTGCCTTTCTCCCTGTAACGTTTTGGGCTCAGCCATGTGTGGTTTGAAGGTTTGTCATATTTACACTAGCAGTTCAGCTGAAAAGCAGCTTTTCTTCCTGGGAAAAGCCAGGAACCACTAATGTGCAATCTTTGTGTATAAAGTTGCCTTTCTCTGCTTATAAACAGTGGCCCTAGGATGGATGTGCTGTGGACCTGTTTAGATTTAAATCTGACCCACCTCCTTGTTTTTTGTGCTGATTTTCCCTTTGAGGAAGATGCCTTTTCCACTGCAAAAGCTGTGAGTTTTTAACCTTTAAAGCTGAAGAGGTGAGTCTCCTTGCAGCGTCCTGCTGTAAATGGCAGGATCTTCCTTGCAGTGATTCCCCATAATACACCAGTTGCTCAGAAACCTCCCTTGTAGCCTTCCTGCTGGTGGCCCGGCCAGCCGGGTTGGATGAGAGCTGTGTTGTGGCACACCTCAAGGTGTAGTGGAGATGGTGAGTGCTATGGTTGGTCTGTTTCTGTAGAGGAAATGGGGTGTTTATGGCCATCTCTGGCCTGCTGAGGTTGTTGGTGAGTGGAGCAAGGCTGAAAGTCCCTGTGTCAGTGAGTTAATTTGGGGTGAGTTTTGTTTCATTTGAGCTGTTGGCAGCATGGAGAAATGGAATACGCTTGGACAACATCCTCCCCTTTTAAGCTGGCTTGGATGCTCCTTGTAATGTTCTTGATGTGTCTCTTGCCAAAACAACACAGCTTTCTCAAGATGGATCATGGGTTATGAGTATCTGAGAGATGCAGAGAGCCTATTGCATGTGATGATAGCTACTGCTAAGCGTGACATCAGGAGAGGGTGAACTGCTCTGCATCCTTTGCAAGTGGAGCATCCCATCTGAAACACTGGACCCAAAACCTAGACAAGCTGTAGGTCTGGTGTGCCACAGAGAGAGCTGTTAGCTGGTGTTTGAGCTGAGCAGCTTGTCCTGTGCTGAGCTGAACTGGGGAAATAGCTGGGGAACTGCAGCATGGAGAAGAGTGAGTGCCTTACCTTCCCCTGGCTGGGAAAATGTCTCATGGAAAACATTCAACTTGTAACTGAAGTTTCATTTCTGTCTGCCAGGACCTGCTCTTGGATTGAATGTTGTTTTCTAAGCAAATGGGGCTTTTTTGGTCCTTGAAGCTGGGAAGACTGACTGCTGTGCTGCCTTGCAGCCCTGGGGAACGGGTAGCTGTGAGCTGGTGAAGGCAGTTGTGTCTCAGGCTGAGCTTTGTGGTGGATAGCAGCTCTCCTGAGGTCTCTAAACTTGTGGAATCCCCCCCAAAAATCTCATTCCTAGAGGAGCCACAACCCTTGCATTGCAGGCACTGCTGCCTATGTGTGTGCTTCCACAGAGCTCTGTGGTCGCCCCTGTGCTGCAGACCACAAACTGAATGTTAAATGCTTCTCAAGAGCCAGGCCATCTTGGAAGAAAGTATAGATGCAAAATACATCTGAAAAAGTCAGCCTTTTGTGTTTCTTTTTCCAGTGTCTCTTAACTTGCTATAAATTCTGAAGTTATCTGCACTGTTACTGTGCTTGGCAAGCCCTGTAGGCAGGGGAAACGCTTATTCATGTGGATTTCAGATAGATAAATGTGGTTGTGAAGTAGCACTGACACACGGAAATGTTCGAGGATGCTTAGAGAAGAATCAGCTGTTTTGAGATAGCTCTGTGTCAGTTCCTTACTTTGAATGCCTTTGCACAACCCAGTTGTAACAAAGAGAAGAGGATGGAGAAAGGGATGTATTTCTTTGGCTTAAAAGTTTAAAACAAAAAAAGAAACACCCACAAACCCAAACACATACACACTCACACACACAGTAAAAGTTTTGCACACATCGGAAACAAAGGCACCAACATTTGCTTGTCAGAGCTAATAAAGTGTGCTTAGATCTTAATTTTTCTGCTTGATTTCACAAAGTAATTGAAACTTCCTTTTTGCTGCAAGGTCTTTTTTTTTTTTTTTTTTCCCTCTTTAAATAAGTATTCTTAAAAGAACGTCTTTTGGTCAGTGAGTTTATGGAATTTTGCTGGGAAGGCAGACGCAGTTCGAGCTCACTGAACAAGTGGTCAGTCAAAGCACACGGGACAAATTACTCGTGTCTGCAAGTCGTCCCTCCAAGTTGAAAAACACCTAGACCAAATAAACCTTGAACCAGAGGTTTTATAGGAGCTTTTGAGCACGTAAGTGAAGCTTTGGTAATCACAGCGATCTGATAAAAGCTTAAAAACCAGGAGTCCCTTAAAGAAAAGAGTAGTTAGAGCTGAGGTGATAAAACCCACATCTGGCAAAGCGTGCTTGCTGCCTCCTGGTGACCTGCACAAGAGGTGGATAATTCAGCTTGAGAGGTGAGGGTACCAAAGTGATGCCATGCTGTGGGCACGTGGCCATCCAGTGCCCCAAAAAGCTCATTTAAGAGCAAAGCAGTGATGTTTGGAGGAGGAACAAAGCCTTTGTCACAGTGAGGGAAGGCTGTGGCCATGCTGCAGGAGCTAGCAGACTCCTCATCCTCCAGTTTGAGTATGCAGTTACGTGAACGTTGTGCATCACCTCCCAGCAAGCACGGCATGTTGGGTTTTGGAGGTTAGAATAGGGAAGGTCCACCAAACTGAAAGCAAACAAACAGCAAAGACAAAAAAAGAAACACAAAACAGCGAACCCAAACCCGCAAATAGAAAACAGACCCTCCAGATTGATTGGCTCAGATTTATTTGAAGTACCACAAGTTAGCATCCTCGCTCCTCTGGGGTGTGCCTCAACTTGGGCAATATGTTAACCATGTGGTATCCAGGAAAATCTTTTCACAAGGAACTATATGCTTTTTTTTTTTTTTTTTTTTGCTCTTTTTTTTGTTTTATTTTTAATTTTTCTTGTTCTTGCCTTAAGCTTTGAATGGGAAGGATTAGGGCAGCCTCTGAGGGCTAATTTGCAGTCTTGACGTGCGGGTGCTGTTCGTGAAGGAATTGTGCTCTGTGAGACTTCAGTTTCAGAGAGGCTTTTCCTTGGGCACGTTGAACAGCACTGAGTGTTTGCTGTAACTTCTCAGGCATGTTACTGTTAACTTTTTTCCATGTCCCTGCTGGAAGCAGATTTAAGAATAATGATGCACTTAACTGGCTTCAGGAGGAGAGCTGCTGATAAGGTCTAATTTTACTTTTGGTTCTCAAGGCGTTTGGGCTGGAACGTGCTTCCTACCTGCAGCAATAGCTCAGTAAAGCAGCTGTAATACTGATTTCACAGTACTGGCTGAAACACCAGAAAGCACCCAGTTGGAGTAATTACAGCTTCAGCCTATTAACAGCTGGGCACTAATGGGTCAGGTCTAAATGCCTGGACTGTGCTTGAAATTTTTAAGCTGAATCCCCTGCATGAAATTTGTATAGCAAGAATGCCTCCCAAGGAAAAGCAATACCTTCTCAGTGTTTTTGCCTCTCCTTTTTGGGATGGAGCACTGGGTCGTGCTGACACCATCTCATGCATTTGTGCTATCAAAGCTGTGGAAGTTCCCTGCCGCTCGGGCAGCCCAGTTCTGATGTTCTCTCCCATCCCAGCGTGTTGTTTATCTTTGACCAGCGGCTTGGATAAACTTCCAAAATAAATTAATGTAGCAGCCCCACTCGGTCTCCTTTGGCAGAGTGACTCGAATGTTATGCATATGAAAGCAGCTAGACTTCAAACGCTTCCCTTGGACCAAGTTTTCATAGTTGTCTCCTATAGCGGCAAAGGAGAATGTTTCCTTGAAGCAAATCTTTGTATTTTTTTTTAATTTTTTTATTTTTTAAGTCCTCCCTGCTTTCTGTTTTCATTTACCTCTGCCCTGTGCTCTCAGCTCACACCTGCCTTTCTGATTCAGAAGCAATCAGTGACGATCACTCGGTCTGCTGGCATTGCAGCCCTTGGGCTCGGGTCGGACCCAGGGGTCAGGCTGCGGGCGGAGGAGGCTGAGCCTCAGCTCTCAGACAGCACTTGCTTGCACGAAGGAATGCGGTAACAGGATTTAAAGGAAACATACAGAACTAACGAGGATTAAGGCTAATTGTCTGCCCCATTCTGTGAGGGGTGGCAGGATGTGGCCGAGTGGGGAGCGATGCAAGGGGAAAATTCAGTGGTTACGGTCTCTTCGTGGAGGATGTGCGTAGGTTTGGTTGGTTTGCTCTCTGTGTGAAGGAATGGAAAGTAGTGGATTGGAAAAAAATAAAATAAAGGGGTAGTTCTTCCTTCTTAAAGGCTTTGAGTGTTGGAGCAGGCATTTCTGCAGTTGCTGGTAAATGCACACCAAATGGGTGGTTCTCACCACGTCTGGGTTCTGTTTCAGGTGGCGTTGCTCTGTGCAGGGAGGTGACATCCCTCCCTGCCTGGCAGCAGCTGGTGCCCATAGGATGGGCTGATGGACGCTGCATTCCAGTGAGTTCATTCTGAGAAATGTCATAATGGTGTCAGAGATGTTTTGGAGACCTTACTTCCCCTTGCATCTCAGGATGGGGGCTCTGGTCTTGTAGAGGCCACTGGTGTCTCTTGGCTTGAATAAGGAGGGGTTTGTGAGTGTAGGTGGGCAGTGTTCCTGAGTGCATTCATTCTTCCTTGGTCCTTAGACTTCAACCATTTTGGACAGAAGCGCTCTAAGCTCATGGTTTGGACTCCTTGAAGCCTTCTGATGGATAAGGCAGATGCGTGGCAGCAGGGGAGGGTGCCCCACTGCCTAGAATGGGGCAGTTGTTGGGTTATAGCTGGGCTTGGCTACACTTCAAGCCTTAAAGCATTTTGTCTTTTTGTTTATACTTTCCCCAGGCAAACTAATGATGCTTCTGCAGACAGAGGAGATGGTGCATTTCTTCTGGATGCAGAGCTTTTTATCACTTTTTTTCCCCGGGAAGGATGGTGCTGGGTGCTGAGTGGAGGTGGCCAATGACACATGGGTCACTCCATGTCTCTAGCAACTTTTGGTTGGCTCTGGCTCTGTGCAGAGCCTCTGCTCGCCCTCACTGTCCTCCTTGCCCCAAAACAGCCCTGTGAAGGCAGGATGAAGGAGTGCATCCTCATGGATGGAGAGCATCATCCTGCCATTGTGTGGGGATTTGGGATTTGTACGTGGTCCTTAAGTGCTATGCTGTGCAATTGATATGAGGGTGGTTTTTTGTTTCCTTCCAGAAAAAGTTTATCCTAGAATGGCAGCAAGTTCTGCAGTGTCTATTATAGGTCTTGAAATTATAAATGATCTTTGTGGAAGTTAATTAACCTCTTTCCAATTTTATAGATTATGCAATTGTTTGTAAAGAGTCCAGTTTTAAGTCAAAAACAGGAAATGGTGGTTGAATTTCATGAACTTTGTTTTTTTACTTAAGGGATTAAAAACATCTTTATAATTTGGAGCTCTCTTAGGTTTTTGCTTGTGTTAAAGCTGCTGGCTCCCATGCTGTTATCACTTCCATTCCTCTTGGTGCACTTCAACACACGAACACGGTAGCTGCATTTTGGGCAATGATGCATGCTTGTTCTGCTTTCGCAAACAGCAACTCTTTGCTTCATTTGAGCTTCTCTATGGCATCCAGAGTTGTTGGGGGGCTGACCACAGGGGCACAATGCTGCTGGAGCTGAGCTGAGCCAGCAGATGACCGTGCTGCTGGCACAGCCCAGGTTGGGTACATCTCACAAGAAGCCACTGTGTGATTCTGAAGCGTGGTTTTGTGAATCGAGGCTGGAATCAAATATGTTTATAAAGAGAAAAAAAAAAAAAAACGAAAAAAAAAAAACCCTTGCTTTTTGGTGCCAGTGTATTGCTGTTCTCTGCTGCCTGCCTGTGTGTGGTGCTGTGCTGGGAGTGGTGAGCATCCCGGGAGGTGCGTGCCGGTGGGTCTGGATGATGAGGGAGGAAAGGAGCTGGAAGCGTCACGGGAAAACGTTGTTAGGAGTGAAAAATATTCCAGTTCACATAACGGTGTCTGTGGCAGAATCCATTTGGGTTAAAAAGCTGCCTTTTTGGCAAATATCCCAAAGCTTTATGGAAAAAAACAAACGAGCAGTTTTTTTGGCTTTGTTTGCTTTCTTGCTGGGGAATTTGAGGAAAAAATGAAAAGTCTTACAAAGAAAGTAACTGTCTCCCGGCCAGATCTCTTCTATTTACTGTTCCTTGTGCCCGAGGCTTCTGTAATTCTGTGTATTTGCTGTTCCAAATGGATTTTCTTTCACTTTAATTGCATGAAATTATACTCACTGGGGTGATTGTTTTCTGTTTGTTTGCTTTGTTTTTTTTGGGGGGGATGATGGTGGTGGAGTGCATGTTATCCCTGTAAAATCTGCGAGACAAGTTCTGTTGTATTCAGAACTCTGATTGCTGACTGTATGCAGGTTTTTAATGGGTTTTATCGTGTCTGCTTTATTTTTGGCTCTTGGTGTACCCAGCATTACTGTTAGGAGTACACTGGTGGAGGGACAGGGACAGCCCTGGGATGGATCTTCTATGCGCTGTGTGCATCGTCCTGCTTGTCTGAGAAGTAAACAAACAAACAAAAAAGCCAACCACAAGAGCAACAAAAAAAAAAAGAATAATTTTCATCACAAATTGCCCGTTGTGTGCCACGTCTCACTTAAGGCACGTATGCAGAGGCACATTATGAAAACAATTTCATGCCTAAGGAATTCAGTGATAATAAGGAGAATTTGCATTTCCCAGATTCTCCCTCAACTGTGTGAAGTGGGGTTTTTTGGTTTTGTTTTTTAATTAAGAAACAATTCTTGGTTTTCATTGAAGGTTTCTGTTTTAGCTGGAGCCAGGGAGAATCCTCCAGTTGAGCTATTTTGCTCTCCAGGCTTACTTAAACAGTATGTTTAATTATGTACTTTTCCTTCTTGCCTTATTTGTGTATTCAGGTCTTTGTGTGGTTTCTCTCCCTTTTGATGTCTACAGAAATGCATTATCTTCATCTGTCTGGTTTACGTTTGGTGTGCCACTAATTGACTCAATATCCTGTTTGTGGAAATGAAAGCGCTCTATCACAGCGGAGTTTGCCAGGGTGTAAAACCTTGCAGCATTCGGGCCACCCTGCCTGGGAGGGACTCAGCGTGGAAATGAAACAGCGACGATGTTATTCCTCAGGTCACCAGGTTTCTTGGAGACAACTGGAGAGCTCGCTGATGGCGCTGGTGCAGGGCTGGAGCCTTCTGGAGCCTCCATAACTACACCTAGGGCCTCACTCTTGCCCAAAGCGGGATTAATTCTTGATGTTCTGGGGGCAGATGAGGTGGGAAATAGGCTTTCATCTTGTTTTGGTTTTAAGCACTGTATTAAGAGCCCGGGATTCCCTGAAATCACTCATGTTGGCTTCAGTGTTGGCCTAGGCTTGGGTTATTCCTGAGTTTAATACCGATTACTCAGGTGCACTTGGCAAGAGTTACTGGCTTCAAGTTGTGCCAGGGGAGGTTCTGCTTGGATGTTAGGAAAAAATTCTTCTCAGAAGCACTGGCACAGGGCTGCCCAGGGACTGGTGGGGTCACCATCCCTGGAGGTGCTCCAGAACTGTGGAGATGTGGCACTGTGGGATGTGGTTATGGGCATGGTGGGGGTGGGTTGAGGTTGGACTTGGTGATTTTGGAGGTCTTTTCCAATCTTAATGATACTATGCTTCAGGCTTCATAGCCTTCTTTGACCAGAAGACGAGCACGACCATCAACATTTGGCCTCAAATGGCTGGAAGGCAAGGGACCTCTTTGTGTCCTAAGTTGCTCTTTCCTGAACAAAAATTAAGGCTCCTAATGTGCATTTGGCTTAATGTGCTCACATACACATAAATCTCTCTTGTTCTTTTCGGTCCCCGACCCTCTTGGCTGTAAATTTGCAAACCTGAAGCTGTCAGCAAAGCAAAATGGAAAAATAAAAGCCAGACAGACCTTGGTTGTGTACGGTATTTTAAGTAACTGTAGGTACGCGCGATGGAAATAATTAGAATTATTTGTTGTGTTGAAGGGAGGTATGTCGACGAGGCATTGTGTGTGCTGGCGTTCCCCACGCCTGCGAGATGGATTAGCAGCTGAGTTAACAGATGCAGTAAAGCTTGACCGAAAATAGTTCACTGTTGTTAAGCATGGGTGAAAGGGCTTTGGTTTGGGTATCAAAGAGTGTGTTTTGACTGCTTGACAAGTTTGCAAGAAAAAAAAAAAATAATAATCATTTCAATATTATAAGCTTTCTCTGTGAGTCTGGGGAATTTTTCTGTGCCATTAGAGTAATCAGCAAAAAAACTGAAACGTGCACTGATTAATAACCTAAGTGGAAGCGCGTAGGAAACAAGTGGGTTTAATATTAATAAGGCAAATAAACCATTTATATAAAATGGTTGCTAATTGAGTGGGATGTTAAATACACTGCACGTTGGCATGCGCTGCCAAATTGCTCTACTTCCATAACCAGCTCTCAAAGCTGACGGTGCACGAGGATTGCTTCTGGTTTCAAAACTGGGTGGCTGGAAGACAGGGCAGACATTGCAGCTACAATGGATGGATGGATCCATTTGAATGGATAGAAGGCTCCTGGTGCTGTGAAAGGGCTCCATGTGGAAGTTGTGGAGAGGTGGCTGCATGCAGCACTTCTGGTTAAAGTGTGCAAGCTGTGTTTGAAACTGTGACTTGGAATGAAAATAGCACCATGTGCTCAGGAGCATGAAGGAGATGTGGTCTGTATGTCCCAGCCTGGTCAGAGCTGCTCAGAAGTCTCTTATTCTGTAGCCTGTGGCAGATGCGTTGCCTCTGTTAGCAGAATCTCAATGCTGTTTTACATCTCTTCCTTCCTGGCACGCGACCATCTCTGCAGGAGTATTCTCCATAGGAAAATAAACACAAGTGCCAGAGCAGCACTGCTTTAAAGCAAGTGGTGAAGTCTGACCAACTGGTGGAAGAGGAAAGCACAGATAAGAGCCATCCACTCAAAATTCAAGTTTGCTGCTTATGCCGGGCAACAAGCGTGCCTTCAAACGTTGTTCCTATGTAAGATAGCCTAGCAGAGGGCAGTAGGGTTGCTCTGGGTGTCAGGCATTGCCAAGAGCAGGACTTTTTCCTCCTTTTACTATTTGAAACTTAGTATAATTTCCCCTAAAAATATTCCTGTGACAAGATGCTATCCACGTTTCTGTAGCACTTTCTATGAGCAAATATCTAAAAGCATCACAAGCAGTGATGGGAGCAGCACAGCCCTTCTTGTGTGGCTGTGCCGACAGCTCACAGGTGTTACGGGCTGTTCTGCAGGTGCTGAGCATCCCTTGCTCCTGTAGCCAGGAAAACTGGGAGGTTTCTGGTATTTTGGGTGCAATTAGAGGTGGTCAGGTTGGGTGGATGGTTCGATAGCCTTGTCTTTCTCGATGACTCCATGGGAGACAATCACAGTCTCACATTTTTCTTTATTCTTTTTGTCCCTTGTTAAAGTAGGGCTGGAGCAGCAGAGCTGTGCTCAAGGGTGATGCTAGTGTTTCTTGTCATCTTTGTTGGGGGTTTTGTAAAGCCTCTGTAGCATGTCAATTATATATGATGGGTGGAAGCCTAATATTCTGTGATAATTAGAATGTAAGTCTAGTGTGAAATCGGATTAGAGTCCGGCATTACAGTCCAGGATTCCTTTTGTAGTAGATTCAGAGGAAGTCATAAAGCTCTTTTAAAGATGACACGAGCTGATGTGCACCAGAGGGGCAGTGGTGGGGTGTGAGCTGAGATGCTGGTGGCCCTGCATGCCCCTCCTGGAGGGGAGCAGGGGAGCCTCCAAATGCTCCACCAGCCTGGGTTTTCGCACACAGGAACCAAGTCCAACAGTAACATCTCTGACCATAAAGAGCTTTTGGCTCCTTGACTGAGCTTCAATGAAGGGCTAGACTGTGCACAGAGACTTTTCAAGAGGTAACACCCCTCTGCCTCCCTGTTAATGGCTTCTGAAAGTTGCTTTTGCAGCCAGAAGTACTTGGTCAGGGCAACAAGGAGCAGGGTGGGAATGGCATGTTGAGCCTGGAAGTCCAGAAACAACATTTTGAAAAGGTCTTGGAAAATTGTTTGGTGAAGGGAGCTGCTTTTCAAGATAATGGAGCCCCTGAGTTCGTACTGCACACTTACTCATTCGATGAAAACATGTTTTCCAACATGTTGCATAATAGTTGCTTGATTTGGAAGAAACTTCATGTGCCCAGAGCCTGCTAAATGTGGTCTTTCTGTAATGGCTTAAATAATAAGTTTGTGAGATTACCTTTCTGAGCACATTTCCTTAGATTTGCAGATGGTGACATTGTGTACTGTTGCATTTCTATCTTTAACCATTCCATTCCCCAGAGGTGTATTGCTAACTAGCTAAGGAGCAAGCTTCTCTTCTAGTTTTGGTCCATTGCTTTTCTCTCTCTCTCTCTATATGTGTGTAGCATAAAATAGATATAACATCTTGCTGTGACAGGCTATGGAAAAGATCTGCCACAAGTCCTTGACAAGTTGCAGGTATGGTGTACATATGCAGTAGATATTTAGAGTAGTTCTCTGCTACTTAAGCTCTTTTTGCCACACAGTCCCCAGTGTGATGATTGCAAACAATTCAATAAAAGCGTAACTTGAAAGGAAGCTGTGGCAGAGTTATATTTTGCTGGGCTCATATGGTGATAAATTACAAAAGCTGCAGAGTCTTTAACACTCAACAGTAGATGAAGGGTTGCCTTGTATGGGCATTGTTTGATGAGTATCAACTTGAGAAATAATTATTGCCAAATGTGTCCTTGACAGCGAGCGCACACAATGAGTGTTCTTTATGTAACATACATAAACATTAGATGTCTGCTTAAGTGGGCCTAAATACCTAGTTTTTCACTCCTTTCTGGTAGAGGAGCTCTCACTGCCAGCAGGAGGACCTAGGAGTGGTTGCAGGAACGAGTCCTGTATTTGGGTGCTGCCCAAGTGGAGAAAGCAGAGAGCCCTATGAGCTGATGTGAAGTGAGAGCTAGAAATGAGATTCTTTGCAAGCTACCAGTGCCTGATGCTTCACTCGATCAGTGATATGGAGGTGCTAAGGGACAACCCTCCCCATGGGAAAACATGGGCTTCAGTGACTTCTCAGAGGCATCTTCCATTGTGGCACAGTAAAGCTTCAATAAAAGCAGCCCACAGTCTTAAACTTTCTGTTTTTGTTTTTTTTACCACTGAGTAACACAGTGCATCCTCCCCTGCATTAGCACTCAGTGGCAGGAGCTCCTCAGCTCCAGACAGAGCTAATTCTTGATCACAAGCCAAGACCACATAGTGCTGACATGACCGAGAAATATCTTCCATAATTAGATTGCTTGGTCATTCATTTTTGAACGCCTGAGTTGCATTTTGGAGAGTAATTTGTTAATGATCAACCAAATAGTAAATCAGGCTTGTGCAGATCCTATCAGTGGTATTCCCCTTGCCTGGCTTTGCAGTGTGTACTGGAGAAGCACCGTGCAAATCTGAGACAAAAGGGATTAAAGAGAGACATTTTTGCTTTGAAATGTTAGCTCCTGATTCGATGCTCTGAAATATAAAGCAATGTAATTCTTTTTCGGAGGCATCAGATCAAAATCAGGTTTATTTACAACCTCACAGGCAAAAGTGAATAAGCAGCAGGTTAATCTAATAGAAAAAGGCATTGTCAGATAGGTGAGATGTTAACTTCAGTTTAGTAGGGTAAACAGATATAAAACCATTCCTTGTATTTGTGAAATATGTTGGGCTTTTAATGGTTTTTAATGCTGTTTTTTTAAAATCAATCAATAAATTGGAGTAGTTGTTAAGACATCTCTGCTCTGGGGATCCCAAGGCATTTGTGGACAACTTCAGAAGTGTCTCTGAAGTGCAGCGAGGAAAAGAAATCCCGCTGACAGTAGGCTTGAGCTTGCCAAGTAGGGTAGAGGTTTACCCTTCCAACACAAAAGAATTACAAGTATGTAAATTGTAATCACCAAGGGAAGAAGTGCTTAATGAAAATGGTACTGAAATCATGGAATGCGTGTGAGGTAAAATATTTCCATCTGAAATTTAGGAAAAAAAATAAAAATTCAAGTGTTTTAAAATTAAATGATTTTGACATCTCAAGTCTAGCTGTTGCTCTAGCAGCAATTATTTCTTTGCTGCTATTTATTTGTGTTCTGTAGTGTCAAGAAGGCTTAGTCCTATACTGGAATTGGAGCAAAAGGGATGCAAAGTAAAATAGTGTGGCCTTGCCTAGGGACTTGCTTGGTTGAACACTGGCTGGGGAGGCAGGCTCTGTATGCCCAGGTATTGTGAGCACTGTGCCCTAGTCCTAATGCTGTGTGCTTGTCATTGGAGGTGTTCCTGGGAGGAAAAGGAGTGTGTAAAAGCGTGGGAAAACAAAAAGAAAAAGGGAGAGAAAAAGAGTCTCTGAGGAGACGGTGAGTTTTTTCCTTTGTTTTCTGAAGGCTGTCTAAGCTGGGCTGTTTTCTGTACCGGACTTCGAGCAGCAGACAGTCTCGTGCAATAAATTAGTTGTGGCAGAATTATCTGTTGGTCAAGGTCTCTGTAATGCCTGAGCAAACAAACAAATCCTGTGGCACAAAAGGAAAACTGTTGAGGAGAGGGCAGTCTTAGAGATGGAATGTGTGTGTTTAATTAATATGTATGGTTTTAACTGTCGAAAAATGGTCTGTCTGAGAGTGGTCAACATTTCTAGGCAAGAAATCCACACACAGCAGCGTGAAGGTTTGGTAGCTGGGAGAATCATGCAGATTGTGGGCCAGATCTGGTTGCACTGATCACAATCTGGCTTTGTTTTGCATAGAGCAGGAATAGCTCTTGTTCACTGCAGATCTTCCCAATGCTTTAGCAGTCTGGGAGGCTCTTGAGAAGGTATGTAGTGATTCTCTGTGCCCTGCAGCTCTTAGGGTGAGTCCTGGTGAGCCCCAGCAGTGCTGGAGGTTGTTGCTGGACCTCTGGGGGAATTCTCAGCATCTGCCTCCTTGTGCTGAGGCACTCAGGGGTAAGGGAGATACTGGAGATTCCTCTGGCCAAGCAATCTTGAGCCATAAGACTTTTATGAGAGCTATCTTTGAGGGTGAGGGAAGAAAAATACGTTTGAATTTTGCAAAACAAACACAGTTTCACCCAAGACGATGACAGAAAACTGTAAAATTAAAAGCTGGGAAACGTAAAGTCTTTTCACAAGCAGTTACATAAAACGAGTTTGTTTTCATATCAGTGATATCTTTTGATTCTTAGAATACATCAGTGATAGTTGAAGGGAAGGAGAAGGAAAAAAGGATTTTTCTGTTCAAAAAGGACCGATGTCATTGATGTGGTGTATTATGTATTAACTGAGGGAACTGAAAGTAATTAAAACTCCCTGGAGACGGTGCCACCACGGGGCCTCGCACACTGACCTCTTTGTGTCGCAAAGGGAATTCCTCTGACTTAGAATATTTTCTTTGTTTTTAAGGCGACCACTTGAAAGTCTGCTCCCAAGCCTACACGTGCTGCACTCAAGAAATGGAAGAGAGATACAGTCAACTGAGCAAACACGACTTCAGAAACGCCGTCGTAGAGCTTAGCAATCACTTACAGACGATGTTTAGTTCCCGATACAAGAAGTTTGATGGTGAGTGCAGAGACCTTGAACTTACTTTCCTTTGCATAAAATGCTAAGAATTCCCGTCCTGTTGTTCTGTGTGCAGTTGTTCTGCTCTGCCTCCCCCTTTGCTGGGGAAGTTCACGACTCGTTGCTCTGGTGGTGAGGGCAGCGCACGGCTTGTTTTGCAATCCCCTGTGAAAGAAATATTTGCTGATTACAGTTGTTTGTTTCCTAAAGAGAGATCTTTTTCTGATTAATCTTCCAAAAAACTCTACTGCTGTTAACTTAGGTTGCAGTGAGTTTGTTTGTATATCCCCGTGGTGCATGTGATTGTAACATGCACATCTTGCAGCCCCGATCCACAAAAATGCAGATCTTTCCCAGTTTGTTATGAACCAGCAGGGTTTGTATCAGCTCACTTAGCCTTTGGGGCTAAATAGAGCAGTAAATAAATAAATACAGAGATGTCTTTGTGCGGAAACCAAGAGTTCAAGTGTGATGCTTGGGTCAGAAGCAAAGCGAACAAAGTCTCGGCTGAGTTCCCATCACTCAAGTGACACCAATTGCTGACTGATAAGCAAATGTCTTGTCTCATTGTTGCCCTCGGATCAGCAGGAAGGCTGTGCTCTCCTCATAGCCTGATGGAAGAAACTCCCTATGGAAGTATCTGGCACTCACCTGTGCCAGTGTCCTGTATTCCCTGTGTGCCCAGCATCATGCTCCTGCAAGAAGGGCTGTCCTTCTTGGCTGTGGGGATGAGGTGACACCTAGATGCATGTGAATATATCTGATGAGTTAGGTGGACTGGATTGGTTGTCAGGACTTTCTTTGTGTCCATTGCATCACTGCCATCTGTTAGCAGAGGGTGATTCCCATGCACAGTTCTTCAGGTTTATTTTTTCTCCCTTGTTTGGTTGTTAGTAGAGAATCCGTGTGAACCAACACGCTGAAGTCTGTGCCTTGAACCTCCCAGGGACTTCCTCTTTGCTGCTACAGCAAGTAGCAGCCCCTTTCCTTCAAAAGAAGTTGGCACCTGTGAGGAGGAAAAAGTCCCTGAGTATGAAATTGCAGTGAGTCAAAGTGAAATTATGCAATGCTCTTGATAGCATCTAAATCTACTAGCTGAGTATTTCCCTCTTAAACCTCTGTTGCCTCTACCTGCTGCTACACCAAAGAGTGATAGAGAGAGAACCAAAGTGTCTAGACTTGCAAGCTTATTAAATACAGAGCAAGGCACTTAATGAAATCCAGCCCATAGATAAGCCCTTTGAAAGAGGCCAGAGGAACAGCATCTGCTTCACCTTTAATGAACAATGAGGCTCCTTAAAATGCTGCACTGAACACATAGGGCATGCTTGGTTCACTCTGTTAGCATCCCTGACATGGTGTAGATGTATTTCTAGGTGTGTCTTCTTGTTTCATGGTGAGATATGGCAGTGCTTCAGTCTGGGGGGGCTTTGGGGAGCTCTGTGAAGCTGTTCTGTTGGCGCAGCGTGGTTCTGCCATCAGCAGCTCTCAGCGTGCCTGCTGCTGCTCTCACCGCTGTGGCTCCTCTGATCTTAATCCTGGGAGTCCTTGAAAGGCAAATTTGGAAGCGGATAGAGCGATCCTGTTCCTGGAAGCTAGATTTGCTGTGCCCAGCCTGTCCCTGAAGCATGCTTCTCTGCCCTTTTTGAAACTAATGAAGGAGAATTAGCAACTTCTTAAGCTTGTCCCCAAGCCTGACGCTCCCATCTTTGAGCATTTGTTAGTATCAGATCTAAATCTTCATTTGCTGTAGACAAAACTGATGTAGGCATTTTTTAAAATCTTACCTGGGGTGGAAACAGAAATTAACTGATTCCCATCCTCCATTATTTATATCTCTTGGAAGACTTTTAATCAGGACTGCCTCTCTCTCCCTAGCCAAGTCACCTGGAGGCTGACTGCACCCCGTTCACAGGGTGCTGTTTGGTGATGGTGGCTGAGCAGTTCCCCTCTCAAGTTCTCAGTCCTTTCCCTCTCTCAAGATTCCCTGCCAAATAATGGCATGTTTTTGGAGCTCTGTGCTTGGACTGCTGTGGTGGTTTTGGGTGTTTGTGTTGCCTCCTGTAGACTGATTGGCTGTTTGTGGTGGTTGTTTCCTTTCTGCAATCTTCGATGCTTGGTAATCTGGTCACGCATGTTCTGTTTTTTGCTTTGCACGTTTGATTTCTTGTCAGTTGTCCTATTTGTGGCAGAGGTGCATTCCTTTTTCTGGATCAATTCTCCACTTTGCCAATGCTTCACTGAGTTGGTCTGACTTTTCTGCCCTCGGTATGTGGCATTCCTGTCTTTTACAGGCTTTGCAAGGACACTTTTTAATCCTTTAAACAACCAGTTAATGATAGTTGTGGGTGGGATGGAGACGGGGAGAAACACTGCTTTAAGATGCCTTCCTGCTTTGTTGCCCCCACAGTGATTGTGTTTTGGGTGTATCTTTGAATCTTGGTGTACTCAAAACATTTTTTCAGTTTAAATAAGTTGAAATAACCGGAAAGAGAAAGGTGATCAGAACACAAAGCTGGTGAAGGTAGCTTGGCAGTTGCTTGGATGCAACACATTCAGCTCAGAAGGGGAGGAGATGATCAAGACCCACGTATTTGCCCTGAGCTCTGGGGATGAGATTTGAAAAGCATACGATCCCCCCAAACTCTTCCTTTGCATGGCCCCTTGCTCCTGTTTTAACATTTGGAGCTCCTTATGGCTGCCTCACTACCAGTAGCCAGATCCGTTTGAATGAAAATAAAGCTGATGGAATACAAGCCATGCATCCTCCTCTGCTTAACAGGAAATCATCTACACTGTGAAGCTGGACTGAACAGGCAAGATGAGTTATTGCAGAGACCTAAATTCACTTAACTCCCAGCAAATGGAGCAGTGACTCCCCTTGCAGGGTCACCTCGCTGTGTTTGGTGATGACGCTCCGGGAAGCAGCTCCCTCACAGCGAGAAGCAAACCATGACCTCCCAGCTCTCTGGAAATCTTTGGTGCAGGCTCTCTGGTTGCTAATCTCTTAGCCTTGACATTCAGGTCTAAGAGAAGAGGCAAATCTGTGCTGCCTCTGCTATGTGCTTGACCTTTGCAGCAGTTGCCACTGTAAAAGGACAGTCCTTGGATGGAGGCGGCAGTGCCCTGTGGCTGTGGGAGCATTTTGCATCAGCTGTTGCTCGAGCGCTGTGTGATGTTGGAACAGTTGCCAGAATTGCTCTGATCTGACACCAAAGCCGTGTGCTTCAGCGATGGATTATCTCCTCTTAATCAGGAGCGTACAACAAGCTCCTGATTACCAGTCCCCAATTGGCTGGCCACAAGTCACGTCAGCTTCTCATATGTAATTGTACAGCGCCAGGTTCTTCTGTGTGTGTTTGGTTTGCAGGCACAGGGAGAAGACCGGAGCTTTGGAGTCCAATATCTTATATATCCTGTCTAAATATTTGCTTACAGCACAGCTCTGTATGCTCCTGGGAGTTTCTGCTGTTGTAATTTAAACCTAGCCCAGCCTCAGTGTAGCAGAAAGGTACATATTTCCAGCAATAAGGGAAATTCTTTTTTTTAATAAAAAATATATGCTTTGGGAGTTGTTGGACTCTCCATTGCTAGATGTTTTTAAGGTGAAGATTTGCTGGATTTGTTTTCCTAGTGTACGTGATGTCAGATACATGTTTACAGGTTTCACTGAGAAACTTGTGGGTGACATTCCCTGGCCATATAAGCATCTCCCTATATGACAACAGCCATGGGATGCAGGAGGAGTGCTCTGACGTGGTGTCTGTTCTGAGCTGCCACGGAGGAAGCTGTGAAGCTGTGCAGTGTGACCTCATCTCATGGCACAGCACTGGCTGCAGCCTTTTTTCATCTTCACCGCTTAGTGCCCCTCCGCTCTCCTAAGGATTAATAATTTTGGAAGGATTAATGGTGACATTAAGATTGTTTAAATGCTTGATCCCTTCTATTAAGCTTGAACTTTCATCTCCACTGACCTTTCAGGCTGAAGTTTTCCATGCTGGGGGCAGCGGTTTTGGGAAGATGAGGTGAATGCCAGAACAGAATATTGGGCTCAGCTGTTCTGAGGAATTGGAGCAGGGCAGGAAGCAGCAGATAACTCTCCTTTAGCATTTCTGCTATCCTGTTTCTTCCTAGATAAGCTGTTCTTTGGTTGTTTGCTTTTGTTAAAGACGCCTCCTGAATCTCTCAGAAGACGCAACTGTTATGCCAAGCCTTTTTTAGGGAGAAATTCTGTTTTCTAGGTTCATTGCACAGCAAATGAGGGGAAAGCAAATCCCTAAAGCCCTGTGAGCAGAGGGACTGCTAAATGACTGCTGTGAAATGCTGGCTGGTTTGTTGCCTCTGCAGTTAGCAAGCTGCTGCATTTACACTAAGTTTTGTCTCTTTCTTCTGAGTGCTCTGTATTTAGGGAAGACGAGCAAGATTTTGCCTCCAGTGATATTTAAGAATGTCATGTAATTTATGTCCAAGAGGCAAACATGCAGTAGGCTTGGTGCTCGCTGTGCCTCAGCGACAGGAGGATTTGCACAAAACTTCTCAGCCCCAGCCGGCATCTGGGAAGCTATTAAATGCTGAGTGTCCCATTTCTGCTCCGCTCCTCCCCACTGCCCCCTGACTTTTCCATTAGTATCAAAGATAAAACAAATATGAACGTGTAAAGTGAAACCCTTGTGGGACAACGAGCGGAAAGAAAGCGAATCCGAGCAGCAGGAGCTGGGCAGCGGTCCCCAAGGGGCACGTGGGGCCACAGGTTGGGTTCAGTGGGGTTATTTCTTCTGGGCTGATTGTAGGTCAGGGCTTTTGCATGTGGAGCAGGTTTTGAGAGGTGGGAGTGGGACATAACCTTCCTGGTCCATTGTCCCTTTGCTGATGATGGGTGGCTCACGTACAGCCTTCGGGTTGCTTTGCACTATGCACTGGGTGCAGGCAGCTGCAGGAGGAGAGCCAGCTGCCATCCCAGGGGAAGAGGAGAGGCATGCTCCCTTCATTGAGGCCTGTCCTCCATCTTGGTGGTCTCCTTCCCACTGCTCCGGACAGAGCGGAGACAAACAGTGAAAGATGAGCCCTGTGACTGTCCGGTTCCTAAAGTTAGAATTTGGCGGATAATCAGGATGCTACACCTGACCAAAATAACTGCCCTTTGGGACCTTACTGTCACATTAACTCTTTTAACAGAAACTGCCCGCAAGAGCAGAGAAGTGGAGCTTTGTCCCACTCTTGTGCTAGGGTACCTCATGTTTGTGGTACCTGCAGAAGGCTGTTCCGAGGATCCCAGTGCATCAGGAGCTGTGCAGAGGGAGACTGGAGTTGCAGTGGACCTTTAATGCCTGTTGTGCAAGAGCCGTGTGTTTTCTGAACAAATTTTTGAGGAGACAGCTCTGCCATTAGAACCTTGCATTAACATACAGGTGACAAAGCAGAGTGGTCAATCTGCTGCCACTCAAGAGCAGGTGAAGGCACAGCCTCATTCTTTCCTCTCCAGAAAGGATTGTCACAAAACCTCACATACCAACCTGGGTGGAGAATGGTGGGATGATCCCTTGTGCTTTGCAGTGAAAACCATTGCCTCCTGCTGAGAGCTGGTCCTTCAGACTTGGTTTTGGACTTGTGCTTGTCTGGGGTACAGATGGAGTGATTCAGGAGAAGCAGAAGGGAGCAACCACCAACACACTTCCTTTAGAAAATCCCACTTGTGGGTTTTTGTTTGCACTTTCCCACTCACGCCAACAATAATGAAGCAAATTGTCTGCTTTCTTTGCTCTCTCTGCCCTGGAAGTTTGTTTATTCTTTTTCTTGTAGCTGGCTCCTTTCCATCCGGAGATCTTTAAAAAGGTACAAAAAACCACCATGATTTTTCTTCTTGTTCTTTGAGAAGGTTCATGATGCTGAGCTAACAGTGAGGGGGAGCTGACCTCTGCTTTGGGAGGCTCACAAAGATCTTGAGGTCACAGCATCACTGGGGGAAGGAAACCCCACGTAGAGGGAATCTCTTTCCCCACAGATGAAGGGGGAAAAAGTGAGATTTCTGTAACTGAGTGAAGGGCTCAGCTATGGGCAAGACCACTTTCTGTGTGGGCTTAGAGGAATCAGACAGTATTCTTTGTACCATCTCAGGTGCAAGCAGTTCTGCTGTTAGGATTGCAGGTAAACCTTTCTTATGCTTTTGTTTTTTCAAAAGACAAAGACGTGGGCCGCACGCTTTCTACTTGGCTACAGGAAACGTATCTGGTGTTCTCCGGTTACTAATTGCTGTCAACCTGTCAATGAGCTATTGTTTGTCTGTTTAAAATTAACTCTCTTTTCCTCCTTCCTGCCTAGTGATTGTGCAGGCTCTGATTGCTTGTGTGGTACGGGGAGCTGCTCCCTGGATGCTGACGGAGCTGGTGGCGTTTGGGTTCTTGCAGTGGGCTCGATTGCATGATATTCCCCTGGAGCTGGCTTGTGCTGCTGCCTTATCAGTGTTACGTGTAGCTTAGCATCCAGTTGTTTGCACACTGGGTGAAGAAGAGCACTGGCTCTGCCTGGGAGAGCTCAGTGCAATGTGAGACGGAGGGAACTGAGGTAACAGGAGTGAGAAAGCTGTCAGCTACTCAGCAGCACAGGTCCTCTTCAGGCTCTTCAACAGCAGTCATGGGAAGGGAGGCTTAGAAAAAGATGCACGTGTCAAATACCTTTGAGTGCTCCAGAAAGCTCTTAAGAAATGCAGGATGCAGCTCGAAAGGACTCGCTTCAGAGTTTTCACAGCTGCTGTTTGCTGTGTTGGGGTGAGAAGTCGGTGTTTTGGTACCAGCTGGCCCTCGTTCTGAAGCAGCTGGGAAGTAACAGGGGAATGGGTGTGGTGAAAATGAGCCAGGAGAAGACTGGAGGGCAGCAGTAAGGGAGGAGTGATGGAGAAGATGGTGTTGAGTCGTGGTTGCTGGGTTGGGAGCTTGGGATGAAGGATGTTTTACTGGGGGATTAAACCTCTATAAATGGCCCAGAGCAGGAAGTGTGAGCGTGGAAGATCTCTGGAAATGGAGGTGAGGAGGAGATGAAGCTTGTGTTTGTCCTTCAGGATGCACGAAGAAGGAACTGGAGCACTTCTGCTTTCCTAATTGTTAGGTAGGTGTTAGGTGGAGCAGGACGTGGTGTGCTGTTATTTGCTTCCTGAATCACAGACAGTAGTCTTGATACCGTTCAGTGCTTTTTTTTCTCCCTCTCTTTCGTTGCTTCATTCCTTTACAGAGTTTGATCACTGTGTGACAGCACTGGGCTGAGTGTTAGCTTTTCTGAGTTCCTGCCAGCCCTGGGGTACACATGAATGTTCTTGGGCCCACCAGAAACAAGAAGTTCTAGAAATCTTTTTCGTTTGTTTGCTTTTTAAATCATTATTTTTCTCTTTTTTCCCCTTTGTGACGTTGTGTCCCAGTTGTTGTTTTTGTCTTGAAGCGTTTGAATAATTAAGGAAAGTTGTGAGAGATTTGGCAGTGCCTCCTAGCTCTCTGAGGCTCACATATCATGGCTGTTTCTGTGACACTGGTGATTTAAGCCTGTGTTTCTTCTAACTATGCGGAAGAGTCCTTCCCATGTCACTAAGTGCTAACACATGTTTGAAAACAGGACAGAGGAACAGCTTGTGGATTTGCCCTGCCCTTCCTGAGTTCATATTCAATAAATGTGTTAACACTATGTATTCATCGGTTTCTCAGCACTTCTGGAAAAAGGTTGTTAAGCTATGGTTTGTTTTTCCCTGGTGGAAATTACAAATGTGATATATGTAATAAAGGAAGTGAAAGCGTATTAAAAGTAATGAGGCACGTTTAGGAAAAAAAATCTTCTTTTTCCTTTGGGGTAGGTGGCATAGCTGTGGATAGCTTCAGCTTTGAAACTGTGAAACGTTGGTGCCTTTTCTTCCCAAGGCTCTTCTGTCTGTCTGGTGTGAATTCTGCGTGCATCATTGAGGAGAGCTGTAGGGTGGGTTTGCATCCACGGATGCACCTATACGAGGGGATGGGGATGCAAAGCCCCTCTGTGCTGCAGCTTTGGGCAAGGGTGTCTGCCTGGTAATCCATCTTGCTGCTATGCACATTTTATGAGTAAACCATTTCATGGGAAAGTATAATTAATCTCTTTGTGGCAGCACTCTGCTGCGTGCACTAGAAAACGTCATTATCTATACAGACAAGCAAATTAAAGGTTTCGCTAAGGCAGACGGTCCTTAATTAATCATAATCTGGACAACATATTAAAAGAATACCTGAAAAGGTGGGTGGCAAATTATCTAAAACTAATTAGTTGTGCCCATAAAAATACAGCATATTCCCTCCGTGTGCTCAAATCTGGTTTTATTTGTTTCTTAAGGTGTGTTCAATAATTGCATGTCTACCAGTTTGCATAGTTAATTTGGAAATCTTCATCAGAATAACTCTAAGGCCAGTTGAAAACATGGCTATAAAATAAGCACACCTGATGCGTGGGAAATTTAGAACCTCTGAAGGCTGCTGGGAAGGGGAAACGTGGCATAGCCCTGGTTTGGAAGGACACATGTGCCAACAAAGGGGCACCTGTGCATTTCATCCCTGACAATGAGGAAATTCAAAGCAAAACTTCACACTCCAGGGTGAGCAGCTCTTTGTTGAGCTCTCAGGGCTTTTGGATTGGGGCTGCCCTCCTTACCAGTGTTTGTAGGGAAATGCCAAAACGGGCTGTGGGTGAACTGCAGCGTGCCCCTCTGATGTGTTCCTCTAATCTCCAGGAGCTGCCTTTGATTTAAGTAGGGCTGTACTGTACAGCAGAGGGCTTTCCCCATCAAAAGCCATCTCATATGAAAATCCCACTCTAAATATCTGCAAATGTTAGCACAAGAAATAGGAACGGATGTAACGTTTTCCTCCTTGAGGATATTTTCAGATGAGACCTGTGAACTCAACATTAGAAAAAAAAAAAAAGAGTCCAAGGAAGTGGATTTATGGTTTGTAGGTGGAATTTGCCCTGTGCCCTACAGTGGGTGGAGTGATTGTTTCTTCGAATAGCTAATGTATCCACAGCTTGGAAGGGAAATTGTTTAGAATTCTTCTGGCTGTGAAACTGGTGTGATGTGGAAGCACCTTCAGGAGGAGCTGGGTTACCAGCAGGGCTGGTCTGCCCTCAAGCTGCAAGCAGGTGATTGCTTGAATTACCTGGAAAAAGGAAACTGCCAAGTAACTGTGGTTAAATTTTCCCATTGTGGAAATTTGTTTTATGGTAGGGCTTGTTTAAAAGCAGGAATTCCTTTTCCTCCAGGACTCTTATTACAGAAATATCAGATGTGTCATGTCCAGTCTTTCTTACTTTTTCCTGACATCCTAGGTTTTCCCCTGAGTGCTGGCATTGAAATTCTACACTGAAATTCAAACGTGTTGAAAGAATAAACATAGCCCAGAGCTGTAGCTTGCCTGTCTGCAGATTACATCCTTTTCTATCTCGAGAAGTTAATTGCATTATAAATGTCATCTTCCTCTGGAGCAGCAAAGTCCATAGAGTCCAGAGGATTTATTTACAAATTTCAGAGTTTCATCCTGGTATTAGAAAAGATTTTCTGGCTGCTGCCATAGGATATCTCTGTGAATGGCAGCCCTGGGACCATCAGAGGTTGGCATGGCCAAGCCCTGCTCCCTTCTTCCTTACACCTTCCTGAGTGATAAGGTGGTTTTCTGTCAGTGGGTCTCAGCTGAGGTGGGGAAAGTAGGAAAATGTGCAAGCAGAAATAAATTTACAAGGATTGTATGAGGTGTTGGGAAGGCAGCATTTCTTAGGGAGATGACAGCTCATTATACACCTCCTTACAGTTTGCAGCGTTCAGTAAGTCATGAATAACACTGATACCAAACACAGAGAGATGGGTATAGGTGCTCGAAAGTGGGTTTTCAGGAACGCTGCTTGTGGAGGATTTCTGTCTAAAGCAGCCTCTGTTTCTGTGAGATTGATACTGACTGCTCAGATGCTGCTCCTTAATTTTGTGCAACCCAAACGCGGTGCTGCTGTCTGTTCTTCTCAGCACTTTGCTGTCTGTCCTGCAGCTTGTGTCCCAGCTTGTGCCACGGCCTTGCTGGCACTTGCCTGTGGCCTGCAAAATGCCAAAACTTCTCCCTATAACCCAAGCAGCTCTCTGTGCTCTGCTATTAGCTTGGAGACCAGGCAGGTGAGATGTGCTGGATTTGCTTGAAAACCACATTGCTGCTTCTGGGGATCAATTGGTGAAACGTTTCCTGATTTTGCTGCTTGCTTTTGTCTGTTTGTCCGGGTGTCACCCCTTGGTCTGTGAGTTTAAACCAGATAACCGAGAAGCCAAAGCCTGACATCTCTCTGGATAGCAGAGTCTGGGAGAGCACTGGCAAACTATGGTTTGTCGTCTGTGAAAAATGTTTGCATTTGACAGCTTTTCACAGGAAGCCTGTCAGAGTGATAATTTAATGAGTACAGATTGCTTGCAACACAGCTGTAAAACGTGCTTTTACAGTGCTGTAAAATAAGCAACCAAGTCCTTTGTGTGTTTGCTTTGTTTGAGAACAAGTCAACTTCTAATACAAATGAAAGGTGGTCATTTATTTTACCCAGCAAACAGTCAAGATGTAAGAGAGGAACCTGCCATTTTTCTTCTTGTGCTGGCAAGGTTAATGCTGGGTTACACTGGCGTTTGCTAATCAGCTTGTTTCTGTGAAGGGGAGGATTAATATCTAATGAGACAGACTGAGTTACCAGTCAGATTAGCATTTAAGTCATAAAAAGGACTGTTGGACTTTCCTCTCTTTGCTGCAAATGTCTTTACTCCTGGTTTGCACAAGGGAAGTGTTGGTTTCTCACCCAAGCTGATGTCCTTAAGGGGAGAGGGAAGAGACTGTGCACATATGTTTACAACTAATTTGGTTTACGGGATTTTTTTTTCCCTTTGTTTGTTTTTTTAGGATAATTAATGAACATACCTGGTTTTAGTCCAGATTAAAATTTGTGAAGGGATGAACTGCTCTAAAGCCTGAATCAGTTTATTCAACTTTCAGTTCAGAGCAAAACCAGTAATTAAGTCTAGGTTGGAGAATGAATTGGTTCTAGCAATATAGATGTGCTGCTTGAGATAACTTTCTTGGCTTCAAACATGGCGTTGGGTTCCTTTAGACCAATAGTTGGAAATATGTAATGGGTTTCACATCAATGTCGTTTTGAAATACAGTTGTTACCAAAGAGTTCTGCTGATGCATCTGCCAGATCTTGTGCCTGGTATGAAAGTGTTTAAGTAAACAGCTTATTTAGTGATATTAAAAGGCCTGAGCTAAGGAAGGAAGTGAGCCTTCAAAATGATTAAGTGAATTAGAAATTAATATACACCAAGCTAATCTCTATAGTATAAACTCAACAGAAAAAAATCTTCCTGGAGAGGAAATGCCAGTCATGGGAACGAAAGTGGAGGTTCCTGCTGATATTGGACAGAGGACGTGTCGGGTGTTTGAAATCAATCTCTTCTTCCCTGGATCATTTCTCTTGTGCTCCTAAGAGGCTGCATTATATACAGCTATGTCAACCACCAAGCCCCATGACTTTGTTCGTCAGGAACTCGAAGAATGTTTCAGTTTTTCCAGAAAATGTTTTCTGTGTTAGTCTTTGTTTGTACTGGACCACTTTGAAGACTAAAATCTGAACTTCAGCATACTTTAATACATTTTAACAAGGTTTAAATTCACACCACGCCAAAATATTCTACCCCCTCCTTCTAACAACTTCTGGCTTTAAACATTACTCCTTTGAGGATTAAAAAAAAACCAACAGAGGCATGTTTTATTAAAAAATATTTATTGAATATGAGTCACAGAAAAGCAGAGGTCAGAATCCTCAATTGCAGTGGCATGCATAAAATAACCCTCTCCCCAGGCCCCCTTTGAGGCTGCAGCCTGGGTGCCGATGTCCTGCTGGGCTCGGAGCACATGGATGAGCACCGGCACCTTTGTGGGTTTTGTTTTCCTGGGAGGGTTTTGCAGGTCCTGTTGGGTGGGCAGGGAAAATTTCAATTGTGAGCAGCTTATGCTGACCACCAGCACATGGTGGAAGTCCCCGTGGTACTTTTGCTTGCCTTAGCTCCCTCCCATGCCTGTACAAGTGCAGTTGTGTTCCAAAATGGCCTAAAAAGCTTAGTGAATCTCTCCTCTATTATTTTATCTCGTCTGACAGATATCCAAGGCAAAGATTGTCAAGTAGGGTGATCTTTCAGACCTGCTAAATGCTGGGATTTCTCCTTTGAACCGCCGCCGCTTACATAGGAGCGGATTGTCTTTTCACTTGTGCTGATGTAGATCAGCTTAATTAGCAGTGTCCAGTTTGCCCTCAGCAGTACCTGCACCTCCCTCCGTTGGAAACGAAGCCTTTTCCCAAGCGTTGCGTCTTTGGCAGCACTGACTTGGAGGGGGATGTTCTTTAAATTGACCTGGCAGATGCATGCGGAGTGCCAGATGTCACTGGGTCACCTTGCTGCCGGCATCAGAGACGTGTGCATCACTGCCACGATGCTGTGACGGTGTTCCAGCAGTGGCTGCTTTCCGGCACCAGTCTGTCTGGTGTTCTCAAACACTGAACTGAAGCTGGCCTTTGCTTTTTGAAAGCCATGAAACCCAGAGCCGCTCTCCGTCAGCTGAAAAATCTCTTGGCCTTCTTGTCAGTGTCAAGCGTTTAGCCCTTGGATTTTGAGCAAATTCGGGCTTAATTGCACTTTCTTTGTACTGCCACAAACATCTGAAGTCCTGTCTGCAATCAGAACCAATTACATAATTAGAGGCAGGCCCTGCCCTGAGATCTGGCAGAGTTGAAAGAGAGGAGAAAGAACATGAAGGTGGATTTTTGAGTCTGTTTTTAAAAAAGTTCTGAAATTGTTAGTTTTTGAGGTTGGTTTATTATCGTTGCAGAAAATGAACTGACAGTAATTAAAAAGATTTTTTTTTTTTTAAACCAGCTTTTTTAGAACACTTCTTAATATATTTTACTTTCTGATAGTTTGGGGCTCCAGAATGACTTTTTTCAAGCTGAATGGTAATGTAAAGACTGCTTAATTTTTTCCATTTTACTGACTTTTGTCATGATATTTAGTATGGATCAAAAGATATTTCACTCATCCAAGCCTTAGGAGGGCTTAGAGAATAGTTCTGAAGGGTGATAGGCTTTATGAAAAGCAAGCAAGAATTTTGAGAAATTATTTGAAAATTAGATATGGAAATCATTTAAAAATCAATTTCGTCTGGCTCTCCTTGTGCTGCACTTTCAAGTTAAGCAACGTGCAAATGCTTAACCCGGTACCAACATTTACCATGGCTTCTCTTGCTCTTTCCTAGAGTTCTTCAAAGAGCTTCTCGAGAACGCTGAGAAGTCACTGAACGACATGTTTGTGCGGACGTATGGCCGGCTGTACATGCAGAACTCAGAGCTGTTCAAGGACCTCTTCGTGGAACTGAAGCGGTACTACGTGGGTGGCAACGTCAACCTCGAGGAGATGCTCAACGACTTCTGGGCACGTCTGCTGGAGCGCATGTTCCGACTGGTGAACCCGCAGTATCACTTCACGGATGAGTACCTTGAGTGTGTCAGCAAGTACACCGAGCAGCTGAAGCCCTTCGGGGACGTGCCACGCAAGCTGAAGCTTCAAGTGACTCGAGCGTTTGTGGCAGCCCGCACCTTCGCGCAAGGCCTGGCTGTCGCGAGGGACGTCGTCAGCAAAGTGTCTGCGGTGAGCTCCGTCTTTATGCCTCCTTCCCGTGGAGCTGCCATGGGTCGCGTCTTTCCCTGTCATCGCGCTTCTGCAGGATGCTGTAGATGCGCTTAGCTCTTCCATAGGCGCCTTAAACGCGTGGCGGATCGTTGAGCATAGATGGGACCAGATTACATCTGTTGGTAGGAGAGCCCAGCTGTGTGTTTCGTGATAGAGTCGCGTTCTGGAGATGTTCTGCCCATGGGCCACCGCTGCCCGGTGCTTTAGGCCAACAGCACCCTGTTTGGTGCTTGTCCTCCTGTGTATGGAACAGCAACAGGTTGGAAATTAAGTTCCATCTGCAGTGGAGATAAACATGTTTGCTTGTGTAATTACTGTATCTTCTTAATACTGCCCTCAAATTACAGCGAGTCATGGACGTTATGGGCATCTATTACGGAGCAGCTGATGACTTGCTCCTTGCTCCCAGGCATGGAGGGAGGTTGTTAGCATGAACAAACAGTACTTTTATGATAACAGTAAGCTGGAGCCATATGTGCAGGGCAGGAGCCTGTTGTATTTGGTGCCACACGTAGCAGAAGTCAGGCCTCAGTCTTCCATGGCTGTCACTTGTGGGGGTTCAGACTGATACATTATTGTTCACCTAAATGTTTACCTCTCTCTTCTCATAAACCACTGTAGTGTTCTAAATGGGATGACTTTGTTTGTTTTCTTCCCTGAGACTTGTCTGTAATTTAGTTTGAGTTGTGTGGTATATGGAACAGATGTATTAGATAATCCCCTTAAACTGATTGTATAAGATAAAAAAAAAAAATTAGTGATTTCCTTTTAACAACCTCAGCTCATTTCCTGTGGTCTAGAAGATTTAGCATAATCATTTAATCAAACAGAAAGGTTTACTTTCTCTTTACCTGGTTGCAGAGTAATAAAGCACCAGGCTGGAAGGGCAGGCAGGAGTTTGAATCATCCTAAGTGCAAGGAAAAAAAAAAAAAACAAATAGGAAAAAAGCAATGAGGCACTCTTAGAAGAAGGATGCAATTTTGGAGGCAGCACGATTAGCTTTGATAGGTGACACGATCATTCAAACTGCTTTGACTTACAGGGATGACATTAAAATACTGTGACTCTGCAAAAAAAAAAAAAAAAAATCTGTTTCCATGTTAATTTTTCTTGAAGAGAGATGAGAAAAATGGACTGTGATAAGACTGCATGTATGTGACAGGACAGAGAATGTTAACAAGGGTAGAATTCCTTCGTTAATACATCCAGTCTCCAGGAGTATGTTGCTAGTGCCAGGCACTTGAACACCTCGGCTCCTCATTTAATAGCAATGATGCTCATATGTATCTTTGTGCTGCTCTCATCTAGCTGAGGGTGAGCATTGGGGGCTCCATGGATGTTATGTGGGGTCCTTTTGATGAGATCACAAAATCCTCCGGTCTCAGAGATGCCATCCTAACAGGGAAAGGAGTTGTGGGAGAGGGGGTGTTGGTGCTGGTTCAGACCAAGTGTTTGTTTCCACATCAGCCTCCCAGCCTCTTGGTTGAGGTTTCGGATATAGTTGCTATTATTTCATTTCTGGTTGCTTGGTGTTGTGGCAGATATCAAGGTCGGTAAGAAAGGGAAAAAGAGGATGGAGTTTTCAACGCTGGGCAGTGAAGATGAAGTATCTGGGGGGTCCGGATGCTGAACGCCAGTATGGCTTTGGGGAATGTGCAATCACTTGATAGACAGTAAACCTGTGTGAGTGAGGGATCGTGTTCATGCTCCATCTGCTCAGAATTCATCAAAATGTCTCCAGACTTGACACGATACCACAAGGGCTGTGGTCCTCGCATCTGTTACGAATCAAAGTTGTGAACCCGAGGTGGCACTGTGATTTCTTTTTCCCTTTTGAAAATCCTCGATTGTAGAGTTGCCTTCAACTCTGGAATTAATTGCTTGAGTGTGCAAAGTTATCCAGAGACCCACTCAGCTGCAAAAATAGCTCATGCTCCACGCAGAATTACACTTACCGCGCTTTGGTTTCACAAATTGCACAACAGATCGTGCAGCAGATCTGCTTTTTGGAGCAGAAGCCTGTGCTGCTGAGCACTGAGCTTTAGTTGCAGCAGTGGAAGGAATAATCTTTCTAGTAGCATTTTAGTCTCATTCAGTGAAAACCTAACGTCACGTTTCTGTAAGACACAATTGGGAAATTCCATACGTGGGTTTAAAAGCGAATGTTTTTATGCCTGCTGCTTTGTGGTTGAGTTTTGGGGTTTCCTGCATTACATATAGATTAGTCCAGCTTTGCTGAGCTCTATATAATGACTTTATTGTCTTTGCTTCCTTATTATTTTTACTGAGGAGCTGTAGTGGGATAACTGCTTGCACTGGGGATTAGCTTGAGGGATAAATCTTCATCTTTATGAAAAAATGTCCAAAGTAATGCAAATTAGTTTTAATGCTTCTTGTAACAAGTAAGTCAAAAACTCGTAATTGAAAATTCTCAGGAGGAGAAATACAAACTACTGCGAGATCCAGCTGTTTTTTGCTTTCAAGTGGTGCTGTTAGGAGAGCAAAGAGCACTTTACAGAAGAACAGCATTGATAGCTTTTTAATGATACTATATATTTTTACATCATCACTAGGGAGATGCATTTAGAAGGTACTGTTCTTGCATAAGTTGGGGACGAAAGGGGAAAAGGAAAAGAATATTGAAAAGCTGCAGATGTGTGATTTCAGAGCCAGAATGCTAGAAAATAACTTCAATTCAGCACTGATTGGGTCAGAAGGTGTGTGTTGCTGCCCAAATACACAACCGTGAGAAAGCTGCATGGTTTTCAGAGAAAGCACAGATTTTTTTTCAAACTTTGTCTATAAAATGCACTTTAATTTTCCATTCAGGTCTTCCTCCCTCAAATTTCCTAATTTGGGTCCAAAGTACAAAGTTCTCCTGATCTGTCCTGAACTGCACATCCAAGGAAAAAAAACTCAGGTTGTTGCTTATGCCTGCTTGAAATGTTTCCTGCATGGGATTTCATCTATGGCTGGCTGTAGGCCTCCAATGCTTTCCTTTGTCATCTGCTGAAGACTGGTGCTTTCTTTCTGACCTTCCTGCCCCTGACTTTGGGAGGGAAGACGGAAATCTGCCCATCCCGTAATCACTCGCTTGCTACTTAGCCCTTGACAAGCACTAAAATCAGCAGGGTTAAATTGCTGCCAGCATTGACATTTCCTGCCCCAGCTGAGCAGGCTCTTTTCTGGGGGGAGAAACAGAGCAAACACAGGCCAGAGCCCAGAGTGCTTGAGAAAGGGTGAGAACCAGGAATCCTGCAGTTCTCAAGCTGCAGAGACGTTTCCTTAATTGGTGACACGCGGTTAAACCCATGTCCCTGTCTGGGGTCGTGACACCGTTGAGGGCAAAATGCCTGGTGGGTCATTGGGTGCAGGTATGGGACAGAGGTTCCTGTTGTTAGGGGAAAGGAAAAAGTGAAGAACTGAGCATGTTGTCAGCATTTTGTAGGGTCAGGAGTAGCATCCTTGACCCGGAGTGTAGCAGAGGTGGTTTTGTTAGAGGTCAAGAGTCAGAAGGAAAGGCCTCTGGAGGATGCAGGGTGCAGCCATGAAGCACTGAATTGCTGCGTTTGCATCCCCCGTCTCTCTGCAGAGATGCAGGTGGAGACGTGGGGAAACTGGGCTACTGTTGTGCCAGTGGGGAGAATTTGCTGCAGCTATCCAGGAAATTTATGCTGATAAACTATTCTCTTGGAGTTTTTACTGTTTTTTTCCTCCTTACACTTATGTCTGAGCAGTGAAGGCTCCTGAATCAAACCCACTATGTGTTGAAAGCCACGTGAGATGCAGTTGCCTCAGTACAGCTGAGTCTCCAGAAAGGGACTTCCAGCCCATCCTCAGGAGCCCTGTTTGTTTTGTAAGGGACAGACAGCAGCTTTGAAGTTATATGCAAGAAATGATATTTAATTTGGAAGTGCAGATACAAACCACGTGAAATAGATATACAGGTTCATATGACGAATGCACCTACTTTGTGATCTTCTGTCCTCAAGAGATATTAAAAGCCACAAGGGAGCTGCTGGAGGTGTTTGTGGTGGGTAGAAGAGCTGCTTTGGTATTGCCATTTCTTCCCTAATGAAGTGTGGTGATAGCAGCTGAGGAGGGAATTCTCTTGAAACCATTTATGGGAGCTAACTATGGAGGGGGCAGGTAATCTGCCTTCCCACAGCTACTTGAAAGCTGGAGAAAGAGACCCATGACTTTTTAACTCTTTGCTCTGAGCTGCTCATCTCCAGAGGCATCCAGAGAGCACAAGGTGAAGTTAAACCTGCGTGAACCAAATTACTCTTGGCCTTTGTGAGCTCCCTTATCTCCGACTGCATCTCCTGGAGAGTGGCTCCTGCCCTTTTTTGCATGGATGCTGAATGTAATTAAGGCCTCTATCAGCAAAAATATGTGGGCAGTAAGCTCTTAATTCAGTAAATATTGTGCCCCTCCTAATTACCAATTGGACCTAAAAGTTTAGTTGGTGAACAAACATCCAATCTCCTTTTGTGTGGCCTTCACCCTTGGTTTGACTAAAGGACTTTGTGTGCTTAATCCTTTTCCAAAGGGAAGTTCATGTTCCTATATCAGATGAAGCCAGGCATGCCCTGGGCATCAGCAGATCCTCCCAGTGAGGTGATGAGGATAGAAATGAAATGTGTTGCTTGCATGCATGCATTGAGAAGAGATGAGGGACAGATGCTGCTGCTCTATGGACAACTGAGAACCAACCATAAGAGCCAAGGAGCTCTTTTAATGTTTCAAAGAGGCCTTGGAAGAGTTATATCCAGACAGTGATTTGCAAACTGTGGGGCTGAACCGAGGGGCCACCGTGCACAAGGACATTGCCTTCCACGTGCCAAACATCAATGCAGAAAACAATACCAAGCAATTCTCCACATCAAAGATGACCCTGAGAAGACCTGCCAAGAATGTGGCTGCATCTGCCTCAGCTCCAGCCATTTGAGGGTCTGAGCTAGGCATAGCCTTCAAAGCATGCTTGAGCAGCAGTCACTGTGGGTTTAAGGGGCTGAGAACATGCATGGATGTGGCTTTCGAGCTGATGGCACCATGCAGGAGCATTTCAGTCTGCTGGATTTGCTTCTTTCCTTGTTGATCTTTGCCATTCCTCACGCTGTGATTCGGCTCTTAATTCTGAGAACAATAAGAGGGATAACTAAGGAAGTTTTTTGGTGTCATTGCCCAAACAAATGGTCTCAATGTTCGGCTTCCTTAAGCAAACAAAAAAGCTCAGAATTGTGTGCTGTGTCTCTGGGTTGTGGAGAGAGGCAGGTGCTTAGAGAAGAAACTGTGTTTGGAGGGCACTTGTGTTTGGTGGCATCGTGTGGGACGGTATAATCCTATGGCTGGTGGAGGGCAGCTGCTAAAGAATACAAACCCTTCAAGATAAGCATGCAGTGGTCTCCTTTTGACACATTAATATTAAAACTGAGCTGGTCAAGTGCACAGTGCGTTGGTTCTCAGGAGCTCTGCTGTTCTTGTCTGGCAGTGTCACATCTGCGTGCATTGAAGGGGGAAAAGAAAAAAGGCTGTGAGTAGAGAATTAAGTGTAAATGCACTCTTGAACTTTTCTTCGCTCAGAGGTGACTGTAACCAGACAGATAAAATTGCAGAAAACATCATCGTGGGTATTGAATACTGACGAGGCACTGAGCTGCACCGTTCCCAAATCTCTCTCTTAAAACGTGTTCTGTTGTGCAACACCTTGGAGGCCTGGATCTGTGGTTAAATCAGATGCTTTCTAAATTATTCATGCACTAACACTCGGCCAGCAGAGTCGGTTAAACACTGAAATGTGCTGTTAATTCCAAAACACTTTCGTTGGAATATTTGGGTTGGGGAAGCAAACCAAGAACCTCCCGAGTGATCTTCACAGGGAGCTGAATGTTTGACTGCCGTGTGCTCTTGCAAAACATGGAGTGGAGGAAAATATTACACAAGTAAGGCTGTGTCCATCCCCAAAACCTACGATGCTTCACTTGTAATACAACTGGCTGCTCACCTGGAGCATCCCACGGTCCTTCAGCTGGTTTGGAGGCTTTTTGGTTTGTTGTTCTTGTTTCCTTTTTTGTCATGAAATTTCTTTCCATGTCACTGAGGAGTTGCTTTTTAAATCTTCTTTCTCCAGTATTGCCCTAATTCGGTTTTTGTGAAGCAAACACAACATAAATCAAAAGTAATTTCACTGCGCTTATTTTCAAATTGTTGGATTTTTGTTTTCTGGTGGCTGTGCTGCTGGCATGGCAACGCTGTAACCGTGCAAGCTTGGAAAATAAGAAAGCCTGAGTTATCAGTGTTATTATAAATAGTTATTAAAGCTGACAGGATTTTAAATGTTGTTATTAAGATTCTTAATGTTAACTTTAGGGTAGTGAGAGAATGAGCTGTGGCTCTGGCAGCTGGTGGGAGTTCCCTGCCTGGCTGCAGCTCCCTGCAGAACCACAGCTGGACCTCTGTCATCCATCCTCAGCTCTTCCCTCCCTTAGGAGGGAGGGGAAGGGAGGCTGGTTGGGCCTCTGAGCCGTTGCTGCTTGCGCAAATTGGTTTTCTGGAGTGTTGGTGGCTTTACGTAGGTTGTTAAGGAGGCGTTTCCTTTGGTAGGTGAGTGCTTCAATGGTGAAGTTTCTACCAGCACCATGCATCCAGGTGCAAGTGCTAACTGCTAGGAGAATCACAGAATGGCCAGGGTTGGAAGGGACCTCAAGAATGATGAATATCCAACCCCCCTGCCACATGCAGGGCCACCAACCTTCCCACCTAATGCTAGAGCAGGCTGCCCAGGGCCCCATCCAATCTGGCCTTGAACACCTCCAGGGATGGGGCATCCACCACCTCTCTGGGCAGCTGTTCCAGCACCTCACCACTCTCTCTGTAAAGAATTTCCCCCTGACGTCCAACCTCAATCTCCCCTCCCTCAACTTAAAACCATTTCCCCTTGTCCTGCTGTTATCTACCCTTTCAAAGAGTTGATTCCCGTCCTGTAAGGGAGAAGGCGGCTAAGGACGTAGGGTAAAACATATGAAATTTGAAAAAAAAGTGGTGAATATGGCAAGGTATTCACAAAACTCAGGTTTTGTTACACAGAGCTCGCTTCCTTGTAACAGGAACATGATTGCATCTTCACCAGTCAATGTAAGTTGGGGTGTACCTCAACAAACACAGTGTGAAACATTTGAGTTAAGCACAGAAATCCCGTAATTGCCTTTTTTTTTTTTTTTTTTTTTTTACCTTTTTGTGTGAAAATCTGTAATTTTTTGAAGTTTGTATCTGGTACGAATGTGAAGATGGGTGCCAAAACACATCTGTCAGCATCTTCTAATCTTCACGTTTGATAAAGCATGTAGACATGGGCAAATTGTAATTTCCATGATGAAACCACAGGGTGATGGACTGCTGCAGTGGCATGGAACGGCACAGAAAGGAAATAAATTTCACAAGATAAAAGGAGGGGTTTGAAGTGCATTTGCTTCTATTATAAGCTTTTGGAGGCTACGTGCACTACAATGTACTACCTGGGTTCAAATCTATTGGAGTAAATCCTCTTTGGCAAATAAAGCTTTCTTTGGGACTCCGCTTTATTAGAAAGGAGATTACTTGGTTTTGAGGGTCATTCTAGAGTAGCGTTTTGAATGAACTTGAGTTGCTTTCCAAGATAAACACAACCCTAGAACAAAGCATATCTGGGTTTTCTGTTACATACAATGGTGTTTTAAGAGCTTGCACCTGGCATGGCAGAGTGAGCATTAAAAGCCTGTGAAGAATTGCCAGTGCAACATATGGCACATCCCTCTGACAGATCCAGAATTGGTTTGGACTGGGCATGGGCGTGTTGCCAGGGGTTAAGGTTCTTGTTGCAGTGATATGTGGTAGTTAAGCATTTATCAGTGTTGTAACGAGGTGTAATTACTCATAATCTTCCATGAAACCCTTTCTTATAGGCAATCTCTATTTATACTTTCCCGTTGCTCTCTAAAGCCATAAAATGTCAAATCAGGACTGGTGAATTCCTCCTTTGTCTCCCTCCTGCAGTTGTATTGTAAAATAAGAGCTTATCTGTGGGACTACATCCATCATAAGCTATGGCTCCTCTGGGCAGTCACTGAGGGCAGAGGTTTGTCATGGGGTTTATCTTAGGTTCAGAATGACCCTGTATAGGGAAATAAGCCAAACTGTTGGTTTTTTAAAATCAAACCAGGTCTTTGTTCCAAGGATGCGTGCAGCACCAAATCTGAACGAGCGTCCGATGTCTTCGTAGCGCTGTTCGTCAGCAGTGGAACGTGGGAAGGCAGCTTCGGTTTCCCCTGCATCTGCTGGGATCCATAAAGATCAACCCGATGAAATATCAAAGCGGGGTGGATGCTGCAAGGTCACAGCCGCTCGGTGTGAACAAGGAGCCTAAGATGGGAAGGTGCTGGGCTGTTGGTTTTTTTGTAACGTGCTGCCATGTGGTCCCTTTCATAAAGCCTCACCTGTCTATCATGGGGTTGATGGGGTCCTCAGTTCTGCTGAACGCTGCTCTAGCACTTGGCTAAAGGGCATCACGGTGCTATTTCTGATTTTCTTCCCAAGGAGGATGCAAGGTACTTTTATGAAGGCGAGCAGTGGTGAGAAGGGCAGGATCTGCTCACAAGCCTAGGCTAAGCGTGGGGATCCTGGCACTGAGTGGATTTTTGTTAGAAGAGTGATGGAAATGGGGGTCCTTCAGAGCTCTGTCTGTGGCTGTGAGATGTTTTGTTCCTTCTTCCCCCTTCTTCAGCTTTTTTGCTGTTCAAGGACTGGACCATCTGGCTGGCAGATGATACCTTTACGTTTGTCTGTTTTCAGTTTTCCTACTATAAATCATCTGATTTGGCTGTTTTCTGTTGCATGAGCTCTTCCCAGTGTTTGAACTAGCTCTGCCCCAATGGGGAGCATTCTGCTGGGGCTCCTGCTCCTGCTGCGCCTTCCAGACAGCCGTGCTCTGAAGCCTCCAGATCAGATTCCCCTGCTGCCACAAACAGCTCTCTGTGCTGAGCACCACAGCTCCGTTTGCTCCACCAAATGGGCAGCGGGGTCTTTTTATTTGCAGGGGTTTGGGACCATGTGAGCTCCTGCCTCAGTGCTATGAGTTCTGTCAAGTCTCCCAGTGGCTCAGCTCAGCCAGCGGGATGAGGGACAACTGTTCTTTGTCCTGCTGCTCAGTGCAGCATGATGGTGGAGGATTTTGTCTTGGCCAGACGTGTGGTGGTTTCTGACGGCATCTTGCTGTCTGCCTCTTTAGCACAGAGCTATTTCTTGAAATCTTAACTCATGTCTCAGAACTGTCATGGGCCCTCTGTCTGGGGTGTGTGAAGGCATCTCGCTTCCTTTCTAAAAATTCAAGTGGCTCTTGTTGACAGCAGCAGCTCAGTCACCCTGAGTGCCTGAGTAGTGGTAGCTGCAATCAGTGCTCCTCACAGATAAGTTGGGTACAGATGATGCTTGAATGATCGTTGCTGGCCAGCCAAAATCCAGCTCAACCACAGAAAATTGTCCTTCAGTCTTTCTGCCTGGTTTCCTTGCCTGTTGAAGAGAAACTGTTCTTTTTGGAGTTGGCAGAAAGACAGCAGGTTTCTGTCCTTCCACTCTTTTCCTAAGAAACTCTGCTGCTGTTATTGGCAAAGCCAGCCAGTTTTGGTCATTTGGGGGAGGTCAGGAGGTGGAGGTTTGTCTGAAGCCAGTGGTGGTGCCTGGGGAAAAGTGAGAGCACAGGGCAGGTGATGGGGATACCCCAACTCGGGTGTTCTCCTAGCTTCCAGAAACTGCTGCTCAGAGACTGGTGGAGATGGAGGTGAACGTGGCAGTTCTGTGTGGATCTTTATTCCATAGGTTTGCACAGTCCTGAGCAAGGAGTTTGCAGAGGTGTGCCACATGTACTGAATGACCTCTCCTCTTGCTCTGTGCGCATGCGTCTGCTCACCTCGGTCTTGGATCACAACCTATTTAGAGCACTCTATGTAAACGCCTCATAGGAGGTCACAAGTGCATTGCTTAAAAACTCTGGAGACTGCTTCTATTTTGTCAGCATGTCTCCGGTCCTGACTTAATTTTCCGTTTTTGCATATGGCTGATCAGCCCTCAGACTGGCTGCTCAGATGGATCCACCATGCAGCCAGCAAGGAGGTGTGGTGCTGCTGGTAGTGCTTTGCAGGCAGACAGCGTGGAAGTTGCTTCAATGAATGTTTTGAAGCCAGGCCAGGGAGTGAATCAAACATGAATGACCGTGAGTCATTTCTGAGAACAACTCTGCTGAGGGTTCAAGGGTGAGTGGATGACCGCAGATAGCTCTGCTGTCCTTGCAGCAAGGAGGGGACCCACAACGTCTGTCTGGGTGTGTTTTAGTGCTGATTTCATGCTGCAGAGGGGAGGACTGGCTGTGACCCCTGAGAGCAGGTTTGCCCAAGGAGGAGAGCCAAAAACCCCTCATCCACTTTCCAGATCCCTGGAAGCACACATCGGTGGAGTCCTGATGGGTCTTGATTGCACAGCTCCATTCCCACCAGCCCCATGGCAAATGTGTGGGGTATTTGCTTTAATGACTGAGGGCTAATTTTCTTCTCTTTTTCTCTTTTAAAGGTGAACCCTACACCGCAGGGTACGCAAGCACTGCTGAAAATGATGTACTGCCCGCACTGTCGAGGTCTGATATCAGTGAAGCCCTGTTACAATTACTGCTTTAATGTCATGAGAGGCTGCTTGGCCAACCAAGGGGATTTGGATGCCGAGTGGAATATCTTTATGGGTAAGGCAAAGTGGGTTAAAACTGCATGTAAGTAAGCCCTGATATTATGTCCCCCCTGTGAATGGCTTTTGACAGTGGCCATATTTCTACAGTAGATTTTAAGGTATCTGTGGCAGGTATCTCTTTCTTTCACATCTCTGTATACAGTAAAGCTTTTGCAGTTAATATTAATTTCCGAATAAATGAAACTTTCATTGCACCAGCAACCTCGATTGAAGCAAACTTTAGGAAGGTAAAGCTGCCATGTGTTTGTAGGTTGGAGTGTCTCTTCTTGCTATAGCAAGAAGATATGTTGTGTGTGATACACGACCTCTGTCTTGATTCATTACAATGTCCAAAAGCCTGGAGGCTGAGCTAGATTAAGACCTCTATGAAGCAAGGAAAAAGAGTCCCAGTTAGTGTGGAGACTTGCTACCTCTTAAGCCATTTTGACCAATACTGCCCTTGGATCTGCTGCTGCAGCCTCTGCTTTCCTTTGCTGGCTCAGATCCTAGTCTTTTCCCTCTGCCTCCAAGGATTTCCATCACGAAGCCCTCATATCCTTTCACTGGTTTCTTTCTAATGTACGTACAAGCTGTTTTTTCCATATGACTTTTTGCATGTTTTTGTCACCATACAGCTGTCCTTCCTAAAGCCAGTTTTCTTGCTATGCAGTCTGGGAGGCTCCATCAGCCGTGGTGAGCTTTGGGAAAAACTGTAGACCTGTATTTTACATTAAAAATTTGAATGGAACATGTGTCTAAATCCATTTCTAAACAGCTCATTTGGTGCTCAGCTGCCATCCTTTAGAAATGTTGATAGGCTGTAAGTGATGCTCTGCAAGCACTTTTGCCATCGTCTTCCTCCTGTTTATTTCTCTTCCATGGTGTTATTTGGTATATGCTATAGACTGACAAGGTATGTATATCAGGTATATATGAATAGACTGAAATGTTTAATTCTACCTTGGGTCAGGACAGCAGAATTTGTGGCGCATGATGTTTTGGGGGCACAGGCAATAGGTAACGTTAAATGTTTTCATTTGTGCTCCTTTTCAAGGATCTTGATTTATCTGTGTAAGAGCATCCTTTGGGAGCAGTCACTTCACTCCAGTTAATGTGTGATGAAGTGCACATGTGAAGTTCCTGCAGCTACTGACGAGGCTGTGGTGCTCTTCCAATCCTGCTCTTGGAAAAAGGAGCTGTTAGAAAGAAAAGATTTCCCTTTCATTAAGCTGTGAGATTAAAAAAAAAAAAAAAAAAAAAAGCAGGGGGGAAATTGCTGATAATTGGCATCTCAGGCTGCATTCAAATCACAGAACTTGTTTTCTCATGTTTTGTGCATCGACTTTTCACTTTACTGCCTGTGCCAACTTACTTGTGTGCAGGATATTATTTTCAGAAGGCATATTTTTTAGCCTGTATATTCCATACAGGGAATTAAATGTGATGCTAAATTGGGTTTCCAAGTCATTCTCTGGGAGGCTGACACCCCGCCCCCCTCCATTCCTCCCAGCCCTCTTTCTCATGAGAATATTAAGTATTTCAGCTACAATTGTTGCTGAAACAGCTCAAAGCCAGGAGACTTGCAAACATCTAGTCCAAGTAGAAAAGAGGAATCCCATGAAAGGGAAGGGCATAATGCCAGAAAACAGACAAAAGCACAAGCAGCTAATTGCTGTAGGTGGCATGCAACTAAAAACGAAACTTGGGGGGAGCCAGCGAGCCCTGTCACATGAGACTGATCAGGGTCTGCGTACAATAATTAAGATTATTAAACAAGACAAAGTAAATAAATACGATTCCAGAATGGAAGCAAAGCTTCTTGCAGTGCTTCCTCCCTAAAGGGCTTCTTGGCCACTCATTACTTAAATACAGTCTTAGGCTTTCTTACATTTGCTGGCAGTATTTGCTGCTTTTTTTTTTTTTTTTTTTTTTTTTGCACTCTGGGCTGATCCTTGTGGTGGAGTACAGATACTGAAAACTGAAGCTGTGCTTTCTATGGTCAGTTTAATAACTGAAGAGGTGCAGGCTTTTTTTTTTTCCGTCTCAATTTGACTCTTGAGGCAAATAAACTTAAATCGATCTCGTGTTTGAGGGGGAAACGTGTGACAAATGGCCTTTGTGTATGTTTTTAAAAGTTTAAAAGGAAAAAAAACACAGCAACCCAGTTGCATGGGCTCTGCTGTTTTGCATTTTGGGCTTAAATACCAAGTTATTTATTATGTGTCGAAAGTAGATTTTGAAACTAGTAAAGATAGCTGAAAGGGGAAACTTGTAATAAATACTGGAAGTATGTGCAAAGTTATATGCGAGTGTAGAATAGGCATCTGCATATACATGTGCTTGTGCTTCTGTTGTTGTTTTTTAAAAAAGCACCTAATTTATGGGATTATTTCTCACTATTGTATGGCTAAGCGTTGCTTCTTATCTTTGCCTTTCCTTTTCTTCAGTAACCCTTTCTTCTCTCTGTGTCCATTGCCTGTTTTCACCCAGACTGACAGTATTCTATAGAGTTAGTGGTTCTGTGTGAAAGTCACTTGTGTAAAGCTTTTCCAAAACGGGGATGTTGAGTCTGTAGGTTTTTCAAGACAAAGCCTTCTTCCTGCCTTCCTACTGCAAAGCAGCATTTAAAGTTGCAGCGTATGATAACGGCTGAATTTTACTCTTTTTCTCTCATTTAACTGTCTTTAAATTATTTCACCGTCCATTCTCAGCACAATTGTACACCAATTAGACAGGGGTATACTTTGTTTCAAACGAGCTTTGCGGTGGGGGGGTGTGTAAGGCTTTCCTGAATGAGCAGTGTTAATCTCCAGTGCCTTTTCATGATTTTTCTTTTTTCCTTACAAAGATTTACTCTGCTCAAAGATGTAGAATTCAGGCTCCATATACATATCTGGAGGACTACTTTGTGCGCAAAGAATTTTTCCCTTTTAGAAATAATGATTGTTGTTAATGAATGGTCAAGGTCTTCTCTCTCCTTCCCTCCCCTTTTTAAATCAGATCTTGGGGTTAAGACTGAGAACTGCCTTTTGTTCTTCAAGTCAGACAGTGAGGCTGAAGATGTGGGTTTCTGATTATTTGTGGCACAATGCGAAAGAATTGCTTTCCTTCATGAGAGCGAGGTGCTTTGTCGCCAAGGATTGTCTCAATGCCAGCAGCAAGGACAAATGTATGCAGGAGGAAAAGGGTCTTTAAGGCATGGAGCTGTACGGTGTGGTGTTTTTGTTGTTCCTCCCCCCTCCAAATCCACTTCCATCTCCCCCAGCACATTGAGGAGAGACAGTCTTTGTCACGCTGTGTGTTTGTAATAAGTGACCAGGGTACATTTTTCACTCTGCTGGACTTTTTTTGTGATGCGGATCAAACTTGCTGAGCCACCTTGCCCTGCCTTATAAACATCAATTAGTTTGAGCTGGAACTGGAAAGGGGTGAGGGAGAGGAAAATCTTTTGGGGAGACGAGTTGCACCTAGGCTTTATGTACGGTTGTAGTGCAACATGCCTCCCCTCTCAAAGTGCCGCGATGTTCGTGTTATCTTGAATCCCAGCCAACCTTATTAATGTCAAATGTGGCTGCCAGAGGGAATCCACCGCTGGCTCTGCCTGCTGGTGGGGACACCAGCCAGCTCCTGGTGGGAGGTAGAAGTTTGTGGGATGGCCCCCGAATCAAAACCGAGGGCTGGGTGGAGCCCCCTGCTCCCCTCCTTTTATTTTTCCTTTTAATGAAAGTCGGTTTCATTTAGTGCTCCTCGCCAGTATCTAACGCCGCTCGCGAAGAGCTACAGTCGAACATATTCTCCAAAGGCAATTATTGCTTTCCTTATCTTTTATAGCCAGCTTTGGCAGCTCTGCTGGAGGCCGAATGCATTTTCTATATCGGCAGTCAAAGCAGAGGCTGCATTCCTTCTCTGTGATACATGTAACGCCATGGCACCATCGGTAACAAAGGGCCCAATTCGCTCTACATTCCCATGGTCTTGTGTATGGCCTGCCCGGCTCAAAGTTTACAAAGACGCCAAACAGCCAGAAGAATCGGGGTTTATGTTTCCTTTCAGTCTTTCACAAACACTTTATTGATCTGCGGCCTTCCCTGGCCACTCGGAGAATTAAGTAGTTACAAAATGGAATGATTTTCTTCTTTTAAAAACGACGCATTTTTGTGTGTTTTTATTATCTGCCCATTCATAATATTTTTATTTGAAATGAGCAGCTTCCTCCAAACTGTGATGGGATGTTCTTTATGCACGTGAAAAACCCCAAACGCTTTGACAGTGATGAACACATTTAAGTTGTGCTCCACTTGTTTACAAAAGTCTCCATTTGGTAGCACATCAAAAGCATTTTTCTCCCCCCTGGCACAATGGTATATTCATGCTAGCAGTCATTACTCAGAGATTTGAAGCATCACTTTATTGGAGCCCACCACAATGCAGTCTAAGATTCTTTGTTTCGTTTGTTATTACCTTCTTTAAAAAAAAAAAAAAAAAAAAAAAGCATTTAGTTCAGACCTGTTTGTAGGCACTGACGGCCAAATTCCAGCCGTGCCCTGCAGCAGCTCCAGCATTAATGGTGGTTGTGTCCATCTGCAGGGTGAGGGTGTTTCCTAGGGGCTGAGCTCCTCATGGGTTTTGTCCCTAAACATCCCTTGGATGGCACCACTGGTCCCTCTGATGCTGCATCTCCTCCAAAGCAATTTTTAGGTTGCCTTGATCCACTGATCAATCCTAAATTAATGCCCAGCCAATTTTTAAAACACTGAGCTGTCATTACAGACTGCGTACCTAGGGGAGGAACGCTTCTGCAACTTGTGTGGTGGTCTTGGTGTTGAGTTTTTGGGACGTACAGCTTTTAAAAATTTTATAAATATGCAAATAGGTTGACATATATATTTATAATTTTAAGGGTGGTGGTTTTTAATTTAAAAGGAATTAGACACTAAGGCAGCGCTATTAGTAAATTCTTTCACGTGTGGAGCATCTTTATAGGACTTTAACTGATAAGCAAAGTCCACAGAAGTTTTTTGCTTTTCCTAAGTGCCCTTCTGTGCTTAAGAGGAAAATGAATGTCACGAGAAACACGTTTCAAGGGAAATTAATAGACTGAATGTGAAACACCCATTTCTCCTTAATGGAGGAGAACAGGCGTATCCTTGGGAGGAGCTCCTTGGGACAGGGATCCTCGGGGCCATTGCGCTGGCCTTTGCGTCACAGCAGGGGGAATTCAAAGAATTCAATGCAATGCAAAATTAGGAGTTTGTGGCCTAGCAGCATGAAGTGATGCAGGAGAGGAGAGAACAGTCCTTTGGGAATGGAAAGACTGCAGAGAAAACGATGCAATGGACGAGAAAAGATGAGTGCTTAGCACGAGACGTGTGCCTGGAGCTGCCATTTAGGGGTGACTTGGAGAAGGCTTGAAAGCAATGCAGGTTGAAATCTTCAATGCTAATAATCATTTCGTAGTGGAAGCTCAGTAGCTCCTCTGTTTAATGATGTTTTTGATGAATACGTGCACGTCAGCATGGGAAGACTGACCTAGTGTTGGCTGAGGGACTTTTCCATTGCCCCTTTAGTTTACATGTGCCAAGCATTTACCCTGCTCTCCTGCTGTCTTCCTTTGCAAATTGTCTGTAAGGCCAGACTGTGCAATCATCTTTCTTCTCCAGGCACAGCAAAGTCTGGAGCTTTTTGTAAGGGTGAGGCTGCAGTGTTCTGTGTTGGTGTCATCTTCAGGATAGCACAAAGACCCTGGTGCCTTTCTCTCTCTCAGCGCTGAAAGCAGTCTCTAAAAACAAATGACACAAGGAAACCTTTAATAAATAAGTATGGAGTATGGAGAGGAGGGTTTTAGTAATGCTTGTTCTAATGGGAGTAGCTGATTACAGACTGCCTTCTGGCAGACTGCAAAGGCTTCTCCCTCATTATTGCTGCTTTTGATGTGTATGAGCCCGTGGCCGGGTGCTGGCAGGCTGGGAAGTGCCGACAAGCAGCCTGGTGATGTTCCAACCTCTGGGAATGCAATAGAATGTTTCCTGGAGATGTGTGCTGGTCAGAAGTGACACTGCAGTGGCAGCTTCGTGGTCCTCGCTGACCAGGTCAACACTGCATCTTGCCTCAGTGTCTTGTTCACGTTGCGTCGGGTGGAGTTCCAAATGCCAACACCATGTTGCCTTTTACAGGGGTCTGGGAGAATGTTGGTGAGTGTTATCGTTGAGACAGCTCCATTAAAAAACCTTTGCTTCTCTCTCTGTGTTAGGTTCGATGCTGCTGGTAGCAGAGAGGCTGGAGGGGCCTTTTAACATTGAGTCAGTCATGGACCCCATTGATGTGAAAATTTCAGATGCCATCATGAATATGCAGGAGAACAGCATGCAAGTGTCTCAGAAGGTAAATGAGCAATGGGTGCACAGGTTTTTTATTTATCCGGTCTCCTATATTCCCCTATTCTAGTTGATTTGGGTTTTTTCCTTAATGCCTTTTCAAGTATACAGAGAGCTGATTTATTATTTTGAGGGGCTGTCTGCAGGCCTCAGCTGGGCTCCAAAGCGGAGGCTTCATGTGAGCTCCCATTTTCTAAGCCCGTTTCTTTCCCTTGCCCAGGTTTTCCAGGGATGTGGCCAGCCAAAAACCCTCGCACAAGGCCGAACCGCTCGCTCCGTCTCTGAGGGTGGTTTCAGTGCTCGTTTCAGACCCTACAACCCCGAAGAGCGGCCGACCACAGCTGCAGGCACGAGCTTGGACAGGCTGGTGAGTGCCCCGTCCTGCTGGTACCACTCAGGTGCTGCTCCCCCATGTTGAGTGTGCTTTTTCCACTGGTAATTTATAGGCTTTTTAACACTCCTTGGCTGTCTTAAACTCTCTGAGGGGTGTAGTCTGCCCATGGCTCTGCATGCGAATTACCTCAATGCTTGTGTGTCAGAAAGTGCCTGTTTTAAAGGCTTCGCTTATGAGTAATATGTGTTTGAAGAGCGGTGTTTAATTTTGTATTAAAAAAGTAAATCAACCATCAAAACGAAGCAACTTTACATGCAGCCTAACGAGCTGGCCTGTGCACGTCTGTTGTGATAAAAATACCTTTCCAGCTTCACTTTTAATGAGTCTTTGGTATTCTGGACTGTGTCCTGCATTTCTTTTTTTTTTTTTTTTTTAATAGGTTACTGATGTGAAAGAAAAGCTAAAGCAAGCCAAAAAATTTTGGTCATCTCTCCCTGGCAATATTTGCAGCGATGAAAAGATATCTGTGGGCACGGGCAACGAGAATGAGTGCTGGAACGGGAGCGCCAAGAGCAGGTTTGGAGACGTGGCTGTGCTGGGTGAACACTCCCCTCCTGCCCCAGCCATCCCCCTGGGCAGCCCAGAGCTTTACTTTCGAGCCTTTGACTCTTAGGAACCTGCACACAGGCTGCTCCATTGGCCCTTCTTGTAGCCAGGGGAACTTGAATGAATCATAGAATTGTTTGAGTTGGAAGGGACTTATGAAGGCCAGCTAGTCCAACTTTCTTGCACTGAAAAGGGGCGCCTGCAGCTCAGTCAAGTTGCTCAGAGTCTGGTCCAGCCTGACCTCAAATGTTTCCAGGGACAAGGTATCCACCACCTCTCTGGGCAACCTGTGCCAGTGCTTCACTAAAGCAAAACTGTAGGGTTGTTTAAGCACTGTGTGGTGGCTTGTTTTCAAGTATATCCACATGCAGCATCTCTCTGCACCTAGATGTTTTACTGACTACTTGCAGATTTAGGAAAGTGATGTGTACAAAATCTTGGCCAAAAGACTGGGGATGCTTCTCCTGCATTGTTGCTTCAATGTCTCCAGTTTGTGCTTCTCACATGGTGCTTACCAGCATCTGTTGCTGAGTTTCTTGGGTAAAGGAGATGGAGGCTGGTAAAAGATCAACTTCTGTTCTGTTTGAGGACAGTGGCAGAAGGGGACCAGTGGTTTTCATGCACGCTTTGTGTGGAAAAATAGTTACAATTTTTTTTTTTTTCATTCTTCTAAGAAAGAAATTACCAACACATGAGTAAGTCAAAGGATTTCTGTCATATGGTTTATGTAACTGTTTAACTTTTATTTTGGAAATAGAAATTTCTTTTTCTTCTGTTTGCTTACTGAAGAAATAAGCAAAATCCAAGTTGGTCCATGCAAAAAAAAAAAAAAAAAAAAAAAAAAAAGTCCAGAGTTTTCCAGCAGTTTTTCTTAGCATTTACAGTTTTTGCTCCTGATATTTTTGAGGCACAAGATTGAGTCACACTGCATTCATTTTTCACCATTTCATGGGTGAACTATGCATTGTTCAGCTAGGGTCATGGTTTGGGACTGTCAAAAGAAATGACTCTACCTCTCCTGAGGTCTTGTTCATCAGCATCTTCTGCAGAGGTTTTCACAGCAGATCTCCTGCTGCACGCCAGGTCTGGCACCAACAAGGAGGGGAAATGGAGACTTTGCAGAGCAAGCGAAGAGAAGTGGGGGGGACCCTGGGGGATGCTGGCCCTTGTTGACTGCCATTCGAGGTGGATTGGGCTTCACTGTTACTCTCTTCCCTATAGCTCTAGAAGTGCTCATCCACACTTTGGTCTCTTGCTCTCTTAGCAACATGTGTTATTGATAACAAATAATAAAAAGAAACTCTTAAAAATTGAGGGTTTGAGCAAGCCCTTTAGACATATGCTTACATCTCACTGCCCAGCACCAGGATCAGAAGAAAGAGAAGTGTTGTATCTGTGGTCTGTAATATAAAAGGTGTCGAGTTCTGCTCTGTAGGACAGTACTGCAAATACCTGTTCCAGGAGACATATTCTTGTGGGTTTTGTTGCTCAGTCTCTCATTTAAACCAGCAGATTGTCTGTGTTGAGGTGTGCAGCAGTGCAGACCTAAGCCATGCACACCTCCTCAGGCAGAGCAGGATGGTGGTTGTCTGCTTCGATGAGCTGGGTTATGTTATCTCATTTTCGAAATCACAGATGTTTTTCCTGCTGGGGTTATTAGAGAAATTGTATCTCATGTCTGCATGGTAAGAAGTACGTCTATAATACCGCAGCTTGATTGCAAAGGCACATTATGCAAAGCCAGAATGTCTCTTGCCTCCCACAGTTCCCATAGGTTTCTTGGGTGTAGCTATGAGCCCAAAGATTGTTTTCCCAGAAGTGTCATCTAACTGGACATCAGGCAGCTCAACGGCTCGTTTGCTGTGTTGCCTGCAGCAAGCTGATTTATGCTGTTGTAAGCTATTATTACTATAAACCTCCAATCTTCCTTTTTTTTTTTTTTTTTTTTTGGACTGGGAAGAAAATTCTTTTCCTTAGCTGTCCAGTCACAGGGGCACAGGATATATGAAAACAATGTTTGATTTTCCATGCTACAAAGGCTGCGAGGAACTGGAGAAGTGCTTGGTGAGGGCTGATGTGTGGGAAGAAGGCATTAGGCTTAGGAAATTACGAGGATGGGGGGGGTGGGGGGGTGGCATCACTGGATTTCCCCACTCTCACCCTTTGGTGTGGTCCCCACTTAGTGCAACTCCAGTAATGGCCAGAGTGGTTTCTTTGTAGGTACGACTTTGCAGTGACTGGAAACGGCTTAGCAAGTCAAGTGAACAACCCGGAGGTGGAAGTCGATATTACCAAGCCAGACATGGTGATTCGCCGGCAAATCATGGTTCTGAGGGTGATGACCAACAAGCTGAAGAATGCTTACAGTGGGAACGACGTCGACTTCATTGACGTCAGTACGTTTGCTGTCGTTTGCCTTTTACTTTATTATTTTTTTTTTTTAAATTGGATTTCATGCTAACACGCGGGGTAGCTGGTTAAGTGTCAGCTATCTGTAAGCGTGTTGGTGAGGAGGATGGGGAATGACACGTCTGGCAGGCTCTGAAAGGGCGCTCATCAGTGCCAAAGTGCTCTGCGAGGCATCAGCAGTCTCCTTATACCAAGAGCATCACGGAAGTATCTGTGCGTTTGTTGTCTTCTCCCTCTCCCCCTCCCTCTCTTCTGCCATTTGCAAGCAATGCCTCGGGCTGCAGAAGGCAGAGGGCTGCAGCGTGTCTCTTTCCTGCAGGTGAAGAGAGCAGCGGGGAGGAGAGCGGCAGCGGCTGTGAGTTCCAGCAATGCTCCACGGAGTTCGAGTTCAACGCGACTGAAGTTACTGGAAACTCCAACAAAAGTGATAAAAAAGTGAACGTTTCTGCCGCTCCCAGTAGCGGTTTATCACAAGCAGCCTTGTTCCTTAGCATTTTGGTCTTGGCCATGCAAAGACAATGGAGATAATTGTGCAGCATAGGGAGAAAAACAAGACTTTTATTATCAAAGTTAGAAGGCACCCGCTTTCACTTTTATACCATCTAGTGACTTTGCTTTTTAAGTTAATGGACAACAGTGTACAGTTTTTACTATGTTGCCACTGGTTTTAAGATACTGGTATTTTTTTCCCTTGCTATTCTGGGATTAACAGGAATGGGGCCTGTCAGTCTGTCCCGTTCACCAAGAGTCCATGATAGAGGTGGATAACAAAAATGTATATACAAGCCTGTAGTTAGCTCTGCATTCGTCTTTATCACTTTTCTTTATTTTTTTTTTTTTTAATTTTATTTTATTTTACCACATCTCTTACGAGAAGAAGAAACCCACGGTCCTCTCTTGGCATGTAACAAGTATGTGTTTCTGAAATGAGGAATATCTGTACAGAGGCAGGTTTTATTTATCATGTTATCTTGTGGGGAAAAATAATTACCAAACAAGCAGAAAACATGTTTCATGTAGTTAACTTCCCATTTATCCGCCTTATGTTAGTTGCCTTATCTGGAAAGAAGTGGAAGTAATTTGTCTTTATGATGTGCTGAAAGTGAAGATGAAGGCAGAGCTGGTCAGCGTGCCAAACGCCCCATTTGCTGAAGGTGGTGATGCCAGGAGCAGGTTGTACTTTCTTTACGGGATGTTTGGTTAAATTGGAAGAGACTGTGGAGAACTCCAGTTTCGTGGATGCTGAGAAGAGTTATATCACGTGTTCCCCCGGATCCTTGCAATTAGCTGTAACTCGTGTAGGTCAGTCCCCACATGCATCCCCCGTGGGAATAAGGCATTAAACTTGTTCAGTTGGAAGCAACTTGTCGTGTCACAGATCCAAATGCCAACACGTGTCTTGACTGCAAATCTGTTAGATGAACGCTGGATTAATTATTATTATTATTATTTTTAGGAATACTTTGCTGAAGGTGAACTGGGGGGGAGGGGCTGCTGGTTTTGTTTTTGCAGCTTTGGTTGGATGCAGAAGGTAAGGACCAGCCGGGCAGAGCTGCAGTGCTGCAGACAGATCAGGGTAGGAGCTGGCTGGGCTGAAAACACCCCTTTTTGGTGCATTTGGTCACCTGGGATCTGGTGCCCTGGCACTGAGCAAGCACAGCTTTCCAGCACTGCCCTTCTCTCTCTATCTGTGCCTTTTGTGGTTGGAACAGCATAGTGGTGAACAGCAATTCATTAATAAAAGAAATTCTGTTTTTAAGAAAAAAGAATTTAAAGAGTTTAGGGGGGTGAAAAAGAGTCTTCAGAACGACTGTGAATTACTCTGCATGTCTCCTGCTTTAGGTATAGCCTTTAGGTCTGGCTGGGTGCTGGGATCCAGCCAGGAACACAATCCAGAGAGAGAGAAGGTTTGCTGTATTCCAGTCTTGTGTTGTAAGGATAATTTTCTATTTTTATATTGAAGCATTAATTACTTGTTAGCTCAGGGTCAGCGTTATGTTCAACTTTATTTTCACACCAAATTTCTGCAAAGCTATAAAGATGAAGTATTCTTGGCCGGTGGAAACAATCCTGGAGGCTTAATTTTGCTAGAAGTAGCCCGTTATTTATTAAAACATGATGTTAGTGGAGTAGGGATATTCTGGCTATTTTTCTTTAGAAAATAAATCACGGAAGCATAAAACTGAAAAAGTTATAAATTTATGTGTGGGAAAAAATGGATTGTAAATAGCTAAGTTGCCTTGCGAGGAATTGGAAAATGTGCTGATACTTAGAAACTACCTCAGTTCTGAGGAATTTCCTTTCTAGCTTTGAGTGCTATTACATTTACTTGGTAGAAGTGAATCTGGTCTCCAATATGTAGCTGAAAGAGTTATCCCTATAGACCTTGTTAGATTGTTTTTAATTTAGAGGGTTGAACTACATCCAGCTGTTTTCTTTCAGCTAAGTTCCCTAACAAAGAGAATTTCTGAATTAAATATTGCTGATGGTTTCCATGACTTTTACTGATTTGTTTGGTTTCATGGCATTTTTTTCTGATTGCCCTTTAATTATTTAAATGGTTCTAGCCATTTGAATTTTAACCCTGAAATAAACAAACCTTAGATGCACTACCATTGTAAATATACCACGCTAAGGTCTGACTGGATAACCCTTCTGGCTTATACCCAGCTGGCAGGCCGGCAAAGTTAAAGGAAGAAAAAAAAAATAAAATAAATTAAACTTCTTCAGAGCTCAGAGAATGGTGGAACAAAAGCCCTTGTGTTCGGAGTGGCTGACTTTTCCAACATCTCAGTTTTTGGCGTAAGTGTTCATCTGTCAGAACGTTGCTTGTAAATTCTCCTGCTTTTGAGCCTTCTGCCCAGCGTGTACTTAAAGGAGAACATTTCTGACTTTATCATTTTACATCTAATTGCTTACTAATTATTATTCACTAGCTTGGTAAAAGCGGACAATGCAAAGACCTGCCGTGCGTTTTAAACGTGTCCAGCTGATGCTGTTAACAGCACAACAATCCTCTGCTATATCAAGGACAGATTTGTCACCTGGGGCTACAGGAAACAAGAGTAAACATCAATGTAGGATGATCAAAAGTTGTGTTCCTGCTTTTATTTTGTGTTTGTGTGTGAAATCGGCTCTCTGACATGAGCTCGTAAACTAAACCATACGGGTGGGACCGAGGTGGGCTGCTGGCTGGCCGGAAGGCATCTGCTCCATTCCTTCCAGTGTTTCTTTTTTCCATATAACCATTGCCATTATGGCCGTGCTTTAAAGAACAATTTCCATGCATAAATTAATTATTGAAATGAATGAAGTACTAGCGGGCTTCGAAAGAGAAGGTGGTGTACTTCCAGATCGGAATAAAGAATCCAGTGAGAGGAGCTGCTGTAATTTTTGATTATTTCTGAAACCTGATGGTGCTGAACTCTCCCTTGCCATTCGCTTGTTGCTTTAGCTGGATGCAAGACCTCTGCCTCAGAGCTGGCTTCTTGCTCACACTGACATCTGGTATCAGACACTTCAGAGCAAGGCACGTAAAAAAAAAACCCAAACTTTCCATTTCTTTGTATGCTTTTAATGTAATGTGTCCCACAGTAACCTGTGGCCCTGTTTGTCACCCTACCAGCACCTCTGACACCCTCCTCCTTCCTACCTCCCTGCTGTGAAAGTGGCTGCACGCTGTATGGCTGACCTCACGTCAGTTCTGCTGCCTTGGCTCACTGTCTTTGCTTTCTAGCACACAACCTCAGCATTTCTCACCTGTTGAAGGCTCCCTCGCTGGCACATCCCCATTTTGGGAGCAGCAGATGGGCAGGTCCTACCAACACAGGCACAGCTGGGACATCTCAGTGCTGAGCAGCAAGGATTTGTGCCAGTGGGAGCTGGAAGGCATCTTTGCTGCTGCAACCTGAACGTGAATACATCCATCTCCCATTAGAAGAAAATAAATGGCACCTGCATTTTGTAGTCCCACTCCTGGCTGGTGAGAATCCCACCACAAGGTGGGATTTGTGGCCAAGAGCGAATGCCTCTGGGTCAGCCCTGTCCCATGCTGTCCTTACCAGTGCCCCTGGGCTTGATGCTGCTGTCTCCCTGTCCTGAGCAGTTGTGCTGCATTCCTTCGTGGCATTTTCTTTCACGTGGCAATGATTTAATGATTTAAGGTGATCCATATCTGCAAGACACATGTTGACTAACGATTGTGTAATAGTGGCAGGTTTTTTTTTGGACTGCCTGAATGTAATCCAACCTCAGTGCTAACACTTTGCGATAATGCTGTTTCAAGCACCACTTTGGTGTTGTTTTGCTTTTGTTTTGCTGTTGTTTGGGTTTTTTTTTTTTTGTTTGTTTTTCTTTTTTGTTGTTATATTCTTTTTAATCCTCTGCCGTGGTTTGTCTGAGGGCATGTAACAGTGTAAATTGCCTGGGAAGACACAGCTCTTTATGGGCTAGCTGTAATTCTGGGTCAAGTGTGCTTAAATTGCTGTAATTTGTATCTAATGGATTACATGGATTGAGAGCCCTTTTATAACTGTTGGAGCAAGGAGGGGCTGCCTGCCTGGGGAGGAGGGGAAGGCATTCTTTGTCCTTCTCATCTGAAAGGGACCTTCCCCTTTGGCAGCCCTGATTTGGGCAGCCTGCCGAGACGGGGCCTGGGAGGAGATGTTGGCCATACCTGCCAGGTGGTGCAGGATTACCAGGGAAGAAATGCACATTTAAACCCTGTGTGTGACCCCATGCAGAGTTTGCTGGCGGTGCGTCCCAGTGCTGCATTGCCCTCCCATCTCCTTCCCACTGGGTGCTGTTTCTCTGGAACTTGCTCTGCCTTGATCCCCACATTCCCTTTGGGATCCTTTCAGCCCACTATCATTCACTTTGTCCCTTGTTTCCGTGTTGGCCTGGCTGGCTTTTCCCATACTTCTTGTTCTTTGCTGTGGATCCTCTTGTCTTTGTCGCCTCTGCCACAACACACCTCCTTTTAACCTCCAGCTGTAGAGCCCTGGACCTGTTAAAACAAAAAGAGTTTTCTTATTCTTCCCAAAGCAGCTCTTAAAATCTCCACCTCCTGCCCCTGTTGCACGTTTCATGAGCCAGTTTCTCTTGGAAGCTCAGGATGGAGCACGCTGTTGGGAAGGGCAGCAATCAGCTGACAAACCTGCTTGGGGTTTTGGTCCAGCAGTGCCCACCACGTTTGGAGCAGCTCAGGACCGAGGATGAGGTGAGGACCCTTGGGTTGTGCCCCTGCAGCACTGCCACATCTCCAGCAGAGGATGAGCAAGATGATAGGAGAGCTTTGCTCTGAAAGGAGGCTCAGTGGGAATCAGCGCTCTGCATCACCTTGCTTTGCATCGCCGTTCATCTTCATGCCCTGCTGCCTTGTCTCCTGCTATGTGTGTCATTAATTCCTGTAATCTGATGCAAATCGATATGCTAAAACCCTCATTAATTGGGTTAGTGATTTATACTAATGAGACTTAAAATCTTGGAGAAGGTTGAGGGTATTTGTTCCTCCTCTAAATGGCTCGAGGAGCTATTGTCAGCCCCACAATGCCTGGCCCTTGGCTGGGCTGGTAATTGCCTCGTGACTGTATTTGCATCAACATAATGGTGAGGATGTTAGCGGGAGTTAAGACATCCCATCTTTTCCTGGGAACAGGAAAACTTGGGATTAGCAGGGTGGAATGTGGTTGCCTGCGTTGCTCAGCCCCATTGTGTGGGGCGGCTGCTCTTCACCTACCATCCATGTCCATTGCTGCTTCCATCATCTGATTTTTTTTCTCTGAGCTTTAGCTGTAAAATGAGGCCTGTCTGCAACTTGGCACAGTAGGAATTGGCCAGGCTTCTGCTTTTTTTTTTTTTTTTTTTTTTTTTTCCTAGTGGGAAGAAGCGGTGATTATTTTTAGAAGAAATGGTTTTGTCTGTTAAGTTTAATGGGTTGAAATGCTGTTTTGGCATTTGTGAGCCTTCAAAACAGCTTTGCTGAAAACCCCATTTAGCATCATCAATAATACAGTAACGCCGAGCATCCCCAGGGACAGGCCACTAAGACAATAGCTGAAGCCTTACATTTATAAAGCTAATTGTCTTACATGCTCAGCTGTTTCCCTGCACCAGTGCCACACACGTTTCTGTTTGGTGCAAGAAGTGTATCTGAGGGCTGTGAAGTCTGCAGGAGGCTTTTCAGTGATGTTAACAGGAGGTGCATCTGCATTTCCAGGGACTTTTATCTAAGCAAGGTCATAGAGATGTATCAACGGTGCTGTTTCAGTAGAAAAACTATTCTGATTTAACAAAGAAGCTGTTTTTCTTTTTTCTTTTTTTTTGTTTGTTTCATTTTTTTCTTCCTCTCCCCCCCCCTTTTTTTTCTCCTTTTTTTTTTTTCCTTCCTTTTTATGCCTTCATTTAAAGCCCCATGATGGGGCGGATACGTATCAGAGTTGAAATGGGCAATCCCACATCCATCTGTGCCTTTTTGGTTGGGTGCTGGAGGCATTTCTCAGTGCATTCGTCTTCAAACCATCCCTCTGAGTTTAGGAGATTTTGCTCACCCTGCCCTGGTTGCAGGTGAGGAGCTTTTGCTCCAGTGCATGCGTGGGTTTGTGTAATAAAGCAAAAAGCTCCTCCTCCTCCAGTAGGACTGTCTCCTACTGAAACAGTCCCAGATGAGTTTGTTGTTGGCTCTGAATTTTCCATGCTTTCTTTTTGAGGACGTTCCAGGTAAAATGTGTTGGGGAATGAGAGGAGGCACTGAGAGCTGTGAGGCAGTGGTGCCTCCATGGCTGGGGCAAGGGTGACCTTTGACTTTTTTTTTTGTGGCTTTGTTTCTTTTGCTTGTTTCCATGGGGAGGAAAAAAAAAAAAAAAAAAAAAAAACAACCAAGAATATGCACATTTGGAGAAGATTTAGAATACATAACTGCTGTTTATTCATTATGAGGATGTTAAGATGCGTGTGCCTTCAGAAACAGTAGACTTCATTATTAAATAAGCATTTGTTGCCACAAAATAGTGGTGGGATTTTGGGGTTTGTGCAGGGATGGTTGGGGAGCAGTGTGTATGTGGGAGAACAGCTCTCCACAGGCAGCCAAGGGCCAAGAGGGGACAGATTACAAAGACACCGTTGTCTTTGACAGAGGTCTTCCAGAGCCTCGTTGTCTGAAAATAATTAGCCAAATAAATTAGGTGTGTTGTATTCCCTGCGTATTTCATGCTGAATAACTCTGACATTTGGCTTCCTAGCTAAATGGTAATGTATATACAGCAGATAGCTCTGCTGAGCCTTTGGTGGCCACTCCAGCATCACTCCTGCTTGCGGCATCCTCCAGATGATTGCAGGACTGAGGCTTCTGGAAGGGAAAACTTTCCCCTGCATGGAGAATTAGGAGAACGTTCTTCTCTGAAAGAACAGTGAGGAGTTGGCACAGGGCTGCCCAGGGAGTGGTGGGGTCACCATCCCTGGAGGTGCTCCAGAGCTGTGGGGATGTGGCACTGAGGGACGTGGTGATGGGCACGGTGGGCTGGGTTGGGGTTGGACTGGATGATCTTAGTGGTCTTTTCCAACCTGAATGATTCTGTGGTCCAGTGATGCTGTGATTTGTGTACAGCCATGAGAAAATCTGGGTTTTGGCCTGTCCTGATGCACACAGGTTGTATTCCATCCTTGGATTTTCAGAAGGGAAAAAAACAAACAACCCAAACCTCCCTCCAACCCCCCATCACACACACGCTGGTTGGGTGAGTCAATGCAAAAAGCAATGAAACAGCATCCCCACCACAGGAGTGACTGTCAGGGCTGTGCAGGAACCTTTCCTGATGAAGGCAGGGATTTTAGGGACCCATGCAAACAGTCCCAAGGGCTGGCAGCAGCTGCAGCTCAGCAAATTGCAGGCAGCGGTTTTGTGGCTCTGCTGGCTCCTCACCGAGACAGCCGAGTGGTTTTAACGAGAGCACGTAAGTTAAAACTGGTTTTCTGCTTTCAAAATGAAGGGCAGACTATGGCTGTTCAGGTTGCTGTTTTAACTGCTCCAGATGTCAAGCACAGCTCAGCCGAGATCAATGCGTAATCCAAAGGAAATACTGCTAATTTCAAAGGAATGTGGTCAATATTTAAATGTTTTGGATCTTTTTAACGTGTAGACGGTGGTAGTGGTCTGGCTGGGCTTATTAACTTCACTTTTGCAGCAGTGATTCCATTAGCATGAATTAATGTCTATTAACATTATTGATTTTCATTTATTTTAACATGCGGGCCTGTAACGGTATTAATTATTTCAGACATTCTCCAAGGCTGTGGTGAGTCAGAAGCTTGTTTAAGGCCTGATTCCACAAGCTTTTATCCCTCCAGTTGCTACTTAAGCCCTGACTTTGCTCCAAGTCTATGGAGCCGCTCCTGCTGCCTCCAGCAGCGCTGGGGCTGAGCCCATGCTGGTCCCCCTCCCACCCCATGCACACAGCTTCATGCCCTGTCCATGCATGGCTTGGGTTGGCTTAACCTGAGCATGCCACTTCCTGAAAAGAAATCATCCCACTAATTGGGTGTACAGGCATGGGGAGACAATGCAGCTCAGAAACCTTCAGTTGAAAGACCTGGCCTTCCTATTAAACTATTCCCTAATCAAGCCTAGGTAAACTTATTTTTTCCCTTTCTTGACTTTATGTGTCTATGAAGCATAGCAAGGACATTTGCACTCTTAAGGCGAAGAGGAGCAGCACAGTCTGTGACTTTTTTGTGATAAAGCTTTCCACTTTTTTCATACCTTTAAATAAACCTGTCTCCTTTATGCCAAGTTGAGCAATAGCTCAGGAGAACACTGGGAGAGAGAGCTGTGTCTTAGGGAGCGAGAAATGGACCTGTTTGTCAACAAAACAAGAAGTTCACAACTTATTTTCTTCACAGGTTCTCTGCTTTCAATGGCTGTTGAAATATTTTGCCTGTAGAGGTCACATATTCTTAGTGAAGGATGGTGGCTTTTTTGGTAAAAATATTTTTAAAAGCCGAATGATTTCCATTAAAAAAAAAAAAAAGTTTTAAATCGTTGGTGAAAATTACAATCAGATGAGATGTATTTTTGGAAAGAGTAAAAGCTCAGGATAAACACAACCCCCGGTGCACAAAGATTTCGGTCTGCGTCAGAGAATGTGTCCCATAAAACCAAACCTTTAGTTCCTTTGTCTGCAGAAACCTCACCCTTTGTTCGTGCCTAAGAAAAATGTTTCTTGTTACTGAAAGAGTGTTTGTCTTGCATGAAAAAAATGTTTCTGTGGGAGATGTTTTGCATTCGAGTGACGCCAGAGAGCCAAAATGTTGAGCTGTGTTGGCCGTAAGACCGCAAGCTGATGAAGCTGGAACAATTAAATTGAAACCCTTTGGGGAAAGGAAAGGATTTCCCCTCCCTCTCAAGGCAAGTGGGGCTTGCATATGCCAGGCTCTTCTTTGGTGGGAAATAATCCCGGGGCAGGCGATGTTTGAGGCTGTGTAGATGTGCACTGCAAGGGCTGAGCACGGCAGGATGGAGCCTGGTGGCACTGCTGGCCCCAGCTGGGAGCACATCTGGGCTGCACATCTGGCACTGCGCAGCTCGTCTGCCCACAGACACTCTGCTATTTCTGCCTCTATGCACTAGATGGCATTGCCAACTTAGCTAAGGGAGCGGGCTGTGCCTAGGGCTGGGCAAAGGGCTGGGCCAGCCACCCCATGGGCACGGTGGCACTGTTGCCCTTGCGTACAGCATCATTTTGGGTCAGGTTGTTGCCTTTTGCTGCCTACAACCATAGCTTTGCATCAATCATTTGCTTCAGTGCTCTCCTGGCTGTGTGTGCTGGGATCAGTGACAGGTGCTGATGCATGAAGATCTGTGTGGGCAGAGGATGTAGCTGAATGATTTTAACCTGGTTCCTTGGAAATGGTGCTGAATGCCTGGCACGTCCTGAAAACACAGGAACCGTAAGCCTTCTGAAACTATCACTTGCTCCTTGCACTTTCAGCTTGTTTTAAGGTATCCGTTGTTATTTCTGTGTTCCTCTATGTCTGTTTGTATCTGCACTCCAGGGCGTGCTCTGTGTTACCAGACTAGCTGGGGCTGTGTGGTACACGCTGGGTGTCTGTGCTCTGAGAACTTCCAGCCCTGCCAGAGCAAAAAAAAAAACAACCCTCATAATATAATATAGAGATGTGTCGACACAGCACTGCTCTGCAGACTTGCAAACAGCCTTTTCCCTGCATGCAAGTAAACGTTTGGTTGTGAGGAGAGGTGCTCACACCACTTTGTTGGGGTATTTCAGTTTGTATGGATGCCGAGCTGGCTGCCTTGCCTCCCAGTGCAAGGCTTTGGGCAGAGCTGCTCTTGGAAAGTGTGCACTGGTGTGCAGCTGAGCTCCCTGGAAGAGGAACTTGGCCTCAGCGTGTTGTTTGGGCCATTGTAGTGCTGTCAATCATCGATTCCTGGTTTCATGCCTTGTTTTGCATGAGATATATTTTGTATGATCTTTGGCTCTGTTACACTCTCAGAGACATAAAGCTTTATTTGCAGCAAAGAACGAAGGCAGCTTTGAGCTGCATTGACTTTTTTTTTTTCTCCAAGCAAAGCGGAAATGCTAACTGTCTTAGCAAGCAAAAAATCTGCCATCATAAAGAATATAAATTTACCTTTTTCCCCCATCCGTTTCAAAGCTCACCAAGAGCACAATTCAGCCCTCGGTGTTCCTAAGGACCTGGGTAATGTGACATGCTCAGAGAACCAGAACATCTGTATCTGGGGCTGTGATGTGGACAGGAAATGTGCATTTTTACTGCACGCTCAGGAAAGAAATCTCATTAGATTCATGTGATCTCAAACCAATTATATTCCCTGTGCACAAAAAAGAAAAAAAAAAAACAACAAAACAATCCCAAACAACCAGGCCTCAAGCAGTGCAGCATATATATTTAAGGCAATGAACATACAGTGTCATCATCTCTAATGTCCTTCCTAGTGGGATGAGCTGGGAGCATGTGTATGGGCATAATCCTGGAGACTACAGAAATGAGTATGTGATTGCAGAGTACCAGAAGTCTTCAGCTTTATTAAAGGGGATGGTTTTCCATAGAATCATAAAGGTTGGAAAAGACCACTAAGACCATGTAGTCCAACCATCAAACGCATGAGCTTGGAGCATTGGTGTCCAAATATCACCGTTTTTATGGTCGCTCTGAGCTGTGTTCATCTGCTGGATGAATAAGTGCGATGCTCATATTTACAACTTAAATTGTGTGAGTATTAAGCTGACCCTCGCTCTGCCAGGCTCGACTGCTTCCATTTCACGCTGCTCATTGAAGTAGGGAAATCTTGAGAAACTCTTTCAATGCGAGTTGCCTCTGCATGACCTTGTGGTGGCTTCGTTTGGAAGAGCAGGTCAGGAACGCTTCCCAAAGTCCACCCAAAGCCTTCCCATGTAGCAGTTCCTTTGGCTCCATAGACTGTGCTGTTGGTGAAACCTGACGTAATTCTGAAAGGCTGTAAAACTACAATGTTCTCACCCTATAAAAGACCCGGCCCACCTTGGTGTTGTAAGCAGGCAGAGGTGAGCTGTGGTCTTCACGTGTACTGGGGCAATTGCTGTGTTGTGAGTGCAGAGCCATCTTGGCCTCGAGTTGGGCGCTGACATTTGTGCTTTCACGACAGAATTAATATCTAACAGCATGTTTCAGGATGTGCTGAAGACATGATCTGTCTTTCAGTGTGTGAGCTCTATCTTAAAATTATGGCTAAGCCTCTGCTGTTTGGTATCTAGGTGAAGGTTTGATTATCTAGTGAGAAAGAAAGAAAAAGCCCCGAGCATATGTTGCTGAGCAGCAGGTTTTATCTCGGTGGATTTTGTTTGTAACCTCCTTGTGGAACTTAACAGAAAATTAGATCTCTGTCACCGAATTCTTAAAGGCATTAAAAAACACTATGGAGAAGATCTTACCTTCCATCAAACTCCACTCCAGTGACTTTTAAAGAATGCAGCTGTTTTGCTCTCTGAATTCTTTCAGACTTTTCCACGGGGGATACTTCTCATTTTGCAAGCATTTTCCCATCAACTCAATGTGTGTGTTTGGGGAGAGGGAGGAGAGTAGGAAAGGCATTTTGTCTTGGGGAAAATCTCATGTGCTCAGCTGGAGCCCCTTCCTGCAAAGCTGCTCTCCTCAGGCCTAAGGAGCTGCTGCAGTTCCCATGGCTGCTCCTTTGCTCTGTGTGCTGGAGGCTTGGGGGTGCCCCCTGGGCATGGATAATGTGGTCACACTGTGCCATGAGTGCAGGAGTAGTGCTGGTGGGTTCCCAGGGCTGAACTCCCTGAGGAAGTCAGACTGCAAACCTCCTCTGTGCGCCATGAGTGACAATGTTTAAAAAAATAAAAATTAAAAAAAAAAAAAGAGAGAAATATTTTGTGAAATATGTTTAGCGTTTGTTTGTTTAGCTTTTGTTTTGGCTGGTGATGTCTTTCCATCTGAGAAAGACCCCTCTGGGTGAATTTTGATGGCCTAGCGATGGGTGATGGATAAACATCCCTCCTCCTTCCACGACCACCCGCACCTACCCTGGCAAGCAGGCTTCCCTTTGAAAAGATGGTGTTTTGGCTGCAGTTTTGCTGTATCTGGTCCTAGACCAAATGATAACCAGACTGCTTAAAGATCTGGTTTAGGTCCAACCAAGTGGCTTGGGCAAGGGAAGGAGAACAATGTGCTCGCTCCAACTGAAAGGCTTTCTGCTGCTGTTCTCCAGGCTGCAATGCCTGGTACCAGCGTGGGGTGTTTTGCCTTTCTTTTAGCTCCACCAAGTCACTTGGTCTTTGGCTCCAGCGTAGGATCATGGCGTACAGTAAGGAGTAATGGAAATGTGCTCTATTGCTCTTGACTTGTAGCTGATGTATGAAGAGTAGGATATTTCCTTGTGCTTTTCCCGAATAGCTGTGCATGACTCTGAGCTTAAAATGAAAGACGTGCCATTGTTTTGTGGGCTTTTTTCCCTTCTTTAAGCGTATCTATACCTAAAGAGGGAAAAGGAAAGAGAGGGAAGTGAGAGCTGTTGGCCAGTGGCTTCGAACAGAGGGTTGACCCAGCAGCGTTACTTGCAGGTCAAGGCAGCCAAATGGAAGTAAAACAAAAGTATGAAAACAAAAACCGATGGAGGAGAATCATATTTCCTGGAGGGCTTTGCTTCTGCTGGGTGTGGTGGTCTCTCCTGGCCGGGTGTTGGGCTGAGCTCACCACTGGGCAGCCACCACCGAGCTGGCCATGAGTGCATGTCGTGCTTTGTTCTCAGTGCATGGGTGGGGTTTTTCCATGGAACCTGAGAGCTGAGCACCCAGCAGGGCTCCGGGCTGCCCCTTCCCTTCTGCAGCATCAGCGTTAGTGCACTATCCCTTTATTTTATCTGGGATCTTTTTATTTCATAAGTGCTAATCAGAAATATATGCTTTCTGGCATTGCTCTTGCAAATACTGCTGGGACTTGGCCTTGTGGGCATAATAACAGGGGAAAAAAACTAAGCTGAGGAATGCCACCTGCAGTGCCTCTGTGTGTGCGTGGTCAGACTTCAGCCCTTAATAAGATCTGCCAACTCCATCAGAATGCAGTGGGGAATCCAAGGAATGGCTTTGGGGGTTTTCATTTGGCTTCATAAGAAAACGGTGCTTTGGTGAGATTTACAGCATCATCCTGGCTGGTTGTGTTCCTCACTCTGAACAGGTTTTGACTCAATTGCCTGCTTCCATATCTTGTGGGTAAAAGTCCCAGTGATTGAGATTTAAGTTTCATGAAAATAAATAGCAGAATGGTGGAGAGGGACACAAATTGGTCCCCTTGGGCAGGAGGTCATGGTGTGAATCTCAACTGTGGTTAGTTGCCTTCAGAAAACCCACAGGCAAAAGCTGCAGAAAGCTAGGTTTCCTAAGCACAACAGCTCACAGGTCTGCTTGTTTTTCTTGTACTTGTGCCTGCAAACAAAGCTGAAATCTATCTTTCCCTCTTTCCATTTCACACGTTTTCACCCCATCTTGAAAATGAAATTTGTTGCAGACAACACTTTTGCCTACCAAAAAGACTGACCTGGAAATAAGAAAATGACAGCAGGATGATCTGGGATAGTTGATGGAAAACCTTGGGTCAAGTCTAAATACCAGCACAGATGGGTGGCAGCACCCAGGTGGGGAGCAGGAATGCTGCTGGTTCTCTCTCTCAGCCATTGAAAACCATGTGAGGTGGCACAGAAAGAGAGCTGACAATGAATCTGCTGCCATTCTGGGCACTCGAGTCATTGTGGTTTAAAAAATAAATTATCATATAAATAGCTGCTTAGGAATCTCAGCCTGAAGACCACAAACTCTCACCAGCGCATAGCTGTACGTAGCACCATGTCTGCTTGCGGAACATTTTGGCCGTGTGTTGTAAAACCACTTCCTATGAAAAAAAAAGAGGGGGAAAAAAGATGAAGCCTTTTGTCAGTGACAACTGCTGGTGGTTTCCCAGTGCTTCGCATTCCAGGAGGATGAGCGTATCCTGGCTGGTTGTTGCATCCTGTCTTCAGACAGCCCCACTGCTGTGGCTCCAGCCCTGAGCCCACCGGTTCCACATGCCCAGAGGTGGGTGGAAGCACCCCCAGGTCTGGTTTCTGGGCAGTTTTTGTGAAGTACTGATGCATTTTGGAAAGGCAGAGGGGAGTGCGGTGGTGGTGAACAAACAAACACTTGTGTTCCTGCAGTTGCAAAAAAAAACACTGGGATTTTGTGTTGCAAACTGCCTCTTCTTGAGCGGAGTCCTGCTCTGCTGGCTTGAAGCAAAGCTGAACACGACTCTTTTGAATCTGGCAAGTTCATAGTGTGAAAAAGTGCCAAGGCCTTTGGTAGAGGTATCTCTCCAGACCCAGTGCAATGGACAGTTAATAACAGCGTTTCCATTGGCTTTATTGGGAGCAGGATCAGATACCAACAGCGAAAATCCTCCCCAGAAAATTGCTGTGAGTGAACTCCAGCCAGTCATCTTGAACATAACCTCAGTGTTTTCCTGTTACGCTGATTCTGGCCAATTAACTGCTTATTTGTTTTGTTCCTGTTTGGTTTTGTTTGCTCTACTTGCTTATTTGTGACTTCCCTTCAGGAAAAACCGCTGGTTGGTGCCCCACTGGAGGCACTGGGAGGTGCAGGTGGTAACCATCCTTACCACGTATTTTCTCTCAGACTTTCCACCAAAGTTTGCAGTCCCAACACAAAATGTGAGAATGATGTCTCTATCACAAAGGCATTTTCCCAGCGTGGCTGAGCTGTGATATGAAACAAGCTGATTTTCTCATGAGAGGAGAGTAAATCCTTGGAAGTGTTATTTTTCTAATGTTTTATTTGAAAAGTCCTAGCATGACCTTTTCTTGATGTTGCTTTTTCTTTCTCTTTTTTCTTTGTAAGAACCCTGCAGGATTGTGATTAGCAAGATAATGAATACCATCTGCTTTTAATCAATTCCTTCCTTTTCTCCCAACCCCTCCTAACTTCTAATATTAATGGAAACAGATTTGAATACTGTGAGGGGCCATTCTGGGAAGCGATTGGGTATTTACTAGGTGAAAAGTGAAATTGCACAGGTTTATTTCATGGGGTAAGGCATTTGACAGGTGCAATTTTTCTTCTAAATGTGTTGCATTCCTGTTTTATAAACCAAAATGCATGCTGACATATGAGATTATAATTCTGCGTGGAGGGAAATTTTAAGAAGGGGAGGTGACTGCCTTCACAAACCCAAGCTTTTCCATGGGACAGCTCTTGTTTGCTTTTACAGTGATACACCAAGTGGTAAACGCCACTTATTGCTAAACCAGGTAAGCAAACTGAGCTATCTGGGTGGAAGGAGTTGGCACATCACCCTTCCATGGTTTTGCAAGGTATACAAATAGGACTTTCCCCACTTGGCTTTCCTCAATGCCTGCACATCCACATTTCCATTGCATTTGTTTATCTTGAAAGCTGAAAAAATTTGAATTCATCTGCTGTCAAGCCTTGCTTCAGATCAAACCTTTCTGTCCCCTGGATAGGAATCGATTTGATTTGTGCTTTTCTCTTGGGTTGGAATCAATCATCCTGCTCTGATTCAAATGACCGTTTTACCCCTCTAAGGGTTCACATTAACAAGCATTCCTGGGATGTTTTCTTGATTGGGTTCAAGGTATTGTGTGTTCCCATCTGTCCTGGCTGATTACGAACCAGCTCTGCCAGCTAATGTTGGCTGGGAAGCGTTTTCTTTCATGCATCACTCCAAACTGGGCCCTGAGAAGTGAAACTGCTGTTTTGACCACAAATGTTTCAAACCCCTTTGTGGTCACGATGTGCATTTACCAGCTGGGAGTGCTCGTGTCCTCCTGTGCTGGTGGGATGGTGCCCATGTTGTGTGTTGAGGTGTCACAGAAACACCCCATAAGAGGCATTCCTTGTCCCAGCTCCAAAAAGAGGAGATGCTGAGAAATGAGAAAGTGCTGAATGAGGGTCCCTAAAGCCTGGGGTCTTTGGTGCCAAGCAGTAATTCTGCGTTACCTCCAAAGGCCAGAGCTGGTTCTGGGCTGCCTGGGAGAGTTTTAACTTCCCCAGCCTCTTCCCTAACCCCTTGTTACAGGAGTGTGAGATGTGCTTGTAATACTACTGATGAGCTCACACAGTTGCAGAGGCTGAAACCTGATGTTACCCCAAATGCTTTGTTGTTCCTTGTCCTGCTTGATTGATACTAATCAATCATTAAGGTTGGAAATACCAATAGCATCATCTAGCCTGACCATCAGCCCGTGCCTGTGACCACTCTAGACTGTGTCCTTCTGTGTGTCATCTACCCTTTTCTTGAATACCTTCACCACGTCCCTGGGCAGTCTGTTCCAATACCTCACTGCCCTTTCTGAGAATAATTTTTTCCTAATATCCAACCTAAGGAAGGGAGTAATGCTGCTGTAATATCCTACACTTCCCTGGAATGTGGAGCCTGAAGAAAGTGAGCGTGGGTTGGGATGCAGACAGGATGTCATTGGGGCAGGAATGCAGATCTTGCTGGGGTGTTACCACAGGTGGATAATTGTGCTTCTCTAGGAGGAGGGTGCTTTGCCATGTGCACAGCTGGGGGAGATCCCTGCCTTCAAGGGCCGTGGGCAGGGTGACTGGAGCCTGCATCCCATCCCTACATGGAGGTTGCTTCACGCTGTCTAGGCAGCCTGTAGGGCTGTGTGAATGTCAGGCAAAAAGAAGAGCTCTTTCATGAGCCTGAATAAATGAAAGCATGGGGTAGGAAGGAGGGGAATAAAAACAGTTGTGCTTTGCTGAAAACCCTTTTTCTGACACCTATGGATGGTGCTGATCAGGTCAGGCAGAAGTGAAGAACGGCAGCGGTGGCAAATGCAAAGACCCCTCATCTTAACACCTCTTTCTCGTGCTTTAGACTTAAAAAGCATCCTTGCTGCAGCTCCAGGTGGGTGTGGAACTTGGATGTATGTCAATCCCTGCGTTTCTGGCCTCAACGAGCTGCCCTGGCGTGATGCGATGTCACTGCATGGGAATGCACGTCCCTGAGCTGGGACAGCTCTGGCCAACACCAGATACCCTTCCTTCCTGCCTGCTCCCATGGTGAGGATTATTGCTTTTGGCTTCTCCTGGCTTTGAAAGGCATCCAAAGAGCTCAGCTCTCGCAAATGGAGAGTGGAGACAGAAAGCCTCTCCCCGCCTCACCTGTTTGTGGTTATTCAGCTCCCTCCCTTCACGCTTTGGCACAAGAATGGCCTGAAAGTAAAACAAGAGGCAAGTTCTCCCCCGGCTCAAAGCACTGAATGAAACCCAGCCAGCGGGGCCTATTGAGACAGCATCGAGACAAATGTCAACTTTAACACAAAGAGGCTTAAATGACTGACACAGAAAAGGAATAATCTCGGATCTGTTTTCCAGGCTGCTCCCCAGCATTGCTGTGCTGCAGACGGAGACAATTTTCAGTTCCCTGGGGAGATTGGATAGCCAAAAAAAGATACTCGGTGGTGATATGCTATAAGTCTAGGTCATGAGAATGGATGTTTGGAATAATGACAGAATTCATTATAGGCAAACTAAATTAAGAGAATGTCTTGAGAAACATATGGGGAGGAAATTGCCACTGCAGCCCTGCAATGTGTAGCTTTATTTCTCATTGTACTGGGCTCTCCCAGAGGCCTCTGTGGAGCAGGATGGAGGGTTATCAGAGTCATTTTGGGGCAACTGTGAATCAGTTGCTTTTCTTTTGTTGTTGTTGTTGATGGGAGTGGCTTATTTCCCTCTGAGTCTTCTGGAAAAGTAAAAGTAATTGCAGCCCATAAAGAGTGGGATTTCCATGAAAATATAGCTGTCTTCTCCCCAGAGGTGGTGGAGAAAGGAATGATGTCCTGGTTGGTGCCTTACAGAGGCACACCTGGCTCAGCCCTTAGCACTACAGTGTGCTGAAGCATGGGTGCTGCATTCATCCCATGCAGAGCACCAAGAGCATCCCTGCCCGTTCCTGTGCCAGGTTTGTCCTTGCCTGGAGCTTGGTGCAAGAAGGAATGGTGCTCCAAGCAGTCTGCCCAACACCCATCCTCTGCTAAATAATGGCAAACGTGGTTCCAGGCTCAATTAGTAAAGAATTAAAGGATTTAGATTCAATTAACATGGAGCATTATGGAAAGCTTTTTGTTTTTTTTTTTTCCCATAGAAACCTGCCTGTGTTCTTTTCCTCCCCAGAATCCATAAATCGAGGTGACAAGGAAGAGCACGTAGTGGTGAAGGAACGTAGTGCTTGAGATGGTCCTGGCCAAGGCACAGTGCTCCAGCAGTGGGAAGAAGCAAAGTGCTTAACGAGGTAAACGAGTGATCTCAGAGAGCACCTTAACAGAGATCTCCTTGGGTCTAGAAGACAAGAGCTATCATTCAAAGATGTTTGAATTCTGTTTCTCTTTTCTTTTTTAATTTCTTCTTCCTCAAAACTCCTTTTAGAGTTGGAAAGGCTTGGAGTTGGGTCCACTGGTAACTCAAACCAGATATGTGCACGTATATAAAGTGTGTGTGTGTCTCTTTAGTGAAGTGTTGGCACTTTAACTGCCACTGAGCAGGCGGTGATGCTGGGGGGCTTTCCCTTCTCCTGGGTGGTTTGGGGAATGCTGCTGGGGGGCTGAGACAATGCCCTAACCCCAGGATTTCTGCCTGCGCCTAAAAGGATTTGAGCTTGCAGATAGCTCAGATTCAGTGTGGAAAAGGAAAGGGACGGGGAAGCTCAGAAGAGCTGACAGAGGCAAAAAAAGGGTGTGAAATTCGTACTATCTGGTGTGTCTCCTTTGATGTGTCACGCAGAGATTGTGCAGGCGCTCAGAAGTGAAGGGGTTAAAGCGTTTCTCGGTAACCATTGAAATGGGAGCTGTTATGGTCTATTTAGGCAATGATCTGTTACAATATCAATGGCATTTTCGATGGCAGTGTCTTCTATTCTTCTATTGAAATCACAATAGCTTTGGAAGTTCATGGCCACGGCAGTCTCAGGGACAGATTTCTGTTCATTTTTCTTTGTTGTGAAGATTTTTTTTTCTTTTTTTTCTCTTCTTCTTCTTTTTTTTTAAAGTAAATTAACTCACACAAATGCGAAAGAAGCATCAAGTGTGTGACCTTTGCACAAAAGCTTCAGATTTGTCATTCTCTCTCCTTCACTTATTCCGATTCAACATGCGGCGCAGCTTGTGAGCTCTTGGGCTACCTGGGCACAAATGGCTGGGCAAGGCTGAAGGGACAACGTGAAATCTACATTTCTATGCCATTGTCAGCTTCTAACACTCAAGGGGAAAAAGTCAGAGTTGGGGAGAGATTTTAGCTGTCTGCCTCCCATGCATTGAGATGGAATGGGAGCCTCCCAGCTCTGCTTCTTTAGAAACCAGGGGTAATGCAGTCCCCAGGACTGTCTGGAGAGGTTACTTGCCCATCCTTCACTTTGATGATTGATGACAGTGGAGAAGCTAATGATATTTTATTCACCTGTCAAAAAAATTACTTGCCCTGGGCAAGGCAAGGAGAGCGCGCCAGAATGTTAACGCTGCCCTTTTTAAGGAACACATTTATCCCATTTCCCCTAAAATATTAGCTGAAAGGGAAAAATGCTGTCCTGCCGAGCCCATTGCTGTGGGGTGTTGGTGAGGGGAATCTCTCCCACCTACAAAGTGCCTTGAACTTTGCATTGGGAGCATGAAACGTGCGTTACAAATGCATTCCCAGGGGCTCCCCTTGGCCTTTGCCCCTCACTGCCTATGGGCAAGCAAAAGGCACCAGGGCCTCCTTAGAAATATCCCCCTAGAGAAGGCAAAGGATCATCAGGTTGAGAGAGCCCCCAGTAACCAGCTGTGCCTTAAGCAGACTGAGTTCAAACCTGTACTACAGGCAGATTTATTATGTTTTATTCCATTGGTGTGATTTATTTCTATTGTGTATATTTAGGTTTGTTGATTTTATATTGTTAACCATCATCTCTTTTCTATCAAGAAGCAAACTAAATGTTACCTGCTCCTGCTGCTACCTGATACAGGTGGGTTTTCTTAGATCTGAGAAGTTCAGATCAGCAGCCAAGGCATTGCAGTTACCAGGTGAGGGGTCTGGAGCACCAGTCTGATGGGGAGCAGCTGAGGGAACTGGGATGGGTCAGTCTGGAGAGAAGGAGGCTCAGGGGAGATATCATTGATGTCTACAGCTCTGTGCAAGCAGGTTGTGATGGGGTGTCAGCCTTCCCTCCAAGGTAACAGCGCAAGGATGAGACGTGATGGCCTCAAGTTGCACAAGGGAAGGTTTGGGTTGGGTGTAAGGAAAAGTTTTTTCTCCCAGAGAGCAGTGATGCACTGGCACTGCTGCCCAGGGAGGTGGTGCTCACAGACCCAGGGGGGGTTCCAGAATTGTGGAGATGTGGCACTGAGGGATGTGGCTGTGGGCATGGTGGGGGTGGGTTGGCGTTGGGCTTGGTGATCTTAGTGGTCTTTTCCAGCCTTAATGATTCTATTGTTCTACCTGCTTGCATAGCTGTGCCAGACATCCCCGTATGAGTGCTTCTTATGACTCCAAGGGTGTAAAATACTTATTTTCAACGTCAAAATCAGAGTTATGAAAGCTGTGGAGGCTGCCACCATCAGTCCCGTATCATAGAATCATATGACTGAACTGGAAGGGACACTTAAAGGCCATCTGGTCCAGCTCCCTGCACTGAACAGGGATACCCACAGCTCCATCAGGCTCTCAGAACCCATCCAGCCTGACCTTGGGTGTCTGCAGGGACAGGACACCTTTCTGGGCAAGCTGTGCCAGTGCCTCACTACCCTTATCATACAAAACATCTTTCATATAAGCAAACTAAATCTCCCCTCTTTTAGTTTGAAACCATTTCCTCTTGTCCTATCGCAACAGATCCTGCTGCAGAGTCTTTTCCTTCTTTCTTGCACCCTGTGCTTGTAGCACTGGTTGTTGCTAGATGGAAGTGGTGTCAGCACAAAGTCACCCTGCCTGAGATCCCCTCGTGTTTGCAGGGGGACATCCCTGAGATGGACAATTCCAGGCCACCTCCTGGCATGTGCTCCTGAGCCTTTAATCATCCACAGCGTTGGCAAAATGTTTCCTCTGGGAGACAATTGATAAAGCAGATGAAAAGGGATCTAAATTCCTCGTCAGGCTCAAGCTCTGAAAAGCTGGATTCCCGCAGCACAGCACAAAGCGCAGCCATATGAAAGGTAAACATTTCATCTTGGTGTCAGAGCAGGTAGAGATGTTCAAATGGGATGCAAACTGCTCACAGCAGCTGAACTAATCTGAAGTGCCATTAAAATTCATCACAAAGAAATCCAGTGCTGCTAGAAACGGCTTTTTCCGCCCTATTTCTGGATCTGCTGTCTTGGGTGCTGCCGTGGTGCCCATGTGTGCCAAGAACAGGACCTGGAGTACATCTTTTCATGGCCAGTGGTGCTTCTGAAGCATTTTAAGCAGTTTTTGCAGGGCAAAATACAGCAGCAGCCAGGCTCAGGTGTGACTGCTGCTGGCAAGCTGAGATAGAGAGCCCCACAGGAGCTGGGGTTAGAGCCACGAGGTGAACCGGAGGGCTTCCCTGAGGTTTGAGTATTAGTATTTAATTTATTTAAACCAGGTCATAGAAATGCCTGTCTGAGTTCAGGGTCTGGTTACAAGCATGTACCTCTATTTCACACCAAGGAACTTGTCTTGACATTTATCAACGCTGCTTTAAAAATATATGTGTATGAATACAGAAAGAAAGGAATGCACAACACAGCCTTTGCAAGGTGCAGGCTGCAGAAGTGATGATTTCAACATCTTTCTTCCACCTTTGTGCAGAATACCAAAAAAAGAATGTCTTTTTTGACACTGCCAGTGCAATTATGGAGGTAGAAATGGAAGTTAGAACAATGAAAGGTGCTGCATGGCAGGGATGCCAGGCTTTGGGCATTGGGAAGTGTGCAAGCTTGAAAATCTCACTTGGCTTTTTAGTATTCTGCTCTGTTGTGGTAATTCCCATGTTGGTGTTGTTCCAGACCATCTGATCCCAACCTCTGGAATCATTCCTGCTGGAAAGCAGCAGCCTCTGGATGAACTAAGAGCACTGTTGAGTTGGAAGTCGCCTTCATAACAGCTTTGATGTTTCAGTGCTTTGTACAGGAGATGGGATTTGGTAACCTCCTTCCTAACCTGTGGATAGAGAGCAGAATGAAACCCAAATTCTTGAGAGAGTAACCATACACCTCTGGGAAGAGCCACCAACAGCCAGGTTGATTTGTAGGGCTGTGGATTTGCCAGGAAACCTCCCTGAGCTATTACTTTAAATTGCCACTAAGTGGCAGTCAAGTAAAAATTATGGTAAAATGAAACTTTCCCAAATAAATATTTCATCTAACGTCAGCGCAAGGTGCAACAGCATCAACAGAATTCCTGAGCCCTGTGGTGCCCGGGAAGCTACACCTAGGGAGGAGATGGCAATAAGAGAGATCTGTGGAAAATCCACGTGGGCTTTCTCTGGGAGGCGTGCAATGTGCAGAAGTGGCTTGTTACAGAACCACAGAATCATTCAGGCTGGAAAATACCTCTAAGACCCCCAAGTCCAACCCCAGCCCATCCCACTGTGCCCAGCCCTACGTCCCTCAGTGCCACATCCCCACAGTTCTGGAGCATCTCCATGGACGGTGCTCCCACACTCCCTGGGCAGCTGTGCCACTGCAGCTCTCTTCACTCTTTCGGTGAATAAATGTTTCCTAACTTATCACTTTTTAAAAATCAGCCTAAATAGGTTCGGGATATCAATCAATTGACGTAAGTGTGTGCATGGTTGGCATAAAGGCAGGGAAGAAGACTTGCAGTGTTTCCTTTCACTTGCAAAACTGAGATTCCCCCTGGGTAACACTTGGCTCTGATGCATTATTAACCATTTTAATTTTTAAGTGGCTTGAAGATACCCAGGTAAAGCGAGGCAGAACTGGGTCAGACACACCATGCAGCGGCTTTCATTAGCAGCTGTGCAGCTTTGTCACCTTTTGTGAATCTCAGGGAGCCCCAGTACCTCCCTGCTCTGCAGTGGAGCTGGATCGGAGACGACCTCTTCAGGGAGAAATGGTAATGGAAAGTGTCGGTTATCTGAAACTTTTATCCAAAAAGACAGGATCCCAGGCACCGCGCCAACATCCTCACATTTAGAATATTTTAAGATATTTGAGGAAAGTCACATGCACGGCATACATTTTAATGTTCAAAGGACTCTTGAGATAACACACATTTTTTTTTCCAAGCGTAAGGCAAACAGTGAGAAGGGAAAGATACGTATCACAAAGTCATCTGAAAACGCTGGGGGGAAGATCTGTCTTCAGCCACTAGCAAGTGCTCCACGTTGATCCGTACTGCTATTTCTTACAGCATTTTGTTAATCCAGAGGTCACAGCGAGTGACCACGTTTTCAGCTTGGAGTCCCTCTGTTTCCATCACCGCCTTTATTCAATTTTTGAAGGGACAAGAGAAAAAAAAAAAGCCTAACCTTGCTTCAGAGTGTTGTGTTTTTGGAAAGATTAAATGATAAGATGAAAATGCTGAGCAGAACGTGCCCAGATCTGTGAATTGCTCTCCTCATGGAGCTATGAACTCATTCCAGGTGATGCTCCTGACCCCCGGAGCTTTCCTAAGGGCTTTTCCATTGCCACAGGTCTGCATTTACAGCAGCCTTCTCTGCTTTTGAACAGAAATACTGTAATGCTGACTAATCTGTTTATTTTCTGTAGCTTCTTTTTAGGTGCTGATTTGCTCCTTGGGTTTTCTTTGCGGTTTATCTCAGCCTGGGCTCAGCCAGGGTCTGGGTGCTGATGCCCTCGGTGCTGCACTGCCAAACAGCAGCGAGCTGCAATAGTGTCAGCTCAGCAGTGATGTGCAGACACCTGGAAGTCCCCCAGCAAAGCCATGTTGGGCAGTGAGTCCTGTCTGAGCGGTGCTCCTGGAGCTGACTGCATCCCATATCTCACCAGGTGTGCACCTGGCATTCACTGAGGTAAGTGGAGCTGTCTCCAGACATTTTCCCTCCAGCCTGTGACATCTCTGCTGTCCCCATTTCTCCTCTGAGCACACTGGGAGCGATGTGCCATCCCCCAGCTCGGTTCCTGCGCTGTCGGGTTGGCTTTGCTTCATTGAACGCATTTGTTTCATTGGAAGTCAAATGCTTAGCGAACAGCAAATGAGCCCGCATCCGAATTTCTTTGCTTCCCATCTGGTGACTCTGCCACTGGTTACAAACTCGCATTATCGATTGCTTTTTTCCTCACCCAACATCTCGGCAGAAATTGGATGCATATGAGCAAAACCAGCTCTGTTTCAATACATTTCTGACGGTTTTAACCTTGTCAGCGAAGTAACAAAATGGATTGGCTGCTTGAAAGCCTGCAGCACTGCTCCTTGTTGCTGAGAGCAGAAGGGGAAATCACCTTCCACTCTTAAATCTGTAACTTCTGCCCTTTGCAGGCTGATGAATAGAAATATTGCCAGATCTTCCTTTAAACTCGGTGTAAGGACCTCTCTTACCAACGTGGGGAAAAGCTTTAAATGTGTGATTGCCCCATTATCCTCAAAGCTGGGCACCTCCTGAGGCCTCCTGCTGAAACAGAGCCTGACAATAAAGAAATACAAGGAGCTCAAACCCAACAAGACGGGGAGCTCAAATGCACTCATGTAGATCCAATGGGGAGTTCTGGCCTTAAAGGTTCCCAGAGCGCTTTCATAAAAGTATTGTTCACTGATAGTTTTCTTTCTTGAGCCTGCAAAGCACTGGCATGTCTTTGCACTGTCATTTTTATTTTCTGGGCATGTCTCACAGCTGAATGGGGCTAAATGTTGGGCTATGACTTGGTGCAGTTGGACTGGGCTGTAGGGGATTGTGGCAGCCTCAGCAGGAGCAGGATTTGTTGCATCTGTTAATCCTCAGGGTTAGCTCCTGCTTGTGTGCAAGGGTAGGAGAAAGGAAGTCATTCTTTCCCATCAAAATTGCCGTGTTATATCAGAAAAGTCCAGGAAATCATGGCAGTCAGCAACAACAGCTAATTGATCACACTGGTCACTGTTCCTTTGCTGCAGATGGGCTGCATTGCTCCCAGTGACACAACTGCTAATGCCGTGTGTGTGCTTGGAGAAAGTTTGCTGTTGCACTCTAGATGACAGGGCTGAGGAATGGTGAGTGCTCATCTGCATCTGATTGTGCCGACAGTGCAAGGCCAAGGAGTTCATGCCCAGCAAATGAGAGCTAAACAAACACACTGTAGTGCATGCCTGGTCTTCAGCTGATTTCTTCCTCCCATGAGAATAAATAAATAGGAGCAGTGGTGATACCACTGAGTCCCACGTTCAGCTCTAATCCATCTTTCCTATCACCTTGCTCGTGTGCCTGCACATTACAGCACAGGAAAACAGGGAGAGGAACACACAATGATGTGATGGCATTTGTTCTGGGAGCCACAGCCACGATTTAGAGCTGAGCTTCTTAGTAATTCACTGCTTTAAAACCGAGCCAGTTAACAGAGTTTGCTTCCAGGTGCTTTTAATATGAAGGGTGCTGTTGAACTGCTCTTGCTGCTTCCTCTCAGCCTTTGCTTTGGCTCGTTTGATTTACAGATTTCCTTTCTCATTAAAAGTGATGGTGATATTAAGCCCATGAATCCTTGATGGATTTCAAATTGAATAGTGTGAGTATTGTATTAATGCAGCTTAGCTGCGAATAAAGGAGGAAATCCATTAAGCGTGTGGTGTGCATCATAAATATTCCATAACAAAAGTGTTAATGTAATGATGAGAAAAGAAAATCAAAGGTCCAGGAGTCAGGAAATGTCCAGCGCTGAAAGCTCACTCTGAACTTCTGTAAGCATTGTTTTAACAGCCTCGCTGTTGGGAAAGAGTTGTGATAAAGGCTCTGCCAGGCTCTTCATTGAGCACTCTGAGCAATGCATGTTAATTGATATTGGGTGTTTTTCTGATGAGACTGAAATCTCATTCGTGTCTAATCCAGAATGACGTCCTGTGCACCACAACCACATGAAGGATGTGGGGAGCCATGGCCCTATGCAGCAAACCTGTGCCTTCAAATCTGCTTCAGGTGTTCACATCGAGACCATTGCCAGGTATATGTAATTAAGAGTTGCCTTAGAAATCAACCCAGTGCATCTGCCTCAGAAAACACTGAACTGAGCGTGCAGAGCATTCCGAGCAAACAAAAAGAAACGCAGCACATTGCTGGTGTGAGGACTCCTCTCCACCAGCCTCAGAAACAAATGTTCTGGCTGGGCTTTAATAGGCGCATTCATTACTTGTGCAGCTATGCACGCAGAGACAAGGACAGAGTAAATCCAACCAAACAAATGCACACCCACAGAAAGCCCTGCAGTGACGCATGCTCGCATGGAAGGTGCATAACACACCCAGGCACATCCATAATGTGCAGCCTGCAAACCTCCCCCACTGTAAATACTCCCTGCTCCCCATACTGGCTTTTCTGGCTTTGGATGTTTTTTTTTTTTTTTTTTTTTTTTTTTCCTGATGTGCAGAGCAAAGTTTTCCAGGCATTTTCCTGCTGTGGATGAGTTCTTAATGAGCAAGCTGGCTTCTGGGGCTCCCTGCTGCACAGCCTGGCCCTGGCTGTGCTGTCATCCTCGTGACATCCTCATGGATGATACAGTTCCTGGCTGGGCAGGGCTCTGCCACCCAAGCTCAGTTGCTAAGCACAGGGTGTAACTTTGTAATTAGCACTTTGGATTTTTTATTTTTTGCAGAGGACCCTGCAGCACCTCAGTGCTGTCATGCTCTGCAGAGTTGTGTGGCTGCTGGCTGAGAATGCTGGCATGGAGGAGCTGGCTGCTCTGCACTGCAGCGCTGGGCTCTCTGCAGGCATTGCTGGAGTCACAGGGCTGGAGCCTTGCCTCATCTCAGGGCTTCCAGCCGTGGCACCAGGAGCATGATTCAGCCTGGTTGTCTTTGTGCTCGCGTCAGGTCGTATCTCTAGACTCAGAATAATCTAATAAGTTCGTTTTTTTCCCCACTTTTAACTACAGCGTGGCCACTGTTGCTTGCTTTTCATCCTGAAGAAGCACCCCAGCTGACTGATGGTTCTTAGAACCATAGAACAGTTAATGTTGGAAAAGATCACCAATTCCAACCCCAATCCATCACCACCGTGCCTATCACCACATCCCTCAGTGCCACATCTCCACATTTCTGGAACACCTCCAGGGATGGTGACCCCGCCGCTCCCCGTGCAATCCATGCCACTGCACCATCATTCATTCAGAGAAGAAATTTTTCCTAATATCCAGCTCTTCAAGACCAATGTGGTGTTATTTGTTATCAGACTGGACAGAAGGGACCTGGGCCAGGACTGGGCAGTGATGCCATCTTTCTGTCCTTTCACATGTTGGTGCTCACCCCGGGCTTCTTCACCCACAAAGGTAAGGTGCCACGTGTTTCTGCCCTACAGAGCTGAAGTTGGAGATTTTCTCGCCATCACTCTCTGTCTTCTGATAATGGTCAGTAGTGCTGGGATTGGAACTCATTTTCAAATGAGTGAAGTGGTTTAGCAGGCATGGTGGTGCTGGGCTGATGGTTGGACTAGATGATCTTAGTGGTCTTTCCCAAACTTGATGAATCTGTCACCCAAATGTCTTGAGGTTATTGAGCAGAAAGCAGCAAAAGATGACTGGTCCCTTGGGGACGCCCAGCCCAGAGCACTGTGCCCTTTGCTGGGGAGCAGTGTGGGCTCTGGATGTGGCAAAAGTAGAGCAGCAATAGGCAGTGACAGAGCTGGTCTGTGTCACTCATTCAGCCCTGCCTGTGAAACCAGCTGGTTTCTGCGGGCTCTTGCAGAGGAAGATGTCTTATTAGAGTGTAAAGAAATTCTATGTGGCGAGCAAGCATGGTCGGATGTCCTGCACTCACAAGAGAAATGCAGCTGCTCTGTAGATCTAACAGGATGTTGTGTAATGTGATGGATAGATGTGATGCATGAAACATGACATGTATCTGTGGAAATAATGTTAGAAATCCTAATTCTTGGTTTATTGGTATGAAACACAACTGAAGAAGAAAAATTCAGCTATTGCAGATAGATTTCCAACAAACATAATAAAGGAGCCTTTGCCATGCATTATTTCAACTTCATTGACCCTTTCCTTCCCAGAAGCTGTTGCTATCTTGGTCTTCATTGCATGTAGAAAGTATGCAATGGGCAAGAGATCTCTACAGATGTCACCTAAAGGTAACCAAGCAGTAGAGGAGGAACAAGGTTAAAGTAGGGGAAAGGCAAAAGTACAAATGATCTGTTATCTTTGCTGAGTGCAAGATACAAATCTGCAGATTGCCATGTGAATTAGCAAAGCAGCAGGAATAGGAATGCTCCATTCCAGCTTGCAGAAACAAGCCAGTGGCCAGGCTTGTCTTATTTGTCTTTTTTTCTGATCCATTTAGATTCCTTCCTCTTAAAGGACGTTTCTTCAAATGACAGTGTTTAACTAATGCAGAATTCCTACATCTGAAGGACAGTCTGTGATCCAGTCCATTGACTCCTGATTTCATTTAAACTGCAATTCATTATTTTCTTCCTGTGCTCATTCAAGAACCCATTGTTCATTACTCTTTCATCACGCTATGATTGGAACAATTTGTATCTGTCGCTCATACATTGGCCAGATAATGAAATAATCATTTGTGCATCTACACAGCATTTTACATTTATTTTTCACAGTGTAATTCACTTTGTAGGGTCATTTTATCATTCTGGAACAAATTGTGATCTTGTTTAAGCATTTGCTAGTTGGTAGCAGTCTGCTACTGCCAATGTCAGGACACATGTCTGAACAGACAGACAGAATGGCAGTGAAGTTACTGCTGATCTTCCAGTCAACAAAACCAGCCCGTCTTCTAGGAGGAAGGATTCTTTTGCCACTGTCTTTATCCACAGAACACCCATGTTATTGAGCAGTCTTTCCTGAGGTCTCGGTCAGCCTGTCAGAGACAGGCATAATAAGAAGGGATAAGATTACCTTAATAAAAATGAAACTGGATGATAACGCACCCAGAGCACAATTATGGCACTATTCAAATGAGCTCCTATTCTCAAGGAGGTCAGCGAGGTTATGATTTCTAGAGGAGTCAAGAGATTAGGAGAATAAACTAATTATTCTGACATGGAATAGATAGAAAGGTGATTGCTGATTGGTTAATTCATTTTTCTTCTGTAAATCTATTTCTGTTCAATTAATTAAAATGACACATATGTTATACTCTCCAAATATCACACACATTATTATGTAAAGGTTGAGTTAGTCATTATGTTGGAAAAGGTCAGGGCTTGAATTTAATGCTGGAGGGAGATACTGTCTTCCATTCACTTGTCATAATTACCACCCAGTTCCCATCCTACCCACTGGTGGGATCTCAGCTGTGGTTTTCAGTGACTTGCCACACAAGGAGTTTTGGACATCCATCCAACTTCTCCAACAAAAGAAAGATTAAACCAGAAAAATAGTCTCTAAATCCATTCCTTTGGCATGTGAGCTGAGCTATATCAGTAGCAGGAGGTGTAATTTTGTCTTCAACTACTTCAAGGAAATGCCAGAAGTCTCTAGGACGTATGAAAATTCTTTTGTGTTGGACATCTTGCCCGAACAGCTCTGGGAGGTATTTGTTTGGGTGAGATGTGAATGCACAGAACAGACCTGAGGTAGAAGAGGAGTGGATAAACAGAGGAATGGGTGACTGTGCTTCAGCCTCAGAACCATTGACTTCAAGATCCTACTGGATCAACCCCGTGCTCGTAGGTAGGTTTGATGGATGCAAGCATTGAGGCACTTGATGGTACTGAAGCTTGTAAGTGACCTTTTGTTCATCCCTTCAGCTCCACAGGGCAACGTAACAGCAGAGATTATTTTTGCTACTGGTCAGCAGGTCAGCATCAGAGATGAGTGAACCATAAAAATGAACTATTTTTGCTGTTAAACCTGGAGTGTTTCTGTACAATCATGGCTGGACTCAGAAATAGCCTTGGAATAGCTAGAAACGTTTTACTTGGCCACTTTCCACCACTGTAGGCAGAAGTGAAGAAATAGAAGAAGAAATGAATGTCATTGGGGTGAATATGGACAAGGCACAAAGTGGTGTTGCTACTTTGTCTTGGAAATGACTATCATTTCAAGTCCCCTTTGGAGGGTGACAGTCTTGGTGCATCTGCTATATGGGTTCATTGGCTTCGGCCTTCAGTGCCATCACTCGAGTAAATTCACCCATTTCCCCCAGGAATAACTAAATCTTCTAAAGATGGAGAAGTCCAGATGGCCATGTACTGGCATTGTAAAATAGCTACAAAATATTCCAGGTTATTATCAGGTAAAGAGTTAAAAAAAAAATTGTTTAGATTGTTTGAAATGGGAATAAGAAGACACTCATAGCCACAGGGTTTGCCAGTCTATAAACATAAATTTGTGGTTACATTTGTAAACGTTATGCCTTGTGTTAGGAACTGAACGCTTATTTTAATGCCTAGAAATACTCTTTTTGTAAATATATTCATTCTTCTTAGTTACACTCCATTAACCGGTGTTTAGTTAACGTGCGTACAGACTGTATCAGCCATTTTAATAGACCAAGAATGGGAAGAAAAATTGTAAGACATGAGCTGGCATCAGATTTATCTGGAGAGAGAAAATATCAGCAGAAACAAACTGTCGCAGGATGTTAAAAAATCACCTGCTTCTTAGAGGAGATACAATTGGGTAACGATCCATGGAAACATGAATGTTTCAGATTGCATATCTTCTATTCAAATTTATGACCAGCTGTCAGAGCACTGGTGCCCCTCACTCCATGAGAGGGATTGCTCTTTGCCGAGCAGTAATGAGCAGATTATGGGTGGTGCTGGAAAAAGTATGGAACTCTTTGAGAAATCGCAGTGCATCGTATTAACTTCTCTCTGATGTTAGCAATTTCCCATCATATTGTATTACCAATCACTGTCACTAATATACCATGAAATTCAGATGTATAATGTAGTGTACAACTCAACCTCTCATTTCAAAGGTTTGTTACCCATAATCCTGCATGAGTCATTAGTAATGTCACTGAACAGAGGAAAACTCATTCACTTCTTACAGTGTTTCCCCTGCTGGCAAATATCTGACATATTACACGTGGGCACAATGCAAAATTCTCCAGAGAGCCTTGATTGCAGCAACGTGAAATGTACGTCTCTCTAATGGGCAACCAGGTCTACATGCAGCCCCCAACCATCCCAGCACAGCGTGCCCCACCGGATGGCTGAATAGCTGGGCTCTTTGATGGAGCATCTATTTTCTTTGCTTTAGATTATTTACCTATTGAAATGTGGTTTGTAGTGTTTTAAAGGCAAGATTGTGCTAAGGGGTGAAAATACCCCCACTGAAAAAATGGAAAAATATCTGGGTGCTGTTAAAATTTGTGAAAGAACTTCAAATTTTTCAGGAGTTGGTTTTCCTTGCAGATACCACTTCATGGCTTGTGGGTCAGGGAGGAAGGCTGGCACCCAGGCCCCTGAGGAGCACACAGCACAGGAGCAGAAACAAGCCATGCTGCCAACTGCATGAAAATGAGACTAGGATGAAACCCAGGTGTTGCTCTGCCCTTGCAAGAGAAAAAGTATGGCTTCAGAGAGTCTCAAACTGTGGTGTAGTTGTGTTCCATAGACTGCCTGAACTTCACCAGCACTACATTGGGTCAAATCTCCCACCTGGGAAGGTCACCCTGAACCATGATCCTGTTCCCCTTGGTGACACGTTGGGAAATTTCATTTAGTTCCAGTTTTCTCATTTGTCTGATGTGAAAGTTAAATGTGATGGTGTCAAAAGCCTTCCTGCACCGAGATATATGATGTCCACTGCTACCTTTCCCTACACACTAATCATCTTGCTAGAGAAGGGAAGTAGGTTGGTTTGCTGTGACTTGCTGTGAAATTTGTTGGCCATTTCCCACCTTCTTACTGCTCAGATACACAGAGGGCATTGAGTTATTTTCTGTGTTTTTTTGCAGGTTGTAGGTTGTCAGCAGGTCTGCACTTCCCAAGGTGCCTCCTGCACAGACAGGTGACGTTGTCCTCTGGATCCCTGGATTAACTTCAGAGCCACATCTGGAAATGTCATCCTCTTCCTGATCCCTTAGGAATACATTAATGGATGTTTATTCAGTTTCTTGTTTAAATTAAGTCATTCTTGCTACTTATTTTATTTTTAGTCCTTAACACAAGCTATTTCTGTTTTCTCACCATTCTTTCATCGAGTCCAAGATCAGGTCAAGAGCCTCAGAGCTGATGTGTCATTTTGCTCATGACAGCGCTCTGACAAGCGGATGCGGCAGTGTGTTTGAGGCACCCAGAGAGGAGGAAAAAAGCACATTTAAAGAAGGTGAGGCACATGGCAGGCTGAATAGCAGGATGGCAGCATGTCTATAAGATCACCTGCCAAGGCACTGCTGTCACTTCTTAATTTCGCCTCACGCTGGGCTGTGTGGAGGTGATGCTGCAGCCGTACCCCCGGCTCACGCTGCTGCAAAGCTGCAATCATTAATGCTGAAGGCAGCGAGGTTCATTGTCGATTCTCCCAGCAATAGTGTGTCAGTGGAGAGACAGGCCCAGTGGTTCCTGCATCGCCAATTCGAGTACTTAGCCTGCCAGTCCCAATTTATTTCATGAAGTGTCTGCAGTCTCCAAGTTTGCTAACGTCACGATGGTGATGTATCTATTCTTGTCTCTGAAAGGATGCAAAACGGACATTAGAGCCAGCACAGCTCTGTTAAATACCTTGTTGGCAGAGGATATCAGAAATGCAATCTGCTTTTTAAGCACAACTTGCTAAATATTATATTTCACGGAGTGCATCGTTATTAGGAATGATGCTTGTGACAGTAGCATACATGGCATTTTCCTCTACATGATCTGCCTGACAGTTTATGACCTGGTTGGCATGCCAATATTTTTGCTTATACAAATAACCAGACAGCTACAGTCAAAATGTAATTAAAAATGAGATCCAGGCTGCTACCAGTTTAAATCAGGCTAAAGACACAGTGACCCAGCAACTCTCGTGACACTATCAGCAACATGCCATCATTAACTCTTGCAGCCTGGCTGGTGCTGTTTGGGAGCAAAGCTGCTGGGTGTCACAGTGCAGAGGTGTTATCTGCAGCACTGTGCTCCTACGTTGGGGTGCTGTGTGCTTCAGAGAGCTAGGCAGAAACTTTCAGCAAAGCAATTTCTTAACAGAAAATATCAGTTCATCCAGCTTAGCAGAAAATACTGGCTCCAGCAAAGCACGAGGTTTATGGCATTCACCAGTATTGGCTTTGTTATCCCAACCTTGTTTTGGGAAGTCCTGAGTGAGTGCCCAGACCAGGGTTGCACTGTGCTGGTTCTCACCCATTCTGAGAACCCCAGGATTAAATTCTGACACTTTGGAAGTCTCAGAGCTATTTCTGGCTGCCTCCACCAGCATATCCCTGCATGGTATATAAGAGACTGGAGGAATAGCTAGGAAGCCTTCACTGCAAAAATCCCATTTCAGCTCAGCACTTCTGTAAATTTAAGGATTTGCATAAAAACACCACATCTCTACTGTGATTGCTAAATTGGGCTGTAGGAGAAAATGATTAAAAAAAAAAAAGAAGAAGAAGCAACAGAATGGAATAGAGGAATCTTTAAGAGCTTAGATACATCTTGCACCTCCATGTCACATCTTTGGCAAAATTTTCTGGTCTAATAGCCAGAATGGGTCAAAGGTGTTCAGGTAAAGCAGATGTGGCTGCTGAGCTGTAGTTCTGTGAGAAAGTAAAACTTGGACTATGCCTAAATTCCAGCCATTCATATTTATTACTAGTTGTCACGGGGTCCTGGTCTCATTCTGCTTCTAATGATTATTTCTTACCATCAGAAATTGGCACTGGGACTAGGAGACACAGGTGAGACCCCAAGGCTGGGCTTTGCCTTGCAGCTTGAAGGCAGTGCCATGGTTGTCTGTGCGGGGTGTGCACAGCAGAGCACCATCACCCAGTGCTTGGCCCAGGGTGGGAAACCCAAAGTAGCTGCTGCTTGGGTCCTTGTCAGTGCACGCAGCAGAGCTGTTTCCTATCACAATATGTTGTTCAGCTGTGGCACTCGCTGCCACAGGAGACTGGTCGCCAAAAGCTTAAATGATGCAAAAGGCAATTAGATGAGTTTATGGAAGAGTGATACAGCAAGGGTGATAACACATGGAAGTCGCCTGGAGCATAGACAGTCAATAAGCATAGCTCCCTGGAGACAGCCACAGCTGTGTGTTTGCACTGGTCTGAACCCCTTCTTTAGGCACCAACATCTCTGAGGAGTCAGAGACAGGATACTGGGCTGGAGGAGACAAACCGGCCATTCTCATGGCTTGTGGCTTGTTGGCCATGGCAAGACGGCTTGTTTTCTTCTCATTTAGACAGCATTGGAAGATGTCACATCTGCACAACCTCTTTCATGAGTGGTGTGAGCCCTTAGCATCTCCGAGAGCTGTTTCTGCTACAAAGAACCTCTGCTCAACTTTAGGAGCTAGTACCAAGGAGGGTGGCTGTCATTGTGGCATTAAGGACACGGTTAGTGGGCACGGTGGGGGGTGGGGTGATGGTTGCACTAAATGATCTTAGTGGTCTTTTTCAACCTTAACGATTCTGTCGTTTGTGTGTGCTGCTGAAGAGCATTGTGCCTGTGTTGGGGTTTGCACTGCTCATATTAGCAAGGAGGAGGGATTTAAAGAGGGTGATCTGGCAATTCCAGTATCAGCAGAAGCTGATCCCAGCAGCTCAACATAATCACTGGGAACAGAGAAAATCTAGGAGGTTTCACTGGAACTGAGCAAGAGCTTGACAGCTGGCAAATGGTCATGTAAGTAGGCAACTGGGAAGTGAGCTGGAGGAGGGTGATGGTGTTCAGCATCACTCCTGGAAATGTCGTGTCTCAGTACAGCCTATAAAAAATGTGTCCCTCGTTGCTGAACCTACCTCCTCTGTGGTGCCCTTCCTGCCCACTATGGGGATGGGAGGGGAAGCAGAGGCTGTGTGCAGGCTGTGTCCAGCCCCACCAAACCAGCATGGATCTTCTCGCATGAATCTCTGCTCAGACAGTCTCTATTCCTTTCAGTAGCCTATGCACAGCTCAAAAGAGCTTGACCATCCTCCACTGATGGCCTATGAGCCATCCACATCCTTATGATCCAAAATCCCTCCCTGGCCTCCATTTCCTGCAGCTTTGCCCAGTGCATGAAATATAACGCTGAAGTGATGAATCCACGCTCTCATTCTAACATCAAAACTGGTTTTTGTTTTTTTTTTTTTTTTTCCCCTGCATCTAAATAATAACTCTGTTGTCTCAGGAAAGGTTTTTTTCACCTTGGTGTTTTCTCTCATTGATGCCTGATCACAATACATACTCATGCTGGACAGTTTGCTTTCATAAAAGAACAAAATCAGCAAGTGATGTGTGAAGGTTCTAACTACAAAACGTAATATTTTCTAATTTCCTGAATGGCATTGTGCTATTCAGAGTTTCAGAGGTATCGTTTCCTATTATAGACCATATGTAGAGTGAGATACACTCCAGTAATCCTCCATAGAGGCTGAATACTGAACAATTAAATGTAATGTTAAAGAACCAGATTTACAGGAAATGTTTCGCTTTGCTGGTCACTGCTAATAGTGAAGTTCTACAGGAAGATAACATTTGGTTTTCTGCAATCCAGCCTGTTTTTTGTGCAGGTTATTTCTGGCTTCCTCTGAAATGTTTAGTCTCAAGGTTCTTAATAATGACTTCTATTTGGATATTCCTGCAGGCATCCCCACCTGACTGATCACAGGCTTCAGAATCTTGTGGGTGTGTTAATTTGAATTAATTATAGCATATTTGACTTGCCTTTGCTGTAAAATTGACTTGCCTAATTTGCCCAGTAGAAGTTGTCACTATTAAATCCAGAAAGCTTATGAGGATAAATCTCTCGGGATTCTGGTGATCTTCCAAAACACTTCAGACAACCCACACTGAAATCAGTCAGGCATGAGGTCTCATGCCTGTGGGTGGGGTTGGTGAGCATCCAGAAATCCAGGTGCACACAAAAACCCAAACATTGTACATTTTGACATTATTCGAATTCAGAGGGGATGGGGGAGTGGTCTGGCAATAATAATAATAATGATAAAAATAAAAAATAAAGAATTATTTTGTAGTGAGAGTGAAAGAATTCTATGGCGCCCTACAGAGCCAGACTCCTATCTCCTGTCTTACTTTCATGTATGACTGATTTGTCTTTTTATATTGTTTCCAGTAAGATGCTTTACAACCAAGATTAATCCTACTGGAAACTTGACTTCATTGACGCACTACGTAAGCTGCATTTTCTTAGCAGGTATGTGGGAGAATATTTCTGTCCTTTTGCACGTGCTTCTCTTGGGCTTTGTTTCTGATAGCCTCCAAGCATGTCTGTGACAGGAAAAAAAGATTTGCTCCTGGTCATGAGTAAAGCCAGGGGGATCTCATAACAGCCACGCTACGGATTTGTGAGGAGGCTGAAATTTCTTGCTCAGACTTTAATGCTGTCTGATTAATAAAATGTGTTAATTTACATCCACTTGGAAATTAAATAGCAGCTCTGATGGGAGGCACAAACAGCAGTAGTTCTTTTCAGAATATGTAGGAGAAGGTCTGGGAACTCTCCACATGAGCTTCAGGGGTTTGCAGATGTGACGAGCTGCTTGGCAAGCCCTCATGGGTCACAGATGCAATCGTCTCATCTTCAAAATGATTAAACAATATATGGCAGGAGCTGTGCATAGGAGAGGTGGCACAGCCTGAACTCCAACACAAAGCTGGAAGCAGCACAGACACTCTTTAAATTTTCAACCTCGTTTGCATCTTACAGGAAAATTAAGGTGTAAATAGGTTAATTACAGTAGGGATTTTCCAAGCTATGCTTTTCGTAATAATCTGCCTGGTTCGGCTAATGTAGAGTTGAAAAGTTTTGCTGCATGTTTTAGGCATTTATTTATAGATCAGCGTGGAAATTAAGGATAAATAATCTCTAGGAGAACAGAATCAAGATATAAATTTGGAAGTAAGTTTACAAAACTTGTATGAGTGAATTTAACACAATAATAGAATTTGTGAATGATGTGTTGTGGTGAATTAGAAGAGCAATGTGTGGCAACCCAGGTGAGCAACTGGCTTGTAGGAGGGATGGCTGGCTATTCATGGAATCATAGGATGATTAAGGTTGGAAAAAACCACTAGGATTATCCAGTCCAATCCAACCCACTCCACCATGCCCATCACCACATCCCTCAGTGCCACATCCCCATGGTTCTGGAACACCTCCAGGGATGGTGACCCCACCATTCACTGGGTAGCCTTGTGCCACTGCAGCGCCGCTCTTTTGGAGAGCAATTTTTTCCTAACATCCAACCTGAAGTGTGACTTCTTTCCTGAATTTTGCCATTCCAGGGATTACCAATTAGTCGTGATTTTATGGTGAGAGAAATTCCGTATTTTATTCATTGTGTTTATTGCACAGGAGCTTAGCATACCTCATAACGAACGTGGGGCAGCTGAGCGATTCTGCTGAGCGTTTGCTCTGATGCTGAAGCCAGTTAGTGATCAGTTACAGTGCTGTTGTTCAACAAAGTGCTCATTTCCAGGAGCATTAATTTCAGTGAGTGTAGTTACAGCGGAAAGCAATGTGCTCGGAGATTATTTTATTCTAGCTAGATCTAGAAGTCCCAGCATTGCAAAAATGAAACTTGAAAGTTATGTTTCCCATAGTATTTTACATTAATTTTAATCATATTATTCTCCCTTTTATGACATGCCTCTCTGGTGCTCGTAAACCAAGAAATGAGTATCATCCACTTTCACTCCAAGTTTACATGATAAGTAGTTAGATGCATAATTTGCCAGTTTCTTTTTGAGATTTAATGCCTGACTATGTTACAGTATTAAGAATCTTTTCCACAACTCCATCCATACATTCAATCCATTCCCTGCTCCGTGTGTCCTTCACATCTGTCAGAAATGCACATAAAAATCAGATATCAGTTATCTCCAGATCAAATCATTCCACAGCCACATGAATGCAATTAAGATAAATGTACTCATAAACCCCCATAGGACTCCACCCAGCCCTGCCAACCTCCCAGCCTACATTTAGAGGCAGAGAGGCACATGTTTGGTACAGTGTATGCTTTTTCTACTAATTGCCTTTTCCTTTCCCAATATTTCCTTTCCCAATTTCCTTTCTTTAACTCTGCAACAAAAATTTGGTTTACAGGAAAGAAACAGTGATTCCAAGGCTAATTGCCAAAGCAACTCCACGTATGTGAAAGGAAAATCAATATTGTTGACGAATCCCCTTCTATTTTGCAGTTAAGGATAATTTATTTCTAATGGTTCTCAATATCTCTGTGTCTGAGCATCGGGTAGGAGGAAACACAGTAACTGTCTCAAAAATTTGGCTTACTTGGAAAACCATGACTCTTAATTTCTTACTGTCTTCTGTTCAAACTCTAGGAAGAGTTTAATAGAAAAAATGGAATTGGGTGCACTGTTGAATAGCAGAAAATTAAAATTTTCTATATCAAAAAGTGCTTCCAATGACATCTGCTTTCACAATAGTGTTTTATTGAATGATCAGCTTGGACAGAAGTAGCAGTGGTAAATCGCCCTGAACGAGACACCAGATAGCTGCTAATGACAGGTAGCTCCTTGACTTCTTATATTTCTTTCTTGCATTTAATTCCATCATTCTCAGTCCATTATGCAGAAGGACACCTCCTTGCTTAAAGGGGTTCTCAATGTCACCAGGCGCTGGCCAAGACCTGAGTGCTTCTTAAACACTTGTGTGAGAGTCAGCAGGGCTTTGCTGAGGCTGGGAAGTTGTCAGAGAAGCCCTTCCAATGACTGGCTGCCACGAAAACCCAAAGGGCACAACTGAGACCCCAAGCAAGTAGAAAGCTAATTACCACAGATGGATATTTCTTAATTAGAAATGGACCATGGCTACGGAGCACGGCCTCCCAGAGTGTGGCAAGGAGCAGGGCTGGTTTGCAGCAAGGCATCTGGAAAAGACAATATGGGAATTCCCTGAGAGCTCTTGCAGAGTTTCCACTGGACTTCTGTGGCTTCAGGGCACTGAATGTCCCCAGACAGAGGAGCCATTTGCAGCCACTCTGTTGGTAACCATGTGGGATGTTTTCCATTTTAAGTCCTGTTTTTTCTCCTCTTCCAGTGGAATGGCACTTGGAGAGTGGTTGTGAAATTTTTCATAATCTCTGTCGTCTTTTTGGCTCTGCTGCCCTAATCTTGCCAGGTCTGCATTTGGGTGTTTCTATGTAACTCCCTGGGGAGTCTTTCTCTTATCTGGGTGAAGTTAACTGGAAACAAATAAATATGTCTGAGATGAAGTGGGGTTGGAGAAGACTGATGTGGCCTTCAGAGCATAGTCTAGAAAAAGTGGAATTGTTTGCAAAGGGTTTTCCAGGGGTCAAAGATTGTGCTTAAAGCCCACTTGCCTCCTGTGGTGCCACAGGGCAGCCCCAGATAGAATCATAGAATAGAATCACAGAATAATTGTTAAGAAAGACCAAGATCCCCAAGTCCAACACCAACCCACCCCACCATGCCCATAACCACGTCCCTCAGTGCCACATCTCCACAGTTCTGGAACACCTCCAGGGACGGTGACCCCACTGTTCTCTGTGTAGCCTGTGCCAGTGCCTCACTGCTCTTTCTGAGAAGACCTTTTCCCTAATACCCAGCTGGAACCTCTCCTGGAGCAACTTGAGGCCATCATCTCCTGTCTTGTTGCTGTTACCTGCGAGAAGACGCTGACACTGAGGTAGAGGCAAATTTTACTGCACTGAAGATGCTTAGCAAGGGAACAGGATTTTCACACACTGTTTGAGAAGATCAATAGTCCCTGTTATACCCGAATTATAACAAACATGATGTCATGTCTCATTAGCGGGCATCTCTGTGCGGTTTCACGCACAGTGGCAAGGAAAGGCAGTGTGGGTCCATCTGTCACCTTGCCCTTGGGGATGCCAGGGAAGGGACAATGACTGCCTGACCAACCAGTCCCTCCCTTCCCTCTCATTGCAAGGCCGTGGAACACACCTATCTCAGAAGGTGTCATAATTAACCTTACAGCTCTTTTCCTTTGCATTTTTAGGTGACATTGTTGATGGGCCAGCAGCTGTTTGGAAGCTGCCAGACCTTTGCTGCTTGGTGAGCGTTTCTCTTTGAGCTTGGGAAATGTCCCCAGTGGGAGCTGTGACCTGCCACTGCTGTTACCCATGGGAATGCAACACCTGCACACACCAGCCGGCTCCTTCCCACTCCTTCATCTTGGAAGACCAGCTGCAGGTTGCTTATCATCGGTCCAAGCCCTAAAGCAGAGGTACTGATTCCGATCTGCAGCTGCAGCTGGGCTTAAATCTTGATCTGCAAACGGTGAGTCTGCGAGCTGAGTGTGCAGAGACATTATTAGATTATTAAATCAATGACACTCAGGTTATTAGTCACACTCATCCGCATTACCTGACACCGTAATGATGTTCTATTTTTACTTCCATCCTGCTAATGTCCCAGAGGTACTGAAATTATGACCAGAAAATTAATTTCTATACATTTGAACAAGAAATAGAAGTATAGGGAATAATCTCACATCAACAGTATAAATCCTGGTGGAGTTGTTTAGAAAAGCAACCGAGAGAAGGCTGAGAATGGTGCCTCAGATGCAGCCTTCTCTGCATTCAGTGCCCAGCTTTCAGGGATGCTCTGGCTGATAACTGGGCCAGGCTATTTCAGTGTGTAACTCATTTGGGGCAATTAGGACTCGTGAGCTGGCGTTAATGATCTCACTCCCTCAGCCAATGCTTTCTTGCAGAATCCCTCTGTTGTCACAACGGGCTGAAATCAATCCCAAGAAACAGAAAAAGGCCAGCACATGGCAAGATGTTGTTTATGTTTTCAGAAATTACTCAAGTGCAAGCAAATTATCATCTCAGCCCCCGGGTTGAGCAAAGGAGGGAGGCGCGATCCGCCTTCAGCCTGCATTGGGTCTTCTGCTCCATGTGGGAATCCCCAGGAGGATGCTGAGCATCCATCCCACCCCCGTCTGACCAAACAGCATCAGCACCTTGCCCCTGCAGCCAGGGAGATGCAAAAAAGTGGCTCAAAGGGCTCTACTACCCTTTATAAATGCCTGAATGGGAGCTGCAATGCGGAATGGGTGTGGGGTGGTGCTGGAGCAGGATGGAGACAGCGCCAGCAGGGATGGAAAGCAGAGCGTGGGGAGAGGGGCTGGGATGGGGACCCTGAGCACCAGTGTGGCTCCCCACTGCATGCACAGTTTATGGGGAGAAGCATATGGTGACACATCCCTCAAGGAAAGCCGTTCTCACCCTTCCCCATGCCGCCCACGGCCCCAGCTACTTGCAATTTCCCTGAGCTTATTGAGTACTGGGAGCACGTCTACATATTGCTTAATTATAGCTTGGTACGAATGCGTGTCTTAACAGCGCATTTATTTCATGTTTGCAATTAATATGGAAACGAGCGTTGGTGCTCGCTCTGCCCCAAATGGAGCAGGGAGATTTCCTAAGATCTTCCAGTGAATAAAAACAGAGTGATGTATGAGACCCAGTGTGTAGGTATGCACTGTTGGTACATGCTCAATGCATGTTGCAGGATGTTCTTGTGAGCAAAGTTTGTAGTAGAACCATAATGAGCTGTTTAGGTGTAATTAAAAGGTGGGGTGAGAACTTGCACGGAAATCCTCCTCTCCAAGCTTCGGGAAGCCTGCTAATAAGACGTAAACATCTAGCAGCTCAGCTGGAGCACAGTGTGTTCTTTGGTTAAACATTAAAGGGGCATTGTCAAGTGGTTTTAATTAATTAGCTAGGCTTTAAATGAAATCAAATCAATTTGGAGCAGTTGGGCTCAAAATGAGAGATGTTTTCACCTGGTGGAAACTGTCCTTTAAATGCCGAATATCTTAAAAGTAAAAAGGAAAAAAACAAAACATTAAGAATGAATTTAAGATATTGCATCTATATATCCCTGGAGGTGTTCCAGAACCATGGGGATGTGGCACTGTAGGACATGGTTATGGGCATGGTGGAGGTGGGTTGGGTTTGGGCTTGGGGATCTTAGCAGGCTTTTCTAACCTTAGTGCTTTGTGGTTCTATATTCTGTGTTTTCAATGATGTCATTGCTGTCCATGGCAGGATGCAGGTATGCACGCTCAGCCTGCACCGTCTCTGAGCTTTCTGCCCACTTTTGGCCATAGAAGCACTGGGAGTTACAAAATTCCTCTTGTGCTTTTAGGAAAACAAACGCTGTTCTTGATATTGACTTTTTAAAAGCAAAAGAATTGAACGAAATGAGAGCGCAGGCACTTCTTATTAGGCCAGCACAATGCCATATATTATCCCAGATGCTTTGTATTAGATTTAGGGGGGAAAAATCAACACCAACTCCCTGTGACACAATAGGCTATAACTGCTGGAAGCCATTGTGGGCTATTATGTGAAGCCGTTACAGTCTATTGAGTAAATAATCTACAGATTAAAGCTTTCTAAGTACACAGTAACTTGATAGGTAACCAAAGAAGCCATTACAATATGTCACGTCAATAAGGGGAGGCTTACAGCTCCTCACGCTTTGCACAGTAACGGATCTATCCGCCTTAAACCCAAGCGGTCGCCTTTCGGAAAACCAAACCAAACAACCAAACCGCAGTGCAGCTTTGCTCCGCGGCTGAGGATTCGGATTTGCAGCAAGGGCTGAGCGTGCAAAAAGGTGCTGCTCCTCATCTGCTCACCCCCTCCTGCACCGCGGGCATCCGCAGCGCTTTGCTGCAGAGAGTTTGTGGGTGCACGGCTCAGTGCTTCCCCAGCCCCACTGCCCCCCAGCATCCCTCCCACCTCACCTCCCAGGGCCTCATCCTCCCTCTGGCATTTAATTACTCCGTGTTCCCAGTCTCGCTGGTGTGTTTAATATGAGCTATGTAAATTTCTCCCAAGAATGATAGGATTTTGACAGCCTGATTTGCCTCGCAGGCATACTCAAGCCAGCTCATTTTCTCTTCCTTGGAAATTTTTGAGTGGTCGGGTGGCATTTGATTACCATTGGCTGGCATATCTGAGCTCTGGGGTTGAGCATAAAGATATTTTAAATTTAATAGGTTTAAGATGTCATTATTTCCATGCTGATGAATTTATACTTGTAACCAGAGAAACTTAGAGCATTTAATGAACTTATTTAGTTCATGGTGCAAGCTTTAAACCCAATCCCAAGTATAAAATTAAATCACGTTGGATAAAAACTAACACCCAGAAGCTAAAACTGAACGGGGTAAATGAATGAATTTATAAAGACAGAATAAATACAGACATAAGGCACCTTGGGGACAGATTTACTAAGACTTTTTGCACTGTTTTCAATTGAGCTTGTAATAGCATAAAAGAATTAAATCTGATTTACTAGGAAGGATTTGTACAGTATTTCACCACCTGCTTCCCAGTGCCAGCAGCCCCTTCCCCATCACTCCCACCGTCAGCAGGAGCTCTGGGCACAGCCAAACACGTGGCAGAGAAATCTCCAGCTCTGCTGAAAAGTGCACAAGCAGCTGGAGAAGAAAGCAATGCAATCCAAGAGGATCAACAGCGCCGTTCTATGAAAATCAATTCTAATTCTAACCCAGTCAATAAGGAGCAGCGTCGCTGCATCAGATGGGAGAGGGATGGTTTGTGCTGAGATAGCTTTGAAGCCTCCTTCCCAGGCCCAGTGTGCCAAGGCTTTACTGAATATCTTTCAAACCCTGCACACTTTCATAGTCTGCACAAAGAAGGTGGCACCTTGGTAGGAAAAGGAGTCTGTAGTTTTCCAGGCAATGTGGGGTCATGAGACTCAGGTCAGGTTTGGAAATGCCATAAGAGACCTTTTCTATTCAAAGCAATCGGAAAGCCCAGGTGAGGAAATGCAACTCTTGAATCACACCTGAGGAACTCACTGAAGATGTAACTACAAATGAGCTATTCTCTATAGTAGTGACTGTTCTTATCGAATTCAACATCCTTATGGAACAGCATCATAGAAAAGATGCATTTCACTTTAAAAGGAGGAGATGATAGAGAAGAATGAGGAAACAAGCTAAGAAGATACAGGAACAAACATCAAATTTAAAAAATATATAGTTACATTAGTGCTATCTACAAGCAGATATTGCTCATTTTGGTGCTTAACTAAAGCAGATGCACTGGAAAGTAAGCCACTGAATGATGGACATTATAACCAGAGACTTCTTTTAAACAACTAAAGAGGCTTTCATGGGATCCTGGACTGGTAAAAGTTAGGAAATAAGGACTAGGAATCAAGTCCTATCAGATTTTACAATGGATGGAAAACTCAGCAGAAATTCTAGAGGTATTTGTGCTACCCACAAATGAAGAATGATGGGCTCTAAATCAGCACTTGCCTGTAATCAGGGTGTGCCTTTATGGCTGCTGCTCTGCAAGCGCTGGTGCCATCCTCATGGGCTCAGTCCTACCTGAAGGTCTGTTTGCCAATGGCAGAAATACCAAAGGAGAACAGAAGGTACAGAGAAGGCAGCACATACCTTTAGACATAGGGACACAGGGACCAGCCCCTTCCAGCCTGAAAGATTCTATGAGTGGGCATGGTGGTGATGGTTGAATGTGACGATCTTGGAGGCTTTTTCCAATCTTAATGATTTTACAATCCATGACCCTATAAAAGAAAACCTAAAAATGCTTAGGAGGGAGGATGCTTGGAAAGGATACGATTGAAGGGGGAAAAAGGTAAAAGTATAGGCTGTCCTGAGTGATATGAAGGTAGATAGGGATGAGCATTAGTACTCTCTCCAAACTCCCGATCCGGGAAGAAGAGGGTTTGTTGCATTCATTCTTTCTTTACCTGGAGGCACAGCACTCAGCTGAACAATTGGCCGTCAATAGAGCGGGTCAACAATTTTCCAGCAGAACAATTTTTTGAGCCACTTTCTGTTGGGAAGCGCTGATTTGATGGGATCAAGATGCTTTGTGGGAACATGTCAATGCCATCAAGCTGTCAGCAGAAGCCAGACATCTGCCCGGCCTCCTCGCCTGCTGCCCAGCTGGCTGGCTCATGGGGACAGCTGGGCCGCCGCACCGCAGCCAGCAGCATGCCTGATTCTTCTTTACTTTGTCATTAGTCTATTTCTATTCAATATATATATATTTTTTAACTTCCTTTGAACCGTTCTGTTTTATGCCTGCTGTACTTGCAGCACTAAAAATGCTCCGTTGCCAATCAGAATATCAGACATCAAATCGAAGTACAAGTTGTGCAGTGAGTATCATTTATATTATAATTTAAATGAGTTTTTAGGTCTACATTTTAAAGTATAAAGTTGCACCGATGTGGAGAGTATGTGCAGTAAGAAGCCAGCACCTTTTTGTTTGAATATCATATCATTCATTAATATAGTCACATTTTGTGCTGTATAGAGCTGGAGTCTGTGATGACAAAATAAAAGCTATATTTGAATCTCTTTCTAACTTACTGGGCTAAATGACAATGGTGTGTCAGTATTTGCAGAATGCAATTTTGGAATTTCACTTCATGGGCAATTTCAGTGTTTTGATGTGTTTTGTTGCTTCATTTTGCAGATGTTTCTATAAAGAGCAGAAAAGTTGGACTGCATGTTCTCTCTGTTTAAATGAAAATATCTGTTCTTAACCCAAACCACGGCCAGTGCACCATACAAAATGGGTGAGTCAGATTTTAAAGGTAGGTGGAAAATCAGTTTTGTTTTGGGTAAAATGAGTAAGAAAACCCCTTCCATAGTAAATACATCCCTGGAACCTGGGCAAGAGCGAATTGTATCAGTCTTTGTAATCCAATATGGGAAGAAATTCAAGCAAATAGGTAACTTTTTGACCTGATGGGATGATTTCCAGCATTTTTATTTTGCCTGCAACAACTCCAGAGCTCAAGCAGAGCAGACACCTGCAGCTGGGTGCATACTGCTCATGCTGTGGGTAAAGTTGTCGCTGGCTGCGGGTGGTACCACCTCCTGGGAGATACCCAGCCCTCGCTTGTCGCTAGATAAGCAACTTTCTGCAACTCTCAGCATGCCTATTTTGATTTGAGAGGTTTAAACGGACTCCAGGCAGTCATGTGGATGATCTGCAGGGCTGATTTGAAGGTTGTTTTCCTGTCAAGCTGGTGCTGATGGAGCAAACCAGCACAATACCCTGTGTGCTGAAGGTGGTGGGAGGGTCTTTGCAGGGCAGCACTTGGCCACTGCAGCCACCTTGGACAAGAAGCAAAGCTCAGGTGAAAACAAACATGGTTTGTCCAGCAGTGTGTGCAGCCCTCCCGGTGCTTGGGTGATATGTAATGAGCCCAGAGCATCAGATGCATGAGATTCCTCTGTGTTCAGAGGCTGTTTGGAGGGAGCTGGTGGTGGGGCTGTCCCAGGTCACGCACGGTATGTCCCACCCCACCATCATCCCCCTATCCTGCAGTTACTGCCATTGCTTCTCTCTTTCTGGGGTGATTATTTTCAATAATCCTAAAAACTCAGCAGAGATAACTTCAGTGCAGGGAGCCGTTGCGCCACGGGCCACCATTAGCAATTAAAATGAGATAAACAATTAGCCTGTGAACTTGGCACATGGGATCGCTGCTGCCTCGACAGCCACTGCAGAGCCACTCTGGGGCTCAGCTGCCTCTGCTCCTGATCAGAGCAGCACTGGAGGACTGGGGTACAGTGGTGATGCCCAGAGGAGGTGCCACCTCCATCACAGAGCCCTCAGGCTGTATTCTGATATTTATTACACCTTCATTTTCTTTCTCTTCCCCGCTTCTTCATCAGGGCACTGGAGGGAATAGGAACACGCTATCTAATTTCCTAATTTTCCCGTCAGCTTTCTGGCTTTCAAAATGATTGCGGCAGAAATCTATAAAACGAGGACGAGGGGAGCAAACTTAATGCCGCCGTAAATCTCCAAAATGGATGCAGAAACACAGTGCTCAAAGAGGAGTAAATAAAAGTGAGGAGAGATTCATTCCGGTTTTCTTCTCTGTAAACCTGCTGGCAGCTTGGAATTATTCAGAAAACAACATTTAACTGAGAAAAAGGGAACCCTGTAAAATAGTAAAGATTATTCCGTAAAGCTAAGCACCCTCCATCAATCATAGCTGGGAACATTGCTAAGTTATAGGAACCCGCAGATGGCTGTCATTAAAGGGAAAGAGTCTCTCCCGCTCGGTGGGCCGTGCTGCTCCATGCTGTATGGCTGCAAATCGAGCTGCTTTCATGGGGGAGCAACAAAAGTGGTTTTAAAATAGGAATTTCAAACAGAAGCTGCGTGAGCTGTTCAGCAGGACTCGGGCTTATTGAGAAACCACAGCGGTAATTTCAGGCCTGATTTACAGGAGGCTGTAATAAGCCTCCCTCGTTTAAAAGAATACGGCGTTGGTTTTATGGCTGGTGCACATCCAAGGCTGGAGGAGCTGCAGTGGGGTGGGTGCCCAAGGACTGTCCCCATTGTAAACAGGGACTTGGGGTGAGGGCTGAGGAATGGGGTGTGTGGGGGGGGATGGGACAGCCAGCAAGCTCCTTCCTCACAGCAGGCACAGGACCAAGCCCTGTGTGCCCACCTCCAGCATCGCTGCTCTTCCCTTTGGGATGAACTCACCTGGGGCTTCAACTCAGAGAGCAGCAGGGGAGATGCTCAAAACAAGCTGAAAATAGCACGCATTGACTGCTGCTGCTTCTGTCGAGACAGAGATGTCACCAGGTGAGCTCCTCTTGGATTATATATTAAGCCACACCGTGATGTAACATTGAGGCACTGCACAGCTCCTGGGGGGGTCGAGCTGTCTATAGGAGCTGAGCACTGCAGGTGTGTGAGGGATGCTGTAGTGGCACTGGGAGCCTTTCCTGACACAAAATGGCACTGCGTTTATTTATTATTACTTATTTCTTAGCTCCTACCACAGCACCCTCCCTGTCCCTATTTCACTGTTGTTGTTGGCTTTGCTGAACTCATTGTTCACTGGCCCAAGGGCTTTCCCAAGCTCTAACCCTGCAAATGCTGTATTCGTAATGCTTTCCTAAAACATGGCCAGCAGGAACCCACAGCATTTTTCTTCTTACTATCTCTGGTTGAACCCAAGTACTGCTTACTGTATCTCCAACAACTCTGTTTATAGTTCCTTGACACAACCCCCATCGGTGTTTCACTAGAAAAGGGATCACCAACAGATGCAATTTCTTCCAGTGTTGGGATTGTGTTTATTTTACTGGAATTGTACTCCATTTATCTGGTTGCAAAGGGACTAGGCAATTTATATTGGCAGCAGTGAATGTACTGAGACTGGCAGTGGTCGCAAGCTCACGGCTTGTTACCCAAGGAAAGTTCAGAGCATACTAATTTATCCCACCATGGAGCAGCAGTAGAAGAAATGTACAAATGGTATCAATCGGTCTTACATTAGTAACAGTGTAAACATTTTTTTCAGACGATAAAAGATCCAATAAATCTACTTTATTCCGTTTCATTGTAAGGTCCAGTTCCTCCTTTCCATCAAACAAACAACTTCCAGGTAGCAGGAGGGATATTGCATTCCTTATTCACAAATCACAGTTTGACAGATTATTTGTAATTTTCAGTGCCTACCTTCTTATATGGTGTTCATAAAACGAGATTAGAGTGATTTACAATAGCGAAAGATGGAACAAGACTGAGAGGAGATGTGACTCATTAGACATCATCCTGAGCCTGTTGGAAGGAGCCTCACTCAAGAAGGGATGCTCTGATTTTCCAGTCCCGGGGATTTAGACTTATTTTGGAGGTGTTTCGGTACCAAAGCACCTGTGTTGTACCTGAAAACATGACCTACCATCCCTACTTTTGCCTTCTTGAAGCTAAACAAGCAATTCTGTGGGAAGGCTCACCACCCCCCTTCTTACCTTTAAATTCTATGACAGTGTCTTGTGAGGCCCCATCTGCAGCACTGCGTCCAGGCCTGGGGCCCCCAGTACAAGAAAGATGCAGAGCTCTTGGAGCGGGTCCAGAGGAGGGCACTGAGATGGTCAGAGGGCTGGAGCAGCTCTCCTGTGAGGAAAGGTTGAGGGAATTGGGCTTATTGAGCTTGGAGAAGAGAAGGCTTTGGCGAGACCTCATTGTGGCCTTCCAGTACTTGAAGGGAGCTTATAAACAGGAGGGGGAACGGCTGTTTACAAGGGTGGGTAGTGATAGGACAAGGGGAATGGCTTAAACTGAGACAGGGGAGGTTTAGGTTGGATATTAGGAGGAAGTTTTTCACACAGAGGGTGGTGAGGCACTGGAACAGGTTGCCCAAGGAGGCTGTGGATGCCCCATCCCTGCAGGCATTCAAGGCCAGGCTGGATGTGGCTCTGGGCAGCCTGGTCTGCTGGTTGGTGACCTGCACATAGCAGGGGGTTGAAACCAGATGGCCATTGTGATCCTTTTCAACCCAGGCCATTCTGTGATTCTAAAAATGTATCCCATTGTTGTGTCATTTTTTAAAAGTAAAAAAGATGCTTTTTCTTGCATTCAAAATGGGGCAATTGTGCTTAGTTTGTAATTCATGGCTTCAAGTTGCCAGTATTTGAATGATCCTGGTGTTCAGCTCATGTATCTGGAACTAAGAAAGAATTTGCTTCCCTGGTGGGCAAAGCAAAAATGCACCCATCTGTCCTGTTAGGTACAAATTTGGCTTCACTGAGCAAACGAAAAAGAAATAGGATGAACACCCAAGGGTTCCTTTAAAAAGCAAGAAAACGGACTCGAGAAGAAGCCATCTCAACTCCCGGATTCATTCATAGTATTGGGGATTGGTGAGTAGATTCCTGTCCCAACACTGGGAGGCCTGTAGAAACCCTCCTGCTTCAGTGTCTCCTCCTTTTTGGTCTTATCTTCTTGAGCACCCACACACTCCTGCCAACCCGTGTAGTGCATCTCCCTAAACAACAAAAAGTGGCTTGTCTGGAAGCAGCACTCACTTCTGTTCTCTCCAAGTAGACAGGATATGTAACAAATGACTCACACACAGTAATTACACTCTATTCCTTCCTATTCTGCATTGATTATTCAGAGGTAGGAAGACGAGCTCTCTCCTGAATAAAGAAAAGACCTGGAGACCCAAATATTGGAACACCGATGGGTTTTGTTTGTTTCTTTTTTCCCTCTCTCCTTTGTTTTTCAGGCACTGTTTAGAGCCGTGGCACACCAAAGAGATGAAACATATATAAACAAAACCTCCTGTCAGAATGCTTGTAGTTTATGTTGGTTTAAAGGACAATTTTGTGTCATCTCTTTGTATTTTAATAGTCAAAATAAATTTTGCATAATAATTCAACTCCTCTCTGCTGCCTGTAATGACTGTCTGCATTTTTCTGATGGATGTTTGTATTTGTTTCCTATGATTTACATGACCTGACGTCTCATATAATGAGCTTCCCAGCACAAATGCCATTTGTGATACTCTGTGCAGCACTAATCTATCATTTGATGACCTTACAAGAGCTGGGGTCATGGATTCAATCAGTAAAATGTTTCAGGGTGTAATTAATTATTCCCCCCACTCTCGCTCTACAACTGTTCGTTTACAAGTTGATGAAAGCGATGTTATTTCGCAACACTTCTTCAATACATAGGGTTTGTTTGTATAATCAATCACACTAAGTTGGGGAGTTCTTAGTATTCATGGCTTTGTCTGGCTTGGAACTTCCAAATGTTTATTTTCCAGCCTAATTTAATAGTTTAATTAGCCAAACAACTAGCTACTGTACTTGTAAAAGTGTGCTCAGGTTGTGATTTAATAACACGGGGACAGCCGTGGCTTTGCATTTCCTGGGCTGGATTGCATTACGTGGGCAGTGGAGCCTTGCCCAGAGCTGAGCCTTGCTGGCACATTGTAGAGCACGGAAGGCTGCCTGCTCTCTGCTTCTTATCAAACAACAAAGGGAACACAAGGTCTTGGCCCTTACCACCCTTTGCTAGTTCCGATATTGTTTAAAAGATGACGAGATCTCGGGGCTCTGGCAGTAATTCAAGGCACGTGGTTAGTGGTCATGGTAGTGATGGGTTGACGGTTGGGCTTGATGTTCTTAGAGGTCTTTCGTGTGTATTCAGCCATCTCTTCATCTAATGATTTGAATTTCTGATTCACAGATGGCTCTGGAGGCAGGACTCTGTTGGGGCAAGGAGGTGAGATCTTTACCAGCAGTACTCAGAACAAAGCCACTGACACAGCTTGGAAGGAGCCGAAAGCCATCAGCAGCTTAGCAGTGATTCCCTGAAATGCTGTTATTATGTTAACAAGTTTTCTTTTATCCTCTCAAGGTCTTAGGGAATCTTTCTATTGACCATTAAGGCAAAGTATGACAAAACATGCTAAAATTGAGAACTGAATGCTTATGGACAGAAATCCTATAATGTTATGGTTCAATTTCACTTTGGGTAAAGATGATTGTTTCTGCAATCCAGCTGCTTGGCTTACTGAAACACAGGGGAAAAAAAAACTGACAGGGAGGGAAGGCAGGGGAAAAAAAAAACAACAATAAAAACAATGAAGTATAGGGAGAAAACAATAAAAACTGGGAGAACATTCCAGTTCCAAATGGGGTTGGAAAAGACACAGGTGTGTGTTTAAGGGACTGATATGAAGTAGTGTAGCAATGTTCTTCTCATGGCCTGTAGCCATTACTTTCATGCAAAACAGGCAGGGAGTGCAGCGGTTCAATGTGCTTAAGGGTGGTGTCTCAGACCCATCAAACCACACGGTGCAGCTCACATCTACAGTGTGTTGAAATCATTTGCAGAATTAATCCTAAATGTTATTTCACAGGGAATTGGCTGTATCCAGTATATTGAGACTAATTGTTCTGTTACACAGACTACAGCCATTACTATATCTGGGGAATCACTGCTGTTGCACGGACTTCTTGTTTGAGCTGTGTAGGATCTGGGTTTTCCTTTGAAACGTTGGAGGTCAGGAACAACTAGTCCCAGCTAAGAACTAATTGCCTGGAGCATAATTTCTCTATAGTGAGAGAGTATAGAAGTAGCATCTGAAAGTACAAAGAAAGTCACTGTGCTTTTTGCTCTATCAGCAGACTTTAATGAAATTTTGAAGGGGGAAAAAATTGCTTCTTGGCTTAAAGCATGAGCTATGTTATTAATCTCTGCAAAGGAGTTTTATAATTGAAATGCCGATGGAACAGCAGCTCTACTGACTCAAAAGATGACCTAACAGTATCTAGCATGGGCATATATAAGGCTGCAGAATACTATGTCATGATCACGAGAGTTACCAATAATGCAGATATATTGAAAAATATGACTTAGCTGATACCAGTTGCTTTGAAACCAGTTTTTCTCCATCCTCATGCCACCTGGCATCTGCATGATGTTGTAGGGGCTCAACAAGACTTTCCCAAGAGGTCCCATATACCGAAGCTATAAAGGTGGTGAAGTGTCTACAGGGGGAGGACGTATGAAGAGTGGCTGAGGTTTGTTCAGCCCAGAGAAGAGGAGATTGAGGTGGTCCTATAGGAGCCAGGAGTTGGACTTGATGATCATTATGGGTCCCTTTCAATTTGGGGCATTCTATGGTTCTTCTGTGGAGGCTGTCTTTAGTGGTTTACTGGCACGGAGTACGCTGCCTGTTGGAAGTACAGCATTGTCCTGTGCTATCATTCTTATCAGGAGTTGAAAGAAAAACTTTGTGTACTTGTACTGACAGGGTCTGTGGTCTCAAAACAGTAGCTGGCCATTAGAAAACAAAACAGTCTGCTCTGCACTGCTCCTTACCCTCAACCTCTCAGGCAAACTGTGAAATTGACAGGCAGTTTCTTGGCCAGGTTAGCCTACAAGCCCCTCGGCCAAGCCAGAAGCTCAACTTTTCCCAGCATGTCCTGATCTGCATGTCTTATTTGGGGTTTTTGCTCCAGTGTGAGCTGGTTTTGTTCTAGTTGTGCAGCCCTGAGGAAATGGTGACCTCGCGGGGTGGGAGCGCTCAGGGAGACCTGCTCAGATCTGCCTCTGAAATGCAGACATCCAGTGCTAATTCTTATTCAGATTTCTCTAGGTTCTCCTTTTCTTAAGGCTTCAAAAAGCTGCAAAGAAAGCAAGACGTATAAATTACTAGTCTCAGCCTGTGCCTTTCTGTGTGCATTTCTGATTAATACATGCCAACATGCCTTCATTATCACCTTGTTTTGTACCTATCTGTCAGATATGTAAAGCAACTCTGATATCAGAAAATCTCATCTTCTGCTTCCCTTTGCTTGAAACTAGGTGAATGTGCAAACGAGCTAAGAGGGAAAAAAATAGACTGCGAAAAATAGCCTTGGCTTTCTAAATAAGCATTTCCTTCCCTAAAATGGAATGCAGATGCTTAAGCGGACAAGAAAACAGCAGCACAGGAGAACCAGCCCTGCCCTGGTTCCCCCATGGAGATGAGCTCCAGTTGGGACCCTTATGGGTGCCCCAGAAACTCTTTCTTAACGATGTCAAGGAGCACCAGTGCTATGGAATGCCCATGGAGCTGCTGTCTCCCTGTCCTAAGAGCTTGTGGAAAGTGATGTGCTGGCTGTATTGATTGGTTTCATATCTGCACTTTGTATTTATGGCGCACACGGGTCCTTGTGCACCTTCTAAATGTTACATTAAAATACAGAGTGGCACCAGCTTTAAGGGGCTGAGGCACAAAGCTCCTTTCCTGCTCTTGTCTCCTATTGTGAAAAATTTGCAAAACTCTCAGGGAGGCTCTTGAATTACGGCTCTTCCCCTTCCCCATGATGCATGCAGAAAATAAATGTATTATTAATCTGCCCACTGTCAGAGATCTCTGCTCTCTCTCTCCCTGTCTGTACACAGGGAGACAGATTGACAGGAACAGCAGACGACTGCAGAACGGTGCGGAGTGCACTCAGGCTGGTGGATCACCAAATGCTCAGGATGATGAGACGCTCAGTTTGAACCAGGGTTGCAAACCCCAGGGGCAATTTGGTGATTTGCGGCTGAGCTCCTCTTTGGTCCCAAGCACCGAGGGATTTGGTTTCAGGCTGTCCATCCCCCTTTCAGCTATGAGTGCTGGCACGCTCTGGGTTTCATGGCACGCAGACACGGTTTGTTCCGCTCTGTGCTGTTTCTCCCTCCTGTATGGGTCGCTTCCTTCATCTGTGCGCAGTTCCAGGGGGAATGCTCTCACTCTTAGATGATATTCAAAAAGAGTTGGTTTCACATCACACAGCTCCTTGGTGGTTTGCTTTTTGCAGCTCCCCAAGCTGTGCTGCAGAGCGCTACAGCTTCCAGAAAGCCTCGATTTATCTGCAGGGAGACGGCCAGCACATCTCCCCCTCCCACTCCCCCACATCAGAACATTTTCAATCAAAAACTTGGTTGGAATATCTGGGCACCAAGAACCACCGTGCCATTGCAGCGGATACAGCCGCATGCATGATGGGCATCCAGGGAGCATCAACACCTCCCATGCCTGTGGAGCAGAAATCCTACTCCCCCCATCTTGATCATACAAAAAACTTTGCTTTGTAGTTCTGGAGATGGCAATTCTGACATTTTTTGGGTCAGAGCACGAGGCTCACAGAGGGACAGAGGTTGCAGGAGTTCTGTTTGCAGTGGGGTTGGGAGAGCAAAGAGCAGAGTTGCATCATGCCTGCTGTGTGCATCCCTGGCAGAGTGGAGAATGGGCAGCAATAAAGCTGTGCTTGCCACGTGAATTAGTAATGCCTCTTTTACAGCTCAGTTTTAATGTTGTTTTTTTTTTTTTTGCTCTGTTGTTATTCTGCTGGTGCTTTGTTAGTTCCATTTAGTGCTTAGCAGGGAGACCGTCGCAGTCCTCATTGCATGCAAGGCAAAGCAATTGCTGTTTGCTTCCAGAAGTTCCTGTTTGCATTTCTTTCTGTTCTCAGAGGCCCGTTGGAGGACGATCGGGACCTGTTCCCATCCTGAGCACCACAGGCTGTGGAGAGGGAAGGTTATTTGGATTTGTATGAGCAAATTCACAGTCTGGAGACGCGCATCAATGTTAATTGATTTCCTGTCTCTTTTCCATGTCTAAATGATCTGCTATATCACTGCTATAAATACCAATAATCTCCTGGCTGGAAAACATGGCACAATGTCATCACTTCGTTGCAGTGTGTGCAAAGGGCACGAGGAGCATCACCTGCTGCCCAGCTCACAGCAGCCTTCTCTCCTTGGTGGCAGATGTGTGCCCTTGTGCTTCTCCTCTCCACAGGGCACTGGGGGAGTTGCCTCCTCTTTTCTCCCCATGCAGGATTGACCAAGGGCTGGTGTGACAGATATTTCTTGACATGTGTCTTAATGGAACGGTTGCAATTGGAAGATGCTGGTCCCCATTCTGTGGACATAAGGTATTCAGTGGGCAGATGTGTGCAGAAGCAGTTCCAGGCAGCTGTGCCCATCCAGCCAACAGGGGATCCACAGGATTATTTTTACACTGTATCTGTCATAAAGAGGCAAACAAAATCCCTGACCCTCGGAAAACAGAAATTAAGAAGGAACATAATGAAGAAGGAACATAAGGACAATGTAACCTCCTGTGAAGTGTCTGGAAGCAGGTTGGATATTAGGAAATGCTGCTTCTTCAAAAGAGCAGTGCTGCACTGGCACAGCTGCCCAGGGAGTACTGGGGTCACCGTCCCTGGAGGTGTTCCAGAACCATGTGGATGTGGCACTGAGGGATGTGGTTATGGGCATGGTGGGGGTGGGCTGTAGTTGGGCTTGGGGATCTTAGTGGTCTTTCCTACATGAATGATTCTGTGGTTCTATGACACCATGGTGGGTAAGGCTGAGCAATGCATTTTGGCTTTTGCATTCGCTAGGACTGCTCTGATGGTTTGATCTGGGCTAGAAATCACATGGTTCCGCTACTGAGTCTTGCATTACACCAGATTTCTTTACTTGACCAAGGACACTTCACTTGATATCTCTTGAAGTAGAAGTTCCAGGTGTCAAAGAATTCACCAATTCCAAACTTACAGAGATGTTTCCATGCTAGCAGGTTACAGTATGGCACTCTTTGTGCCACTATGAATACATGTGGGATGAAGAGCCTTGGCTGTGTGGAAGATACGGCCCTCTCCCATGTACCCAAGAAAGACCTATTTTGCAACCTAGTTCAATCAGCTTGCTCAACGACTGCCCTGATTCATTAGGCTAGACAGAACTGTTTAATCTCAGAAATCAGGGACAATTCAAAGAGCCTAGAGGCAAGGTGAGTGACAGGGGCTGGGTAGTGATGTGGGTCGAGTAATGCAAGGGCAGATCCTGGTGAATAAGTGCTGAAGGAAAGTGAGATAATTCATGTCAGTCAATGTAAAGCTGTGAGAACAAGACCTTGTCACATTAACACGATGTTTTCTCATTAGATTACACTCAGGCTCAATAAAAGCAATACTATTGACCTAATATATGTAGATGTCTCTATGCAAACTTTTTCTATCAATCAAAAATGGTATTTAATCATCAGGGCACACATTTAATAATAATAGTGGCCTCTGTCCAAAATGAAATCTCTTTATCTTATTTTTGGATCAACTTTTGTCCTGAGCTTTTTGTTATATTTTTATCTACAGCGTGGAAGAAAAAATTTTGAATGTACTGATAAGATTTCCATGTGATTACAAGACTGGGAATGTGGTGAAGAAAAAGCTGCTCACTGATACACAACCTGGGCAGTAGCTAAGCCAAGTGCAAGCAGACAAGTAGGCATTCCAAGACATGCAGATGCAAGGCAGAGCATTTAGAAAGAAAGAATGTAGGTCAAGCAAGTGGAGGAGGAGGACGCTGTCTCAGGAAGCAATAACTCAGTAAGGGAACAGTAGAAAACTGAATGCATGTGATTTCCCACTTGTGGTTGCAGCTGAAAGACCAGTACGTTTCCTGAGTATATGGCTAAGTATAGCAGGCAGTAGGAGTGGGGAGCTGTGTTACCTTCGTGTTTGGCACTGGTGCACAGCTGTTGGGGGTTTGCTGGGTTCTGCAGTCCGCAGTCAGAAAGTATGGAGACACACATATCCCCTTCCCCTCCAAATGTCAGTGCTGCACTCTGGTCCCATGGTTTGACCACCCAGCATCCCACCACGTGGGCAGAGGGACATGGGCTGCCCACTGGGCAGGGGCTGTGGCTGCATCAGTGCTGCTGTAAGTGTGCGTTCAGCCACACTTTGCATCTCACCATGTTTGGTACCTCTCTGGTCACTTCATCGGTCAATGTGACAGCTGAGTGTTTTTGTCTGTTATAATATCTGTTTGCATGCAATTTGTTTTCTCTTATCAGCTTGTCCCAGGTCTCTCTTACACATTTGCAGGAGTTATTTATATAGAACACTTCATTTTCCCACAGGTCTCTCTGCCTAAAGTAATATTGTAAGCTAATTCCCTCTGGTAAGCAGTCTTATCCAGACTTTCGTGTTCATCTAGAATCCAGCAGCACAGCTTTTAGAGATCTGAAGCCCCAAGATATCATGCTGGAGCAGCTGAAACCAGCACAGGAGATCAAATATTAAAGCAGATGGGTCAGAGCGAGGCATGGTGCTCCACGAGGCCTCCTGCAGCTCTCTGCAATGTTGCTGATTTCTGCAGACTTTTTTTATCGGATCCCATTTGCTGCATGTTTGTTTCATTCATTTTTACTGTAATTATTGTGTCTTGGATTTTCGGTTTGCCCTTCCTCACCAAAGACATGTAGGTGGCATTGCCAATAACAAATAGCTCCTGCTTTTAACATACTATTATTCCAAAGGTTAGGTTATCTCCTTGACAGCTTGACATTCGAGGATCACAAAGCTTCTCCAGAACAACCATGCACGGGATGATCTAATTATGCTTTGACAGGTCATCCCACAAAACAATAGGTGGGACAGGAGGTATTTTATCTTGCTGCTCTGTGTGCTACACGTCAAAGGCATGAAGGCAGGAGAGCTTCAAAACAAACAGCGCTCTCAGGGCTGGTGGTTGCTGATGCAGTGACCTGTCTGATTCCCTTCCACCTCCCATTGCTTGGCTGGCACCAGCCTTGGTGCCCTTGCAGGCAGTTTTATGCCAACTCCTGACTAAATGCTTCATAAGAAAAGTACCAGCCAGACCGAGCTGTTAGTTTTTCCATGAACTGTGCCTTTCAGCTCATTGCTGCCTCCTCTATTGTAATTTAGAATGAGATATTGTCGTGTTCTTGGCAGTAATTACACATGCATTATTATAAAGGTTTTGTTGATTAAAAAGGTAGAATGCATTATTTTAAATGGTCCAAATACTGTTTCCATTAAGATAAAGGGATTATTTAGTAGAATAGAATGTTGTTGAGCACTTATTTGGCATTTTTCCTCTTGAATGCACTTCAGCAATGTTTGTCTAGGAAAAAAAAAAAAGTCTTCTGTAAGACTGGAAAAGGGTACTGGAGCTCAGAATTTGACATTTCATCATCTTCTGCTGGAAGACTGGAGCTCTTTAAAATGGCTTCCCAGTTTTGTGCAGTACAAAAGGTAACCTGAACAGTTTCACACGCCTCCTGTGAGGGAGAATTGTCCAATGCTACAATCACAAACCTAGAAGAAGACATTTCCTGTTTTATAGAGCCTGTGTCAAGGTTTGTCCCCAGGCACTCAGGGCTCTGAGTGGCCCTGAGCATTTGGAAATGTGCTATGGAAGGAGAGACACTGAGCACGGGGGGCTGCCAGGGGAGAAAAGTAAAAAATGTACCTTTAATTGCTTTTCAAATGATTATCCTGTTGTCCTTGGTAAATGTCACGTTGGAAGATGCCTCATACAACTAGTTGTCTTCCTCTTTAAAATAAAGGTTAGTTTAAGCTTATTGAGTAAATTAATTGCCATTGCAATGTACCATGGAAAAAATGCTTTCACTCCATCCTGAAGACAGCTGTGAGGCTGTAACTCTCCTTCTGGATATAAGAATAAGTTCTTTGCCAGGATAGTAATTATCTCAGCATCTGTCTCTTCCTTTCTCTGCTCTGAGAGAATCGAAAGCCCCTGACAGGGTTTGCAGATCAGAAAACACGAGGGAATTCTCAGCCTCACTCCCCGAGGATTCGTATTTATGTCCTCACCTTCCCATATGCTGTCCCCTTTCCTTCACACCAGAAATGGGAGCAGTGCTGGTGTGCACTAATGATGGCATGTTCTTCACAATCTCCTGTCCTGGCATTCACTGCAGGGTGAGTGTTTGCAGGAGACGAGAGGTAATGGCCTTAAATTATGCCAAGGGAGGATCAGGTTGGGTATTACAAAAAAATTATTTTCAGAAAGAGTGGTGCTGCAATGGCACAGGGCTGCCCAGGGAGTGGTGGGGTCACCAACCCTGAGGTGTTCCTGAACCATGGGGATGTGGCACTGAGGGATGTGGTGAGGGACATGGTGGGGTGGGCTGGGGTTGGACTTAGGGATCTTGGAGGTCTTTTCCAGCCTTAATGATTCTACGATTCCGTGGTCCAAGGCAGAGCCATCTCCTTGTGTGTTGACTGCTCTGCCATGTTTGTTTTGTACTGTGAACAGATTGCGTAGCTGGCGTGTGCCTTCCTCCTTCCAGGTTATTGACCGTACAAATTAATTAAACCGATTCCAATATTGATCTCAATGGCAGTGTATACTTTGCAGCCCAAACTGCTTTCTTTTAACTACTCATTCTCATCAATATCGCAGCCAGATCTTTCTCCACTTGGCCAACTCCATCTATACAACAGCCAATGTCCACATGATGACCTTCCAGAGGAGGCCTTGCAAATTCTTCCTCTTGTCCAAGCCTTTCCCTACTGTTATCTAAAGATCACTTGTTCTTATGCTCCTGGCAGAAAAAAGGGGGCAATACAGGCCTTTAAAATTCTGTAGATATAGAAACAATTATTGCTGAAAACAGTGAATTCACCCTCTATGTGTAAGGCAGCTTTCTCTTTGAAAGCCAGTGCTTGTCAGTGTGTATCTTCCCAGGGCAGAGCTCCCTGCTCCAGCCAGGAGCACACGGAGCCTCTGGGACCCCTTCTTGTCCTCGTCAGAGGATAAGGCTGTGTCTGCTGCCTCTCCAATTGCACTGACCTTCTATTGGCAATCACTACCTTGTCTTCTGCAGAGGTGTCAGTTTGAATTTGCGTCGCTCCCAGGGGTCTGATACATCTCTCTTCCTCCCTTCCCCCCTCCCCCTAAGTTGAAGAGAGTCTCTTTGCCCGTTTTCAGTTTATCACGATCCCCTGCCTTGGGACTGACACTGTAAGATCTATTAATTTCTCATTGCTCCAAGTTTAAACTGAAGACCCTCCTGTAACCCACTCATAACCTTCACAGGAGAGTGGAGTATCCTTGCCAATTATCTCAGAGATAGCTTTATAAACTCATTCCCTCCAAATACATTTTACAGCGGGAATAACTCATATGAAAAAAAGATTCACCTTCCTTTCAGCAATGTCACCGGAGTCACGGCACATTCGGAAAAAGTGGAGGCACCAGCAGGAGTTGTATGAAATCACACACGCTTCCTCCTTGCTCCTTCTTTTCTCTCCGCCATCTCTCCCGGCTGTCAGAGCTCTCGGTCACACCTCCAGTAAAAGCATCCCCGTTTCTAAGTCCTCACGCCCTTTGACATACTTGATTTGTTCTTACCTCCCTTAGGACCAAAAATAAATGGGAGATTTCTTCATTATCTTCCAAATGAGATGTGAAACTGAGGTCCTGACCACTTGTGATCATTAGAAAAATCCCATTGGCACTTCTTGCAAGAGCAAGACCATTAGCCCTGATGTCCTGGCAGAAGTCCAGTTTGGGTGATTATAATTACATTTTGCCTGCTTTTGTAGCTTCAAAGGAATATTAAGTCTTCCCTTCCTTGGTGTCCTGGCTCCCTTTGCAGGGCAGAGAAGCCTCGGTGAGGGCAGGTTGAACCCAGGTGGGTTCTAATAGAGACAGGTCACGGGCTGCTTCTCTCCCAGCTCCACATCTTGGCTTTTCATTCAGCCCATGACACTTCTGTTATATGGGACTGAATAGTAGGTGTTACCCAGTGATTGCACATTTATTTTGTGGTGTTTTGAGCTCTTCCAGGCATGCAATCAGGCCAAATAACATGCTCACCTGCCCCAGGTGGAGGAGTGTGATTTTTTTCCAATCTTTCGCATGTTTTCTTCTTGCACCTGTATATAACCAGTAGTTCTCTGATCACAGTAAACCCTAAGTACAGCCTGAGTTTGAACCACGCTGGAGAGGAACCAAATTGGGATGAGTTAGTCTTCAAAGCTGCCACAATTTGGCATCCCAATCCCTTGGAGGTTGTGTTTCAAAAGCATTCATGGGGGACTGTGAGCAGAACGCCCCAAAGCTGGGGAACACAGCTGACAACCTGTTTGCTGGCTGGGTTCTGGATGGGCTTTAAGAAACTCAGGATATCTTAGGTAGGTTTTTCAGATACACACATGGCAAAAATGGTCCCAATGCTAAAAACTGCCTCTAATCACATTTAATGCAAACTCAGTTACACAGATGATAACTGCTGCTGCCTTTATCCTAAAATAGGCACTTTGTGTGAAACGCAGGCACTTTCTTCAGTAAGAAAATGCACTTTTAATGTGCCCATGGGCTCAGTTCCTTCAGGGTGTGGACACGCCAAGGACACTGCTCAGTCCTGGGCTTGCTGTCCGACTTTCCTGGAGCTGCAGATCCGCTGCCCTCCGGATGTGCTGGGAAGCTGCCCAGCTCTTTAAGACCTTTTCAATTCCCATCTTAAATCCGGAGTTTTGGTCTGAGTTCATTTTTTCTAGCTTTTTCTCCTGTGTTTGTTTGCCCATTTGGCTGGCTTGGTATGTGTTTCATTTCCCTGGCTCCTTTGGCGTTTCTTTGAAGTCTGATGAGAGCAAACATTTGAGCTGCCTTTCCTAGTGGGAAATTCCTTCCGTAACCCCACGGGTGCCAGCCTGGCTCTGCAGCAGCTCGGGGAGGCAGAGGGCTTGGGGGGGGAGGAGGGGACATTGCAGAGCCATGCACCCAACAGCATCCACAATGCTGATTTCCAGCGGCATCAAATGTGGATGTCCAAGCCAAACTGAGGCCATGCAGGCTTCCCAACAGCATCATCTTTGCCACTGTGCAGCACGGGGACAAGCAGTGGTCGTGCTGGAGGCTGCATCCTGGGCACAGCTGTGTGTGCAGGATTCCTCACCACTCAGTGCTGTGTTGTGCCTCGGCATCTGTTGGCATTACCCCTCCTTGCTGTACTCTGGAGTGGCCAAATACTGTGACAGAGAAGAACTTGTAGGAACAAAAGATATTTCTCCTTAAGCAAAGTATTGCTGGAAAGGGCTAAGGCTGTAGCAAGCTTTTACTCCCCTATCTGTATTTGTAATTAAGCTTTGCATTAATATCAGATGAAATTAAGGCTCAGAGCTCTTTCCCTATTAATTGGGAGGGTGGCTGCTGCTGAGCATATGTGTTTAAAGCAGAATTGTACCTGCTGATCTTGATGAATGGGTCATTTGTGCTCTGAGTTTTCTCTGAAATGAGGAGGAGAGTACACAGCCCCAGTGCTGATAAGACATGCTGTTATTTTGTGTTCTGTAGCCATTTCTCCAGGAAGCCGTTGCTTCATTTGCATTGCTTTTTTAACCTTATATGCTCAGTGGGCCCAGGCGAGGCTTCTTTCTTCTTGAATTAAATGTAATCAGGCTGAGCAGTGAGGAAGAAATGATGAACGAGGACATCATTTTGGAAAACACATATCTCCTGACTGCTTATCTCAATGACATAAGAGGACTTGAATACAGTATGGAAAATATATGCAGATAGGGGCTCAGCATATCATGCTGGAGAATAATAGCTCAGAGGGCTAGACCTGGCCAGAAACTATTTATTATTTAGAGCATCGCTGTTGTAATTTATAAAGGTTGATCATTAAAACTTTAATTCTCTTGGAGGAAAATGACTGAGGAGTTCTGTCATTTGTCAAAATTACAGAGGAAAGGGACCAGGGGCAATGGAAGGAGCAACCTTGAGTGAAGAGTTGGTGGCAGTGGTGGTGCACATTTGGTGTCGCTGGGGATGGAAAAACAAATTGCTGACCTGGCTGGGATTACACCTGGTCCTTAATGCATGGCCAGGCCCAGGGCTGGATGGATTTGCTACAGGGAATCGCAGGGCACAAGGACAGGTGGCAGGAGCATGGTGTGAGGAGGGGACAGGTCAGCAGTGTGCGAGGAGCAAGCACCAAGCATGGAGATGCTGGGCTGGCAGCGGCGACTCACAAAATGTTGCAGCATATGAAGACTTTGGGGGGCAAGAGGAAGAGGAAACTCAGAATAAAACTTCACAAAGTGCAAGAGCTGAGGTTGTCATTGGGGAGGCTGCTCTTCCAGCTCAGGGCGTACTTGTTAATGGTGCTATAAACTGGGTGAATAAGGAGGAGAAGAAAGGGGGAATACCTGCCAAATAATTTGCTTTTAAAATACGCCAATGTACTGTTGAAGTTATTTATTTGTGATGTGACTTCCTCCAGACAGAACAAATCTGATAAAGTCTGGCCATGCAGAACTGAAATAGCATTTGAGCAGGCTTGTTCAGCACAGGTCAGCGTGCAATTATGGAAACATCCACATTTTCATCTGGATCAGAGCGAGCCATTGTGCCATGAAAAAGAAGGAGATATTTTGCACTGATAATATGAATCCCGTGAGAAACAAAGTGCCTTTGCAAATCCAAGCCATGGCCATGTTGTGGTGGGGAGTACAGCACATCCCAGAGCAAGACCAGGGAGAGTCTGCATTAAGGGAGTACTAATCATGGTAAATAAAAATGGCAGAAAAGTCAGCATTTGGGAAATAAATGGAGGGCTTGGCCCCAGCTGAACCCCTGCTCAACCCTGAACGACTCCCAGACTCCCACCATTTCAACTGTGAGACTGCAGACGGACTGCAGTGCTAATTGAAGAATGCTTATGAATGCAGCGTGGCACAGTTTGCCTGACCTCCATGCTGAGCATATTTCATTGCAGAAAAGGCCCTGAATGTTGTGTGAATCCCGACACAGCAGCAGTAAATCAGCTCCCAAGGAGCAGCCAGGAAGCGTGCAGCCCTCCTTGAAGGTCTGCAGCAGCCGGATGCGGGGGAAGAAGAGCTTTGGTTAGCAAGCCGAGCACTAAATGAATTGAATTATGAGAGGGTATTAATTAGTGTCTCTGCTTATTGGCATTGCCATAAGATTTGCCACTAATTCACGGAGCGACTGGTTTGCCTTGCTTATGAAATGTGTGCTCTGGGATGCAGCCCCTCAATGCACTCCTCACACTCCCGGTGTGCAGACACAGCCAAATGCAACTGTTGGGCATGAAATTTATGAGCTCATGTTTGCTGCTGGCCTCCCTCACTCTTGGGAGGTATCAGTCAGAGCCAGCCCAGCCTGGTGGTAGCTTGGAGGACTGCATTCAGAGTCTCTGGGGAACTGGGTGCAACACTCTTGGCAAAATGATAGACCAAGGTATGGCAGAGCAAACTGAGAACTGGGACTGGTTTTGGCAATCCACGAGTGGCTTCCTTTCTGAAAGTGACAGTTATCCCTTTGGTGTTTCTTTCCCCTTTCCTTTTTCTCTTACTTCACTTTCAGTGCATACAATTTCCAGTTCTTATTAGGTTCCCCTTTGTTTCTGATTTACTTTGGCCATTAACTCTAAGTCAGACTGCAGTGCCACGAACCCAAGGTGTTCTTCTGCCTATCGAAAAGCTGCTGAATCTTGGAAACTAATCACAGAAATTCAGCATGAGAAAGGGACAGCAGCTGGAGCAACACCTCCTTGGAAAAGGAGTGGCAGAAAACTCCAACACAAATGAGGTCTTTGAGCATAAAGTGATGTGTGCAACAGGTGTCCTCCTGCCCTGGGCTTTGGTGGCTGCTGTCTAAGGTCCAGACTGTGGCTGGAGCTGCCTTAGGAAGACGCCATCCTCTCCTTCCTTCTCTTTCCATCTGTCAAATGGGAATAGAGATAGCACTTGCAAAGGGAAGTCAGGCAGGGGATGCGTTTGGCAGCACCCATTTGGAAGACCACTGTGTGTGAGCTCAGAGATCACACAATAAATGTGCAAAGTGTTATATATGGCAAAGGGATCCTCTGGCTTATAACACAGCTGGTTTTGGGAGTGCCATGGAAATCTGTCAAGTGTTCTTCCTTCAGAAGATGTTACTGTGCAAGCCAAGGGCCCCTCACTTGCATGGAGATCAAAAACAATGCCTGTGAGTTCAGAAAGTGTGAAGGGGACATAGTCTTCCCCTCATATTTGCACACTGGTCCCTTGATTGCATTATATAAATCAGCCCCACCTATGGAATGCAAGTGTTCTGAAATATTGTATTTGCTTTGGATCAGTTCACAACCAGATTGTTTTTATTTTGTTTCATAAGAAGTTGAGATTGGAGATGTATGGACATGTTACTCTTTATGTTTGCATCTGCCACGCTGGCAGGAGAAAAATGGTTGCTGGGGTTTTGTGAACATTCTCCAATTATTTTTCTAAAATGGTTTGGATGAAATACTGTTGGTTCATATAATTAGCTGAAATAATAAACTGGCAAGAGTTTGTTTTTGTTTCTGTTCGGAAGGAAAAATACTGCAATGAGCTCAACACCCTGCATCTTGGCATGCGCTGGAATGCTGTGATGTGAGCAGCTCCATTCGGATCATGGGCTGCACCCAATCCAGTGGTGGTCCTGGTATGGGGCAGCGAGCCCTGTGAGCCCCCACCTGCAACAGGCAGAGACTTGGGGGAAACCTGAGGGCTGGGAGTGGGATTCGAGTCCTGCAGACTGCTGAAGTGATCTAATTTTGGGTTTGCCTTGGAAGTGTGTTTTTCTTTCTCAACCCTTCTGGATGTGACAGTACCGATTTTTACCCTTGACTTCTGCAACAGCCCTGCCTTCCTTCCCTGCTCTCAGAACACCCCTCCTGCACAGCATCTTCTGCTCCTCCATCCTGCAGGAGCTGTGTGCACTTGGATTGAGGATCAATCACCATAATAGCTGTTGTCTTCAAGGTTTATTAATGCCTTCCAACTGAATTCCTGTTTTCCTGCTAATAACCCTTCCAGTGAAACACTTTTGTGGATACACAATTATTCATGTGGCAAACTTGCCACTCGAATGCTGGTAGGTAATTAGTAAGCTTTGCATCCAACCAGAAGCAAGTCATTTTTAATTTCTGCAATAGGCTTGAAGCTGGGATTATTGCATTGCGGGATTTTTACTTAAAGTAACACTCTGGAAGGAAGAACAGCTGCTGTCTGTTGAGGGAATGAGGGGGGCACAGGTGCTCCCCATAGAGATTCATTTGGTCCCACAGTCCATATTAGTAGGCTGGTCTCTACACTTGTGTTTGCAGAGCTGTAACTGGAAGTACTGGAGGTCTGAAATGAAGAAGGTGAAGAGAGGTGGGCTTGGTGTGCTGGCCTTTCTCTGTTAAGGAGAATCTCTGTTAAGGAGAATTAAAGGTACTATTCCACTAGCTTAGTAAATTGCAACTATCTGTCCCCAGCTGATTTTGGTAGACAGGTGCTGCACAGGACTGGATGCAGAGCACAGCTTCAGTTTCCCATAGCAGATGTGGATGTGGGATTGCACATGGGCTAAACACAGTATGTGGTCCTCTGCTTTGTCATCCTCTGTCACTTTAATGCATGTTATGCTGGATGGCCAGGATAGCTGGTTGAGCTAGGAGTCATCTCTCTGCTTCAAAATACCACAACTTAAACAGTGTTTAGTCTTCACTAATTCATTTAGGTGGAAGTTGGAAGTTGAGAAGGTTAAAAGTGAAAAGGCAGAGCCTGATTGCTGTAAAGCACAGATTTAACTTGTGGTTTTCTATTTCTTCCTTACACTTTCCTTACTGGCCTGAGGCATGATAACAGAGCTGTCAGTATCTCCAGGCTGGCTGTAACAATCTCCTGAACTATTCACTCTCAGGAAGCCAGTTCCTCTCTCAAATGCAGCATTGCTGTGGCCAACATATCCTTCTTCCAGACAACTGAATATGGAAAAGAATACAAAAGCAGACCTAGTCAGTCACCCCTGGGTGGTTGTCAGCATCTGGATGGATGAATGCAGAACTTAAGAGCAGCCATCTTCATCCAGTCACCTGTGTGCCTGAGTCAGAGGTAACTCCTAGGGAAGTGGGTGCAAATTCTTCTCTGGTACTCATCTGTGGATTTGTGGGGGAGCTTAATTATGAGTGTCCTGTAATGCTTCTCCTCTTTCTGCCCCCCATATGTCACACAGATCCTGCAGGGTCCCTTCCAGTACCCCTTCCCCACCCATTTCCTTCACTGTGAGCAATGCATCACCCTGCACGTGCTGCTCCAGCCCTGACCCAGCAGCAAGCACCCATCAGTCTGCTGAAGTCAGTTCAGCCTGCTTTTATTCATTTATTTTATTGTGCCGTTATGGCGCTCATCAGACACAGTGCTAATTAACTCAATCCCACCCTAACAACTCCTGCCTCCCGCATCATCTCCAGGGTTTCCAGTGCAGGGGGTCTTCAGGCTGTGAGCACCTGGGGATTGTCCCCAGCTGTTGTGACAATCTACTGATGGGATGCACTGCTGGTCGGGAGGGGTTGGTTCTGCCCCTATCCACCTTGAGAGGGGCAGAAAGCTCTCAGCACCTATTCTCAAATGGAAACCTTTAGTTTCCCTCTTGCTTTTATGCATTGCAGTCACATTATAAAGAAGTCCTGCGGAACGTTCAACTACTTACTGCACAATTATAATCATATTTGTATACCTATAAGTAGGTCACCAGTCTCTTAGGTTAATCAATTATAGTGGCATTCACACCGGTTTCTTTCATAAATCACTGGTTTTTAGCGTATCTACTGAGATAATGGAGGAAAACCATCTAATTTTGATCTAACTAGAATGAAATGTGAACGTGTGTAATTTGCTCTTACAAAGTGTATCTAATGTTCTCTACATCTTTATTTATTTGTGCTGTTTCATGCTGCATATCGCCTAAGTGGCAAAAAAATGCAGAGGCTGTTGCACTTAGTTCTAAATGACCCACAATAATACAATTTATCTGTGTTTATTTTACACTGTTGTTCATGACAGATATTTTAATCACCCATTCCTGATGGCTGATGCACTGATTACAAATCACAGTGAAATCTGGGGCCCAACTGCAAGCTCCTTGGGTGTGGTGCAAGAATATTTGGAAGAGCTGTTTTGCTGCGTAAACGAAGCAGTTAAGTGGGAAGGGAGGACTTGACTCAGGCTGGAGGCTGTGAATGCTTTAGGACATAGTGGGATGCCACTGTGTAGCATCTGCTGAGCTACAGCCACTGCAGCTGCTTTAATGCCTACCCAAGCTCAGTGAATGGGCTCCATCAGAACCAAGTGTGTCTCTTTTATGCCTGCCTCACCCGTGTTTTGGCTGGCAATGATGTTTGGACTGATCCATCAGCACCTCACTGAGGGATGCACCTCACCCTGGCAGACAGGTGGAGAGTGTGTCAGCTGAGACCATTCCCTGCCATAAGCCTCGTGGTATGCTTGCTGCAAATAAACAGCATTTGTTGGGAAGTGCAAACGAACTGTCTAGATGAGGTGCTGGCTCATACCCATTGCCTAGCTGCAAGCTGCTGCTCTCCATCCAGCCCCTCTTGGAGCAAGCAAAATGCAAAGCAGATTTAGCTTTCTGTCTGCATGAATGTCTGCCTAAGCATCCCTTTACTGCCAGTCTGGAAAACGCTGCTGTTGGAGAGGTGACATGCAGGGAGCTCATCCTGAGCCAAAGCAGCGTGCAGGTGAAACAGGGCTGCTGGAGTCACCTAGTGCAGAGCTACTGACTGCTCTGGAAATGAGTTATTGGTTAGGAAACGGACTCTGCTTGGAGCTGTGGAGCAATTTTGTGCCGATTTCCAAACAAGATCTGAACAAGCAGGTGAGCATCTGAGCTTAGATGGTGAGCAGCCCCTTGGACTTGCCCGATTTCCAGCCATGCTGCAAGCTTGCTCTGGTCATGCCATGCCTTACAGCTCACAGATGCGGGGTGAGCTCAGCGTCCCTGCAGACACCGTGGTTCTGCCAGCAGGAGGGTCTGGCCCCAGGGAGGGCTGTGTGCTCCTTGCAGCCGAGCATCCCTGTGTGGGAGGTTGGTGCTGGGAGATGATGCTGCCGGAAACGTGTGTGGTGGGAGCCAGCTGCTGTCACACTGCTCATCCCAAACGAGTTTGTGAAAGAGTGCTGGGTGGAAACAGTTCTTTTTTTAACCTTAGTTACAACCTTATGCTAAAAATACTCCTCTTTTCAGAAACGGCTTCTACCTGAGAAATGAACAAACAGAGCCTTCAAAAAATCCTGTGAGTTCCTGTGTTTTAGCAGCAAACCAAGAATTTTTATGCTTGGGTTAGTCGGTTATTCTTACTTTTTTTTTTTTTTTCCCCACTTGAAATTGTTTTCTGACAATAACTTCTCCAGCCCGTGTGGCCTGGCCAGCTGGAAAATCTGGCTTGTTATGAACATCATTACTTACTGTTTGGTTTTTGGTAGCCAAGGAGCCCCCAGCCCATGGGTTGCATTGGTCTTGGGCACTGAGTTGATTAGGAGGCCACGTCTGGGGATGGAGGCACACACAGTGAAGGGGAGGGGGCTGCACTTTGCATTCAGCAAACAACACTCGTGCCCCACGGTGTGAGCAATGGGAAGCGGTGCAGCCCACCTCCATGTGTCAGTTCTGCCTCTGCTCAGCTCTGCTCTGGAGGAGCGTTCGTGAGGATTTACGTGTGTCAGGCTCCTACTTCAGGAGAGAAATCTGTCAGAAGATCATAAATGTTCTGAGCGATTTATGTTCACTGGTTTGGGCGCCTTAGCCCCAGGAGTAGATAAATTGTGGCTTAATGTTTTATTTCACACTTTCAGGGAATTTAGTGCCTTTGGAAAGCTCTGGGTCGATAGTCCCAGAGGGAAATTCTCTCTTGGTGGGATGGATCACTCACGGGAAGGGTGATCCCAGTGCTGTGGGCTGCTCCCTGGCACCATGCAGTGCGTAGCAGGAGGTGCTGGAAAGTGTCTTTTTTCGGAAATTTTATATCTGAGTAGAGAGCATTAATCTGTTTATAGTTCAATGGGAGTTTGGAAATCCTGCATGTCTGAAATGACAGCAGATGGCACAATAGAGGGTTTAGTTGAGTTTTAGGTACGCAGACAAGTTAAATTAATTAACAGTAATCTCTTTAAAATGTATGGCAGAGTAATACCAGCCTCGTCTATAGAAAGATTCTTAGGGACTTAATAAAGCTCTGAGAGTAATTAATTATGCAATAACCCATGGTTAAGCAGATATTATCATCCAGTCAGTGGGCAGAATTTGTGTTTGCCATTTGCCAAAGAGGACCATTAGTGTTTGCTTTGCTGGTGCCCACAAAGGGTGCCCGCAGTCCCCCAGATGCCCACATGAGCACAGGATGTCATCAACATTGAGGGTGAACTATTCCAGTGTAAAGCATGTGGGGTCAGAGAGGGTACATCGCTGGGGAAAATGGAGAATTTTGCTAAGAACAGATAGTTAGCTTATTACCTTATAAGCACCTATCTAAGCTCTGTTCAATTAATGAAACACGACTTAAAGCAAAAAGGATTGGTACCAACCAAACCACTGAAATATAAGCTCTTCTAATTATGCAATAAGATAATGTCTACCAGATTAAAATTTTAATTAGCTTAATTTAGGAACGGAAAAGGCATTAGACTTATAGCTCTGAAACACATAAATGATATCAAGGGGAAGGGGAAAGAAAGTGAAAATGGGTTGGGTTTTGAGCACATCCTCGTGCCTGGTGTTTGCTGTGAGAGCTCAGAAGATCCCACTGGGTTTGGGTGGCCAGGTTGGCTGCAGCAACTGCCTGGGAGTGAGGGGCTCTGGATGTGGGTGCCTGGGCACTGCAGTGTCCTTGGTCTTCTCCAGCACTCCTTTCTAACACCAGCTGCCTGCAGTCCCTCTAGCTCTGCTTTCAGAAGGGAGAAACACGCTGGTTATAACAGGCACTTTTGTTCTGTTAGGTTTTTTTGTTGTTGTTGTTTTTCTCTTTCCTTTGCTCTATTCATAGATTTAAAGGCCAAAACAGACCATTAAGTCCAGCTAATCCTACATCCTGCTTGACAAAGGCCATCCCGCCCATCCCCTAATTCCTCAATACCAGGCCTGACCATGACCGTGTGATTATATACAGTCAGGAAAATGCTCTATGAGAGCCTCTGTGTGCCTGGGCACGGAGCAGGACCCCGCTGCAAACACCCAGCCTTGATTTAAAGGCTTTAAGTGATGGATGATTAATCCCATTCCTCCCGAAACCATTCCAATGCCTAATTACATTTACAGTAAAATAAGTCACTGGGGCTGATAGCACGGGGAGCTGTAACATGCGAAGTGCACGGTGTGTAGTTGTGTTTGGCTGTGAGGTAAGGAATCCAACAAATCTCTTTTATGCCTTTTCAGGGGAGAAACAAAGACATCTGAACCATTTGCACAACACAGAAGCTCTTCAGCATGAGTCCTTAAAGGGCTGGAGGCTTGCTGGGGAAGTTTTGAGGAGGAGAGTCATAAAGAACAGAAGGTTTTACGATGCAAGGTTGAATGGGAAACTTTTATTGGAAGGGCTTGGCCAGCTTCTGTCCCATGGGAGAAAGGCGGAGGAATCTGAATGTACTGTTTTCTCTTCTGGAAGGTCAAAGCTGTTGCACACAACGGCAAAGCAGCATAGCAGAAATACCCTTTCTCCTCTCTCATCACAGTCAGAAATGGAGGAGGGGAAGAAGTCCCACACACCACATTTCAGCAAAGCCCTGAAGGTAAAAATGATCTGTCGGCTTGAAATTTATCTTAATGAGCAAAATCCAGCCAATGGAACAGGGTGCAGATGAAAGTGACAGATGGAATCATTTAAAGTTTGATTCTCTGCATGAAAGAAAATAATATTTCTGATAAGTTTGTGGTTTTTTTTTTTTCTTTTGGTAGATAGTGTTCTGCACAGAGTCACAGCCTCCAATTGGCAGTCCCAGTTCTTTGGCAGATGATTTTATCCAGGGTCAGACTCACAGCTCTTGAAAATTCAGAACCTGAGGAAGTTCTGGAACTCCTCAGCTCATGGTACATCACAGCGTTGATCCCAGAGCCAGGGGCAGCATTCCTTGGGCAAGAGGTTTGTGCTGGGTAGGAGCTGAGACCCTGAGTCTAATGCTGCCCAGCATCAGTGTGCTGAGAATACCAACAGGCATCAATCAGGCAGGCTGGGAGAGCACACAGAAACGTATCAATTTGTTCCTGAGTATTTTCAGGCACAACCAACTGCAAGAATTTACCACTGCTATATAAAAATATAGTCTGGGACCCAGGCAGGTCTGTAAAAGTTGTGTGAAGCTGGAGGATGCATTTCCTTGTGGGAGATGTGCTGAATGTTGATGCTGAGAGGTGCTGTCATACACCCCTTATAACAGTGCCATGCTATTGCTCATCCTTAATAGGGGAAGGTAGGCAGAAGGAATAGAATCAGTGCTGTGCAGTAAAGTAATAGCTGCTTTATCATTTCCTTGCACGGGTAATTTTGCTTACTGTAATCTAGTGCAAACACAGCACAGTGCATAGAGTGTGCACAGCACCAGCAGACCATGCCACCCCTGGCTGAGCAGGAACAAAAGCATTACCATTCTCCTTTGCCCAGTTATTTCCCGATTTGATCAATCAGCAGTTAGCAAAGGTGCAAGACAAAATAAAAGAGGTTTTCTGTTAGCTCCTATAATTTAAAAGCCTTCTTGGGTTAGATTTTACAAAGCAAAAGGCAAGTGCTTGACCATGCAGCCTCTCTGCATGAGCACCACCAGCAGCTTCCAAACCCTGCTGTCCTGTAAGACAGACCCACATGGGATGTGTTAGCACCCCACCACGCTTCTGGGTCAGCTGGGAAGAGAAGAAAAGCATTGCAAGGAATTTCTGCAGCTGGATTCCAGCAGCAGATGAAAATAGCTGCTCCTACTTTAATCTGGAGAAGTGGCAGCACTGCACATGCAGGACTGGCACTCAGTGCTCTGCCACAAAGCTGGGATTCAAAGAGCAGCTGTGCCTCCGGGAATGCAAATGCAGAGCAGGGCAAAATGTGGCCCCAGGCCATCTGGCCCCCGTGGCTCCAATTTGGGATCAGGAGGTAAGGATTTGTGCTTCCTGTTTTCTTCCTTTTAGCTATTGCAAAGTGTGTTAACACTGAACACAGGGCATTCTCAGGAAGCAACAAGGCTGCTGTGCTGCTGTCCTTTATTTGCACGTGGCCCAGCTGGGGTTTGTCTGCTGAGTTGTATGTTTGATTCTTGCCTAAATCCAGAAGTTTCACTGCAATATAACATGCATATTCCATTTCCTCATGGATTTGCGATGGCAGAGGAGGAAGATAGAGAGAAAGGTGACCTTTTTCTTTCTTCTTTTTCATTTTCTTTTGTGAGAAATCTTTCACACATCAGGAAAGTGGAAGTCTTGCTTTATCCCTCTTGTTTTTTTTTTATTTGGAAGGGAACGTTTGCTGGATGCTCTTTTACGAGACTAGATTTGAAATAAAGGACTGAAAATTTATCACCGCATCTACGTAAAGGGTGAATTATTCATCCGCTGTCTCTGGTAAATCTGCTGTTGCAGAATCTCACTGTGAAACAAGAGCAGCTCTTTGTTTCGCTGGGCTATGAGATCGCTCCCCGCAGATCCATCAGCTGCTGCTCGGAGGCTCCGCGTAGGAAACCAGCCTCAGAGCTTCCTTTCCTTATTTGATTATGCTCGGGGTTCTTTTGACTTCGCATTCATTTATTCTTCAGTTCATTTTGCAAATGAGGTAGCCACAGGAACCCATCCGTGGAAATTTAAGACCTCTTCCTGTGATTTTGTTGTTCCTCCATGTGATTTCCCTCTCACACAGGGTTAATTCCTCAAATCTGTGGTTCCTGAATTCAGCATCAGTTTCAAGAAGCAAATATTGCATCTGAGGTGCAATCTGTATGCAGAATGACTCCAAATTAAGTGATTATTAACTACTCTTGGAGTGAAGAGTGTCCAGGCAAAAGGGCGATACCATTTTACCTACATCCTTTTCAAAGTCAGTGAAATTAATTGCTCTATCCTTTGCTACGTAGGGCAGATTTCATAGGCTGCTCAGATTTCTGAGTGCCTTTGGACCAAATCCCTCTGTATTTACTCCATACATGGCTATCTATTGTAATAACATTAGGTAATATTGCGACTTTTCCCACTGATCCTTCCAGAGCTGCACAAAATGATTTCCCTCTTGGCTTTAGAAAGATGCAACAAATATTGTGAGTGCTTTATAGTCTTCCCTAAGGTGTGAAACTGCTTCTGAAGCCCACTTTGCATTACCTGAGTTAGGCTTTTGGCTACCTTAATAGGGAGAATGCTGCAGGTTTTGTTCTAAAAGTGAGAGCCACGAGGCTGATGTACACAAGTTGGTGTACAAGAAAATAAAAAGAAATGGAGGGATTTGGGAGGACAAGTGTTTTGCCAGGCTGCAGTTGCAGACTGGTCCCAGTTTGATCTCAGGACTAGGCAGAAAATGTCTCTCAGGCCATATGGCCTCTGTGCTCACCCCCTTTCTAATGCCAGCTAATCTGCTGGTAAGTCCCTCCAAAGAGGTGCTTCGTACTTTGCACACCTCACCCATAATCTCTTTCAGGGCTTGGTTGCTCTTTGGCTCCAATGCCAGATGGAATTAATATACCCATCACTGTAATTATTCAGACAAGCAAACGGTGGCAGCAGTACGGCCGTCCCAACGTCTCACTTTTCCCACTGATTCAGTGGCATACTTGAAAGAGTCCTTTCATCCCCATGGATCCTGTTCCCTGGAGTTGTCCCAGACTGTCCTCACCAAAAGGGAACTTGATGTTTCAGCAGTTTCTCAGCCAATTTCATGCTGGGATAAGAATCAGTGGTGATGAGATAGAGAGTGAATGAATGATACTGACTGTTGCCCAGAAGCTTGGTATATGTCCAGCCCCTCCTAGGGTCCTCTAAAACCTTTCACAGATCTATGTGTGAAATGGGAATTCTGCTGACAGCTCGTAAGTTGAAAGCTAGCCTGCCTTTTGGCCAGCTCCAATGGATGGTGGAAATCCAAGGTTCGTTGCAAAGAGCAGCCTGGATGGATGGCATCTGAGGCCATGTGTACAGGAGGCACTTTAGAAAGCCTCATGTACTCAGCAGATACTATACACGTACCTCCCACTGAGCCCATCACCCCACACATGATTTCTGCAAAGCTTATTTAATAGTCAGCAGGGGAATGAAATCATCAAGGATAATCTTCCAATCTCAGGTAGGTCCTTTCCATTCCCAGGTCATTAGTTCCAGCCTTTAAAGGTTGTCCAGTTTCCTGCTCTTTGGCTCCAACCTTAAAGGAAGGGTTGCCCAGTTCCCCATGCACCACAGAGCTTTGAGCAATGTTTGTATTTGTGAAGATCTACAGGGAGGGGTAACTCCTAGATGAGCTCAATAGCTGGAAGAAAGAGGAGCTTTTGGAGACTCCAGGCTCTCCTCGAAGCATTGCATGATCCAGAGAGAGACATTATGCTCTCGTCAAGTGTGCTTGGTGTTAGGAATGAGCAGTGGTGATGCCGTAGTGACTAGAAGTGAGGCTTTGAGGGCTTTGATGCCCATATTACAAAGAATATGCAAACTTGTATTATTCATTTGATTAGCTGCTCTCTGATATGTCAAGTCCATGAATAATCAAGCTTCATTTTCTAATTAGTTTTACTCATCACCCTGCTGCTCCATGCCTTTGCTCATTTGCATATCCTTTTTCCAGATAAGGGCCTTATGCTGTGAGGCACCGGGGAAGCTCCTGTCCCACGATCCCATTTCTCCAGCTCTTTGCTGGATGTTTCCTTGCTCCCAGCTGTTCTCTTCTTCCCATGTAGTGCCCTGGCTGCAGAAGGTCTTTCTGCTCTGTGCTTTTCTTAAACCTCATTTCCTCCAGCAACAGGTTGGTGTGCTCACATTGCTTGGGTGACCTGGCTGACGTGTTTTGACTCCAGGATCCAATTTCACCCAGAGTGGGCAGAGAAGAAAGACTATCAAAGCACTGGGTTTGTACAAAGCTCGTGGGAGCAGGAGGGGTGCTGCTGGGCACTGGAGGGCAAGGCTGGAGCATGAGCTCCATCACTTTGGGGATGTGCTGGGGAAAGAGTGGTTTTGAATGCCCTCACCACAAATGCGTTTAATCACTGGCTGTCTCCAGCCAAGAGAAATCATTCCATAAAAGCAAGCTGCAGAAGCTAGGCTGGTGACAGTTATGATGATTGTTTTAAGAAATTTGCTATTTTTGTAACATAGGAGGCTCTTCTATAGTCACTCCAGTTGTCTTCTCCACCTTCCTGCACAGATATTCAATAAGAATCATTATGTTACAAGAGGATTTAACAAAGTAAAGGGCTTGCTTATGATTCATTTAACCAGGTTCTTCTAATTGTGCAATTGTACAAATATGGTTTCTCCTCTGATTTCAGAATAATCCTACCTTGGCCCGCTGTGGTTCCAGCAGTTGGTGCATCCCTGCCATGGGGCTCACAGCTCCTGCTGACGTGAAACCACGATCCTCCCTATGAGGCAGAGGTGTTAATGCCCAGCAAAGCTCAGTTTGCACGCTGACAGCCTGCTTACTTTGGAGCTGCCGTGTCTTTTCAAAGCAGTCACCATTTGTCAGCCAAACACAGTGGTGAAATTCAGATGCTGTGAAGGTCTTTATGAAAGAGACAGGGGTGTGATAATCTGTACCGCACAAAGAGCTAACAAGAGTTTCCTAAAGCTGCAAAGATCAATTTTGTGCTTGAGGCACAAGGCTTTGCATTGATCCATCTCTGGGCAAATACCTGGTGCCTTTATACACAAACCACTGCTTTCAGAAAGGTTTGCAGGTGAACGGGGTCAGCCCAAGAGGAGTTCCTGCACCAGCTCAGCTTGATCCTGCTTTCATATCCGTTTTGTCACTTTAGCTCCTTTTGTTCCAGCAGCTCCTTGCCTTGTGCATGCTGACCAGGAGCTCTGCTCCCATGGGGAACCAGCAGACCTTCATCTCATTTGAGGCAATCTTCATTTTGCCAGTGGCCCCGGATGAAAGCTGGGAGCATCGTTTGCATACAGCGGGTGAGAAGGCAGCAGGCTGGAGGCCATCACTCATCGCTGAAAGGATGATCATTGTTTGTTTAGCTCATTCCAGAATAATGGCTCTGCTGGGAACACCAACCCAGTATGCATCATATCTTTTATAGTATATATTAATTTAGCGTAGACATTAGGCCATCATTATTCCCTCCTTTTAATTCTCATGTCTTAGCATTCGGGATCAGTTTTAACCCAGCACACGTCTTTGTTATTTCATAGTGTAAAATAAATAAAGCTGGAGGCAAATACATTTTTTTTAATACAAACGATTGTGAGGAAGTGATGGATATAAAGCATGGAAATGTCTTTATAATTTTAAAGCTTGAATTTCAGAACACAGCGTTTTCATTAAACGCTGCAATCCATTCATTTTGGAGAGACAGATATAAACACAAGCAAATTAACTCAGTAGTTCTCATGCCTGGAATCTTTGTGATGAAATTGCCTATTACTGTGAGTGTAAATGTTTTTCAAATAGTTGAGGCATCAGGAAAAAAAGCAGGAAGGGCAGGAATAGGCTGCTCAGGGATAGAAACCATGAGGACATCCCCTCCAAACACCTCACGTCTTTGGTGAAAGGACTTCAGGTGGGTTGTGGGAGTTCTGTGAGAGAAGCAGAATGGAAGCTGGTTGGGATTTTTTATTTTATTTTATTTTATTTTGTTCTTTTTATGATGAATAAAGGTCTGGGAGGGTGGTTTTGAATCATTTTCTTTGCTGGCTGCTGTGAGCGTTGGAAAATCCAGCTCTTAGCTGATCGGGTGAGCAGAGGAAAGGAGGCAGCACTTGTGCCAGGGTGAGCGCAGCGTATACGCCAGGAGTCGACGGCTGAGCATCATTGGCATGGCATGAATACACGAAACGCTGGATCAGTGCTGAGCCCAGAGTCCTTGTGATCGTTGCATTCAGAGCGCTCGCACGGCGCAGAGGGGTTTCAAAACACGCCGACAGAGACAGCGCGTTTGCCACCTGAACACAAGGAATCCTCCACTCGGCGTGTGGAGCACCACGATGAGCCCGGCATCAAAGTCTGGGAGTCGGGTGGGGAAAAAAGCGCAGCGGGAGCGGGGCTGGGGGTGAGCACAGCACGCGGGCACGGGGAGGGCTGCGGGCGGACGGGACTCCCTTCAGCAGAAAGGCGATCCGTAGGGTCAGGCCCGTACGTGCGGGGTGACCGCGCGGGACGAGCCGAGGGGTGCGGGCCGCCTCCGGACCCATTCGCTCCGGTACCGTTACGGCCCCAGCGCGGCGCGGCGGCGCGCACGTGGAGCAGCGCGGCACTCCCGTTTCGGCGGCGCCGGGGCCGCGGCGGGGCGGGGCGGAGCGCGGGGCGGGGCCGTGCCGAGCAGGGGCCGGGGGGGGGGCGGGCGGCGGCGCGGGGGCTGCCGGGAAGGGCCGGCGGCGGCGGCGGAGGGGCGATGGCGGCGGAGCGCGGCCGGGGCGGCCCCCGGCGGCGGTGGCGGCGGCTGTGAGCGGCGAGGGCGGTCGGCGGCGATGCGCGGCGCTCCCGGCGACGATGGAGGACCGGTCGCACAAGGTGCTGCTGGCGCTGGTGATGCTCTTCCTCTTCGCGGTGATCGTGCTGCAGTACGTCTGCCCCGGCACCGAGTGCCAGCTGCTGCGGCTCCGCGCCCTCAGCCCCGCCGCAGCCGCCGACCCGTACCGGGCGGAGGACGAGACGCCGGCCCGCTTCGTGCCTCGTTTCAATTTCTCCGCCGGAGATTTGCTGCGGAGGGTGGACTTCAACATCAAAGGGGACGACCTGATCGTCTTCCTGCACATCCAGAAGACGGGCGGCACCACCTTCGGCCGCCACCTGGTCCGCAACATCCAGCTGGAGCAGCCCTGCGAGTGCCGCGCCGGGCAGAAGAAGTGCACCTGCCACCGGCCCGGCAAGCGGGAGACGTGGCTCTTCTCGCGCTTCTCCACCGGCTGGAGCTGCGGGCTGCACGCCGACTGGACCGAGCTGACCAACTGCGTGCCCTCGGTGGTGGACAGCAAGAAGGAGGTGCGGCTCCGGCCCTCCAGGTGAGAGCTGCGGCGGATGGGAGCGGGCTCGGGGCGAACAAAGCCGTTCCTCCGCGCTGTGCTCTGAGCGTTTAAATGATAATAACCCGCAGGCTGCCGCAATTAGAAGGAGCTTAGCGAGCTGCCGACGGCGAGTGTGGGTCAGGCCCGGGTTGCAGTGGGGCTCCTCGGGCTGCCCCGGGGCTCTGGCGCATCCCCTGACCGTGCTGCAGCTCCGTGTGCCCCAGGGATGAGCGCTGCTGGGAAGGGCTGAAGTTTAGGTTGTGCGAATGTTGGCAAAGCGGAGGTTGTTCTGCGTCTGAGTGTTAGCTGTAAATATTTGTACTGCCCTCCAGCCCTAACCCTGTTTATCTTAGGTTTGCGTTTTGGATTTTAACAGCGCTGCTCTCTTTACCCCTGCGCTTTCCATAGAAGTTGCCAACCGGACCGGAGTGCAGCTGGCTGCCCGGCCAAAGGTTCCCCCTGCGTTCCCAAAGCTCGTTCCACAGCACTGCGATGGTCTCCACATACAGCCCGTCCGCGGCTGAGCGCTGTGCAGCACTGCGGTTGGGGTTTGGGTGTCCCTTCCCATTGCTTCACTGGGAAATGAGGAGCTAAGGGTGTCGGTCCTATTGTGCTGGGAGATTAATGGCAGGTCCCCTCACAGTGAGGGTGCTGGTATACATCATGCTGTCTGAAGTCAAGTCTGAGCACAGATCTGCTTGAAATAGAGTGTGATTTCTTTCTAGAATTCCTTTTATATAGTGTGACACCACACTGCCATCTAGTAGAAAAATGGTTAGCATCGTTATCTTTCTGTAGCCAGGATGAAGCTCTTCCTGAGACTCAGCTATTGTGATTCTTGCTCTTTTGTTTTCCTCCTTGCTTCAAAACTCAGTTGTTTTGTTTTTGTGGCACTCCATTTGCAAGCACCAGGAGCGAATTCTTTGCCCTCTGGGCATATTATCTTCCCAGTTTTCCAGGCTATGTACTTTATTTTACCTGTCCTATGAGCGTGTTGTTTATCAGTAGAAATGGAAATGCGTAACCGCTGTCTCTTTTGCAGAACACCTTCAAGTGAGCATTCCTTCCCCACCCCAGAGATGGCTCTGCCCTGCAAATCTTTGGGGCACTGATTCCATTCCCTCCCCGGAGGCACTGGGTCCCCTTGGTGCTCAGGGTTAGTCAGAAAGATGGGACAGCCCTTGGGCTGTGTGAGGCAGAAGGGAATGCTGGGCTTGGAGTTTTTGTCGGTGGCTTTTGGCTTTGATGGATTTTCTTTAATATATATATTTTTTAATTATGATTTTTCCCTTTTTGCATTACTGAACGTGCTTTTCTGAGTCAAAGCACAAGTGTTGCATGTACCTTCCCAGCAACACAGGGCGATGGTTTCTTGTCCAGCAAAGCCACGTGTACCATCAGAACTGGCTTTGTGAGGCCTCTTGACTTGAGATGGAAACGCAGAGGAGGGGGAAGATGATAAAGCTGTGATGATTTTGTGTTAGGTAGAGGTCTGCTCTCTAAAAGCCTTTGAAATTATGTTACATTTTTAATAACCTAATTACACAGCTTGCTTAGTAGCTGCAGTTATTCTCCCAAATAATGTCTCGACAAGCAATTATTTGGACTGCAACTTCTAAATGTTTAAAAATACAGAGGGAGACATTCTTAAATGAACAATAATCCCTTCAGGTCTCTTTCTGCACATTGTAACGTCCAGTCTTTAATTTTATTTTGCATTCTCGATTTAGCAACGTTCAGCTGACAACCAGTTAATTAGCACCTATTTGGAGTGCCAGTAATGGACACTCGTCCTGGACAGATAATAGCTCCTTTCAGAGCGATGGAGGTGTGGGATGAGGTGGCTGAGCGGAGGAGCCGTGCTGGCTGCGGCTCTGAGCAGGGCCAGCCTGGCTGTCCCTGTGCTGTGGTCTTTGGAGGAGCAGCTTGGAGGGGGATGGAAAGGTGCAAGGCCAGGGTGGGTGCATCAGGGCAGGGAGCAGGATCCAGTCAGGAGCTGGGCAGCAGACATCCTCGAGTGAAGCTCGGTGAGGGTGGGAATTCCTGCTTATGATGAGAGTGATTAAAAGTGAACCTGCTGTAAGGGTATTTTGAATGGCTAAGCAGCTGCATTTGGTGCTCTGTAGTTATTGTATCCTGGCTGCCTGGCCTTGTCTGGGAATAGCCAGATGAGAAACAGTTGTTCTAGCAAACTTTCTGGTTTGCACCTGTGTGTCATTAGTTTGCACGGAGGTTTATGCTGAGGAGCATGGGTTGCCTGCTTGAGGCTGGTTAGATTAGCAATTAGCTGGACCATTCCCCAGGAGCCTCTGCTTTTAAATAAAAGTTGAGCCTTTGTTTAGGAAGTCCAGAAGATCCTCTGTCCTGGATCTCTAAAGTTCAACATCCATGATGTGACCTGATGGGATCAGCCCTGGGGCTTTGCCTGTGGAGAATCTAGTTGCCTGGATCATTTCTTCTTCAGCCAGTGCTCTTAATCCCATCAGTAATCTGTCTGTGTTCTCTGTGGGAATCACAGAGTTGAAGTTCCTGCACTGGAGCTGTAGAAATAAATACTCAGGATGGCTCTTAGTGATAGGTATATTTTTTTTACTTTGAATTTATCACAGCAGTACTTTCCTGCCTCTCAGCGTGTCAGTTACCAAAACTTGCTCTGCTTTGTAGTGGCGGCCTGTGCTCCTTAATATGAATTAAGTATATAAATAGAGCTGCTGCTTCGTTCTCCTGACTGACTGCCTGTCCCTGCAGCTGGCTTTGCCTTCAGTTGGCCTTAGCAAATGGGCATAGAAGGGAGCAACGGCACTGCAACAACATCCTGAAAGCTCAGGAAAGCAAAGGGGGAAAGCACAGGCAGAGCTGGTGCTTTGGGAGCTCTGGATTTGCTGCTTGGGAGACTGGTGGAGTGGGCTGATGGCAGTGGTGGAAAGGAAGGGGCTGTCTCAACCACTTGGCATCGATGGTGAGAAAGGAGAAATGTGCCTTTTCCTAGTCATGAGTGACTGACTTGGGTCACTTGATTGATTGTGGAAGCCTCAAAGCTTTTGGCACACTGAACTGAAGCAGCATTCAAAGCAACTGTGCATGAGAGCATCCCACGACTGAGATTCCACTCGGCTCTGGCTAATTATTATGGGAAGTATCTACTGAACTTGTCTATAGCAATAAATCCAGTGGCACCGCTGCAAGAAACAAAAGGGCTTGGGGTTAGGCTGGAAAATGTAATGAGACATGGGAGCAAATACAGTTACCTGTGTTTTTAAGTGGTGTCATGACTTTGTACCCTCACTGGGTGAGTTGTGGCAGTGGGTAGGGGTCAGGCTGTACTTGGTGTCCCTTCTGGCTGCTACTGAAAGAAGGAGATGTCCTTAACGAGCTCTCCGAAGTCTGGAGCCAGCAAGTCTGGAGGCAGTGTTAGGCAGCTCATGCAAGCCTGCTGGGCTGGCAGCAGGGCTGGAAGTTGCTGGCTTTGGGAGAATCTGATGCTGGCACCATGTCCTTGTATTCTGTGGCAAAAAAGCCCTGGCACTGCATGGGTGTCCTTGCCATGTAACTTGGAAGAGTTTAATTAACATCAAGGGACATCTTACAAAAATCTAAATAAGAGATGCATTCAAACATTTGCCAGCGTGCTGGAAGCATTTATGATGTTTGGCTCCTTCGATTGAACAGATTAATTGCCTCACTTTTGAACAATATGGTGGGAGTTACGTTTGCAAATCTTTGTTTGGAGGCCGCATGTGGGGCTCCTTGCTGATAGAGCCCCTGGGAGAAGGAGGCTCATTGCAGGCACTGCGGCCATCAGCTCTGGCTCTCAGCTGCTCCTGGGGTGTGCCCCGTGTTTGGCTTTTTGCAGCTTCTGCTTTAGAGGGGAAAATCCGTGTAGCAGAATTCACTGCAGAGGTTTTGCATCAGTGCAGTGTTTCCCCTGTCTACAAGTCCCAAGGTGCTCTGATGCACGGGTCTGATAATGACAAGATTCTGCCCAGCTTTGGCAGGAGGTGGACAATTAAAAACCACTGGATGCTGATGGAGCAGAAACCCTTTCTGCAGAGGTGCCTTCCATCTGGGGAGCAGTGATACCCTGTGCAATGTCAGGGCTGGCTTCTTGTTGCTGCTCATGCTGTGAGGCCGGTAGCGCTCCTGCATCTGGATACTGCCTGAAATAGGCAGGGTTATCGCTTAACCACAGTGTTGGTGACCAAAAGGCTGGAAGTGAGCAAAAGGAGAAGGGCAGGGAGCGGCCTGCTGTGGCCATGGGGTTCCCATTCTGTCACGGGGCTGAGCTGGGCCTGGTGCGGTGTGATGGGGCAGCGGTGCAGCCTGCAGACGGGGGGCCCTGAGGGGATGGTGGGAGCACTGCCGTGCTGCAGGGTGCTTGGCCTTACAAGGCCTGACCTCGGAGGCCTTGGTCGTGAACTTAAATTCACGTTTTTAAAGCTTGCACGATAGCTCCCTAAATTGATAATGCCTGTTTGCAGATAGCGCTGGACTTCTTAAAGACCATCTTAAAGGGATTAAAAAAATTCATTTTCCCTATTAGGCCTTTTCAGTTCTGCTCTAAATGTTTAATAAAGCGCGAAGTGACTTTTGGTGATTTAAATGCGGCGATTTAGTGCGCGTTTCCTGTTGCCTTTTATTTTAAATTCAGAAAATTTATCTGTGGGGGTGAGGGATGAATATACTTCTGCAATAAATAACAAGCAGGGATGGCAGCAGAACAAGAGGCGAGGCAGTGAGGGTTCCCTGTGCTGCTTGTTCCATTTGTTATCCAGGTCAGCCCTCCCTGAAGAGCAGAGTGGGGATGGGAGCACCGTAGCACAGTGCTGTTGTACTGAGACACACCATTACTTTGTACTGAAAAGGTGCCTTTCTGCAAATAGTGTGGTTTGTGTTTGTTTTTTTTTCTGGGAATGTATAAATATTAAAAGGAAACTATAAATATGTACTTCAACTATATTAAAATAGACTCTGATTGTGCCATGTGATTCTTCTTCATAACTTGATAACCTTTGTTAAAGGTTATTGAAGGCACTTTGAAGTTGAGCATCACCGATACGTTATTTATTTTTATTAAAAGACAGATTTTTAAGTTTTACATTGGTTTTATGTATTAACTGAGATTAATTTGTCCCTCGTTTATTTAATTTGAATTGTCAGGAATAGTGTTCTCTACTGATGTAAATGTCAGAAAAAAGCACTTATTAGTAGATCTGATTGCTTTTTAAATTTAACTAGCAGAGATGCACTGGCATGCCTAAGAGAATTGGTCTGTTTCTTGCGAACAGTTCAGTGCCTAATGAATCACTTCAATGTACTTTTCTGAAGGAAAGTGGAGCAATTTAAATGTGCGATGCATTGATTTACCTCAAATGGATTAGGCCTCTGTGTGCAATCCTTTGCATTAATTTACTTTCTCCATGACCATAATAATAAAGGCAGTGTTTCTGTGTGGTATCAGCTCAAATTAACTCACTAGAAAGCAAAATAATAATACGTGGCTGACCACTGAGTGTGGGACTGGACCTTTCTGCAAGCACTCATCAAGCGTAAGGATGTGAGAAGACTTTCCAAGGCACTGACCTTATTGTGGGGAAAGAAGCGTAGACGTAATCTGTGCAATTGTAATAGATTTTGTGTGTGGCGCCAGTTATTTTATAAAATAACTGTTGTAATGATAGAGAATCTGTGACTGCAGTAGTAAGTTTTCTGTCCCGCTCCCTGTAACGTCCAATCTGTGCAGCTGCAGCCTTGGGCTCTGCTCCCTGAGCAGCTGGGGGTGAGGATGCACGACTCTGGGCAGTGCCTTATTTAACCTCTTAGCTGCAGGCATGGCTCTCTGCTTTGTCTCATGCTGTGGGCTTGCAGGGGCTGAGCAGCCCTCCTGACTCTCAGCCTTTTTTGGAATTATCCGTGCACGCTCCGTACGTACTGGAGGGAATTTATTTCCTCCCACTTCTCCAGCCGCTGTTCTTCATTGCTGGGCTGCTGCCTGGTTCCCTTCCTTGCTCCCTGTCTGCAGCTGGAAGCCTGCCTGGGCACAGCTGGCGAGAATGGAGGTGTAGGATGGGGTTTATGGACGAGAAGGGTTTGGTATGGGAGCAGCAATCTCCTGCCTTCCTCCTTCAGCAAGCCAGCATGGTTTACTGCTCATGATTGATTTGCTGATGCTGGCAATTGTACAGTGTGTTCCTGGATTAATAGGGTAGCGCCGAATTATTCAGGCATTATTGAAATGAATCACATTTGAGATGAGTAATAAGTAGCAGACTTTCGTATTTATGAATAATTAACACAGTAAAGTTTTTCTTAAACAGACATGAAAAAATGATTTAATTTGTACTGTGAACGCTCTGTAAAATTAATGAAAGATAATTGCATTTTCTAATGTGAGACTAAGAAGCCAAAGCTATATATATATATATATATATATATATATATATATATATATATATATATATATATATGTATCTATTTGCATGTAAGTTCATATTGCTGATGTGAGTAGTAAATGTAGAATTCCTTCAGCACATTTGCACCTGGGTGTGACCTGTTTTTAACATCCAGTGGTTTGGTGGGTTTTGGTTGTTGGTTTTTGTTGTTGTTGTTTTGGTTGAAATAAGGAGTTGGTAAACACTTAACACACTTGTTCTTCCCATATGCTTGGGTATCTCTGGCTGGACAGTGTATATACTCATATAGCAAGGTAAAGTTTTTGAATGAGTGACAATTAGGATTAGCTTTTTCCTTCTTCCTTGACCCCAGTCAAGGAAGTCTTCCCCATCATCCATTCATGCTTTTAAAGGCAGGATCCATTTGAGGTATTGCTTTTTTACAGCTTTGAGTGGAATCTCTGTTTATTTAGCCTTGAAAAAAAATCATTAGTGCTTAGAGGACCTACGAGTCATAAGATCCATTAGTGATGAGACTCAAATCATATTACTTCTTGGTTCTTGACGGCTTATGCAACTCTGGAGGAGCCAAACTTTTGATGTGAGAGCACTAAATATATGCAGCTATGAGAGAGAGGATCTTGTAGCATTAAACGATTTTGTGCATTTACATAAAAGCATGAAGATGACGATGCCTTTCATGAGATCCTTGTAGCAAATGCTCCTAATTTTCCATAATCAAAAGGACTGTGAAGTTTTTATGCTCTTAGAGGTCCGAGTAGCTGGCAGATCAGTTCTTCCTTTATTCCATTTTTGCATTGGGTAAATTAAAACATTGCAAGGCTCCCAGCAGCAGGAATCTGCCCTTTGAAACTGCAGTTTGAACTGTAGGGTCCTTCAGCAAACAGCTGAATCAAATTGGTAAAGCACTCACTGGAAATGTCTGTATTCTTCGTTGTATGGCTGCTGTTTTAACCCTCTGTTAAGAAAAGCAAAGTTTCACCTGTCAGAAGTTTCTCTGGTTGCTTTTTCAGGTTAACTGAGGAGAGAGCATCCTTAAGCAGGTGTAGGTGAGGTTAATCCAATTTACGTGATACTCAAAACACTGCTGCTGAAGAAACTGAGACTTAGGTGCAAGTGCTTAATGTGTTGCCTTCTGTTTGCTGTCCGTTCGCCCGTGGGAAAGCTATTCCCAGGAGCAATCCTCAGCTCTTCTGGGGCTGTATTTTTATGGGAAGATGCTGCTGGGTCCCTGTCTCAGTGCTCGCTGCCCGCTGAGGACTGCAGTAGGGTCACTGTGGGCAGAGGCAGCTGTCTGTCTGTCTGTCCCTCAGGCAGCCTTCCACCTCCAGCCCATGCCACTGCCTGTGGAGAGGGAGGGAGGAAGGGGCTGCATGGTTTCTGTGTTTTGCAGAGCTTTTTTTTTTTTGTTTCCGTGGGGGTGTTGGATCTCATCAGTGCAGTGGGAGCACAGAGAAGTAAGACAAAAGAGCTCAAGGAAATGTCAGACGCAACAGGATGTGTCTTCCTGATGACTGCTGAGTGATTTGCAAAAACATAAATGGCATAAATTAGCCTTTTAACTCTTTCAGTTCTACTATGCTGCCAGCTGGTCACTGGTAAGACAAGAAGCATCTGTGTTGGCATGCCCCCCCCTCCATTACATTTGCTGTTTTTCTGCCCTGTGGGAAGCTGTCCTGTTGGTTCCCTTCCCATGAAGGGAAGAGGGAAGCTTGCTGACTGTGCAGCTGCTGCATGTGGTCACGCTGCTCACTGCCTTCACACCACAGCTCTTACATCAGCTGTTGGTTTCCCCCCACTTCCATGGGTGAAGCTGTCTCAGACTTCACTCCTTGGACAGAACAGCTTGGAGGAGTCAGAAGCACGTAGAGTTGTCCTGAAATATAGTCTAAGCATGTCCTAACGATGCGTCTGTGGGGCTGGCTCATGGAAAAGAGTGGTGAGAAGAGCTGGGGTCTGCTCTTTCTCCTGCTAAATAAGAAAGTTTGGGTATGTAACACCAGATATCCTGGCCAAAGCCATCAGGACTGCAGAATTGCTTTTCTGCTTCATGCTTGTGCATTGTCTGCTCTCAACGGGCTGCTGCAACCACTCAGGGCAGATAATCTATTATCCCTGTCTCTTGAATAGTGTTCATTTCCAAACGTACCCTATAGAATCACTTAAACCACTCCTTCTGAAATGGGTGAGGCAGAGCCCAGGTGAGTCCATCTTCTTGAGTATAACTGATGCATTTTGCAGACTGTGGTTATAAATGCCTTTTTTCTTAACCCCATTTACAAGGGAGGGAAGGCACAAATGAAACCAGAGGAGCTGCACCTGCAGCTGCTTCCCCTGAGAAGTTGCTGGCTTGCTTTTCCTTCTGCTAGTTGAATTTTGGATGTCAGCAGCACTCTGGACTGGAATATGATCACTCCCAGAATGTTATGGATAGAGTTAGATTTATGGGGTGGAGCTGAGATATAGCAGTAATACCTGCTGGATTTTGGAGGCTGCAGCTTGCTGGCAGCGGTGTAGAACAGGGTTGTGGCTGGGAATGAATTTTAACTGAGGAATAGTTTGGCAAGCTGTCTTAGTACCCAGTATTTTGCAGGACATCCAACGTGCTACCGCATGCAAGAAGAAATTATTGCAGTTTTTCTGGAAATAGAGTCACCAGAAAATGTCTAGGAAATGCTTTTGTGCATTGCCCTATGTTTGAATTATTGATCTAGGAAATGCTTTTGTGCATTGCCCTATGTTTGAATTATTGAGCTCCTTTGTTACTTTCAGGGACAAAAGTGTGTGAGTAGCTGTCCTTGTCTGTGAGCTGGGCGAAGTGTGTTGGACCTGAGGTTGGTACAGTAGAGCACTTGGAAAAACCTGCTCTCCATCTTTTTATTTGTTTATTGGGACATTTAACCCAAGGCACGCAACTGAGAACAGTGCTGCAGGTTCCTGCTTTGTGGAGTTAAGGTTTCACACGTTGGGGATGTCTTTGCTCTGGTTCTCCTTGCTGTAATTCTCCTTTTCCTACGACTTCAACTGCTCAGAGCTGCAGCTGTGAGTGTACCACGAGGAGCAGAGCATGTAGGGGTGGAGATTGCTGAGACAAGTGAAAACTGAGATTCCCCATTCCAGGGCCCAGAGAGCAGTTTGGGTAAGTAAGTTGATGCATCCATGTGGCAGTGTCTGTCCTGCTGGTACGTGGGCTTTGGGATGGAGACCGGAAGATCCAGGAGCAGCAGCAGTACCAGGCTTCTCATAGCAGCGAAGCTGCTGTATCAGTAGATACCTTTGCTGGGGCAGGTTTGGTTCGGAGTTTCAGGAGGATGTGAGTTTGGACATCTTTTCCACCAGCCTGTGGGGGAGTGGGGCCAAAAGGCAAACTCCATCTCACCCAAATCCAGCCCTCGGTCAGCCAATCTTTGCTATAAAATCAGTCAGCGTATCCTGCAGCACAGAGGTAAAACGACATAGAAAGGACTTGAGAATAGCTGAGCTCACAGAGAGATAAAAATTTCTCAGAGCCTGGATTATGGAAGGATCTGGCTATTTGTAAGATAAAAGCAGATTCTGCCTTGGTTGTGGTGCTGGGGGATTTGCGGGCAGCAGCCGCCTGGCCCTGCTGCTGCTGCTTCTCTGTAGCACTGTGCTTTTTCAGGCTGACTACTTGCGTACTGAGCTGCAAATTAACTTGCTTTGGAGGCTGCCACTATATTCTTTTTTAAGGAATCTGAGGTTTTCTTGTTTCTTGTCTGAAGGTTTATTTTTACCTTTCCCACCACATTTTGTTATTTTCCTGGAAAACGCAGGACGGTTTTGCTTCTCCTTTGCTCATCCATCACCTGAAGCCACAGTCTCCCTAGGGTGAATTGATTCCTGCGATAAACCTGTGTATTCAGGGAAGAGTTATGGGTGTGAAGTACAGGATCATACTTTATTTTTTCCCCCGTACAGTAAAAATATTTAATGTCCTATATATAAAGTTATATCAAGCTAAGTGAAATTCAGGTCTCTTTACTCCTGTGATTAAAAGATCTTTTTAAGGTTGCTTATATGTCTCATGGTACACGGTGGAATCCTGGTATTTCTACTTACTGCTTATGATGGAAGCCAGGTTGCTTACACCTGGGCTCTGACACCTCATGATGATCAATACTCCAGCTGAAATCTGATCATTAAGCAAAAATAAAGCAAGAACGAACACTGAACATTAGGCGTTACTGCTGTGACTTTCTCCTCCGTACGTCCAGCTTGCTTAGCTTGTTTCCTTATAGAGGGCAACTGAGAGGTGGACACCTGATGTCACTGCCTGGCTGCAGTGCTGTGGAAGGTCCGGAGGTGATGGTGAGCAGTGCAGAGGCACTGCCTGTGATCGGAGCCTTTTTGCAGTGTGTGAGACAATGGATTTGGGTCTTTGTGTGTGAGCTCTTGGTGTGACCGTTTCTATTAAAAACAAAACACAAATAAAACAGGCTTTGTATTTCATCAGGTGTTTTTCCAGTTGCTCTCTGTTCATAGCAAGCCATGCTAGGTTAGGCATCAAGTAAGGGATGTCCCTGCAAACACAGGTCAGGTAGAAGTCATTGCTCACACGAGTGTTTGCAGATGGCTTGCCTAACCAGGGCTGCATCTTTTAGAACGCAGCTAATCGCTTCTGTTACGGCAGAGAACGGACTTAATTTACTATGAAAAGTGGGCATCTGGGATGTGATTTAAAGGCAGCAGTTGTTGTTTTGGGCTGCTATAAGTCACTGCCTTTTGGTATTAGTGGGAATTTGTTTTGGGCTGTGTTACAGGACTTAAGAGTTGCACTTTCTTCTGGAAGTGGATTTCAGTAAGGCTGTGGATGCTGAATAACATGCTGTGGTCCAAGGGCATGACCTGTACTAATGTCAGTGGTCCTGAGCTCTGCAGAGTGTTAGAGTCAGTTTGGGATGTTTGGAGAGGAGAAGCAGAAAAACCTGGGCTTCTTAGCTCGTGTGGACAGCATCCATTTATTTTACAAGCTGCTTTTCATCTTTGGGCCGTTGAGATGAAACATGCCTTTCTGTTAAGAACAAAAGCAAAAGCCTTCACTTTAATGCAGGTACCAGGGCTGGGAGTGCTGCAGCCACTTATTGCATCGCTTGGCTTTGATCCTCGGCTGCGGCGTAGGAGTGCACAGCACAGCTCAGGAAGGTGTGGTGGCGAAGTGCTTTCAAGTCCCCGGTCTAGACTGCTGCCTGTGAGTGCTCCTTGAGCTGCTGGGGTCACTGACAGCAGCCCCATCCCCTGCTGGGTGCAGCTTTCCCTACAGGCATGCCCCACAGGCAGGGAGATGGGCAGAATTGCTGGAAGGAATGTTTAAAGGCAGGCTGTTCCCTTCCTTTTTTGAAGATTCTCTTAGTGGTGTTTATTTTCTGCTTGCTTTTTCTGTTAAACGAGTGCAGCCTGTTTGCAAGCTCTGCTGCTCCTTGGGCTGGGAGCAGGGTGAGTATCTGCCTCGCAGAGATTTTTGTGGTAAATTCTGTTGCTGCTGTACTTGAACACTAACCTGAGGGATTTCTTCCCTTCTCTTTGTAAACAAGTTGTTTTTGTGTTGTGTTTTTTTTTTTTTTTTTCCCTAATGGAAAATTTCAGCTTGTCCTCCACTTAACCACGGCTCAGGCTTCTCCTGGAAAATGAAATGAATGAGTAACACTTCCCTCTTTTCTTCTTCTGTGTTTAGCTAATAGCACTGTCTGTGGGTTTTGATTGCATAAAGCTCTTCTGTCCCCACCAACGTGGCATCTTTCCCTGACAGCAAAGGACAGCCAGGACTGCTTGGAGATGCAAGGCACCTTCTCCAAACCTTCCTCCATGAGTATATTACCCTAAAACTTCAGAGCTGGGAGATCAGTGCTTTAGGAAGTAAATGGAAGCAGTTGAGCTGTGGGCTGTGCAATGAATGGTTTCTGGGGCCATCACCTGGCTGCCAGTTGTGGTTCCCAGCAAATGTTCTTCATCTTTTCACCTTTCATATAGGCTTGATGCTCTCTGAATTGCTGTCTTGAAGCATGAGTTTAACAATCAAATAGCAAATGACTGCAGTATAATGGATGCTGTTGTACTAGACATTATATTACAGAAGTCACTGTGGTTAAGTGGAGTACCTCTAGAATCTTGTTCTTATCAAGACGTTTATGTTCCCCTCTAATTTTTGTGGAGAGTCATTTAGATGTTTTCCAGATTAGAGCATAATGGAACTGTTAGCTATAAATGTTCAGAGGAATCCATTACACACGGTGATTTAGTGGTTAGTCACAATTACTTGGGAGCTACAGTGTCCAATTCAACACCAACCTTCAAAACCATGTGTTGTGGTCATCCTTTCTGCAAGATGCTCCTCCAGCATCCTACAGGAGATAAAGACCATCTGCTGCTCAGTGTTTCGTATAGCATAATACAAAAGCAATTTGGAGGGGACAGGGAGATACTGGAGAAACAGCTCTGTCAAGGGCAAGCCAACAGCAGGCAGTTTTTCCAGTAGAGTTTTTTGCCTTTTTCTTTCTGCTTGATTAAAATCCACAGGATTTCAAGGTGATGGCCTGCAATCTGAAAGCCCTTGCATTGGCTTAAAATAAATGAAATGGAATATGGAGCAACTTTTGTCTAAGAAAGACGTCAAATTTGTGTGCCTTGGCATCTCTGAACAACGTTGGGATTAACGTGCAAGCTCATGCAGTTGGGCATCTCGGAGCTCCTCTGTCACCTTTGTTTTCAGTGTATATCTGTTTCTGCAGCAGTTGGTGCTGGAGATGCCCGGAGGACATCTGAATGTATTTCCCTGTCAGTATTTTAATGGCGATGATTTAATAACATGCTTTAAAAAGGACACGAGTTGGGATTGTTAAGACTTGGCCTCGGTTTGGAATTCCTCCTCAGTATCTGGAGGAGGTACTGAAGGTTTGTGCAGACTCGCAAGGGTCAGCGCTCTGATCAATAGCTGAATTTAATATAAAGCTTTGTAAAATATTTAGTTTTTTTTTTTTTCTTACCTAATTCAGGTCAGATTCCTCTTTCTTCTTACCAGCTGCTTAGAAATCTGAAGAGTTCAAAAAGAAAACTGTGTAACACACGTTGTCCAACCCTTTCATTTTCTTTGCTTTAGAAAGTGACTTTGAGGGCCCTTTTCATTCATGAGCACAAGGTGAGCTCTTAGAAGGAGGTAACATCAGAGGCCCTCAGTTTTGTGTTGAAATTTGAGTTTTCTGGGAGCTGTAGCATGGCAACAGGGTTGCCAGGAGTCTGAACTAGCTGGGGAAGGAGTTTGTGCTGGCTGTTGTGCTTTCAGCAGCACTTCCTCAGCTTGCTCCTGCGGGCATCCAAGTGCATGGGAAGGCCTAAGGGAAGCTGTGGGGTGGGCACAAATCCTGGGGCTTTGCTCTGCACCAGGTGCTGACTCACAATCCCTCATTGCCGTCAGCCTGAGCAGAGCAGGTCTCCATCTGCACAATGGTGCTCATCCCTGGGAAGCAGATAATTCATGCCCTGCATCCTCCTGAAGAGCAGGATCTGGCTTGCTGCAATGATGAGAGCTGCTTTCTTGCCCTGTCAGCTCTTTTTCACGCAGTTAATGCTGGGACCACAGAACTCTATTAAGAGTTGTGTGATGGGATGAGAGATTAAAAACCAGTGTGATACGGCACCGAGTGCTCCAGCCTGACAAAGAAGTGCTGCTGCATCCTCCTTAAAACGCTGTAATTAGCCATTCCTGCTTGTCCTGGCCCTGCAGGGTGCTGTGTGGGGAGGACAGCTCTCCAGCAGCTGCCCGGGTCACTTAAACAAGCACACAGCTTCTGACATCCTTCATTTTTAGCACTGGTTTTCCACATCTTGCTTTAAATTAGCAGTTAGCTGGGTTTCATCTCGGTGATGGGAGGCCGTTTTGTGATCTGTGAAGCATTCCGTAATGTGGCAGCATACAGGAGTGGCAGGACATAAAATAGAGCTGTATTGCTTTCTAAGTGTGTTTTTAAACTTTTTTTTTTATTTGCTTTTAAGCTGATTCCTTTTGGCAACTCAACTGAGCAGATGTATCACTGCTAACATTTTCTTAAAATCAAATCTGGTACACACAGTTTTTTTTACTGTCGATTTTAAAGGAGTAATTTCTTTTTTTTTTTTTTCCAGTAGACTGTGTTCATTTTGCTCTCATGACATTTTTCCAGTTTAATTGCTTCAGTATTGCATTCCATTCTGCTTTCACTTTTTAATTGGCAATCGTATCGTGTCCATGGTGGAAAAGAGAGAATTGTAGTCAGAGATTTGGACCGCTGGGGTTTTATTTCATGAGGACAATGGGTGAGAAGGGCCTGCCTTAGCTGGAGCAATGTGGGTGTATCAAGATGATTTTGAGGTAGAAATTGCCTCTTCCCAGTGGGTGGAGGTGCACTTCCTGCCCTTGCATGAGTACTCAGATCCACCTTCCCTGGGTGAGGTTTTAGCAGTGGTTGCACCTGAAACCAGATGGCACTGTTTGTGCTTCTGCTCAGTTCTCATCCATTTAAACCACTCACGCTTTTCTGTTAGCGGATGAACACCGAGGCTCTGCTGAGTTAGTGTATAAATAGCTTTTGATATAGGAGTCCAGCCCATATAAATGTAATGTCTTGTCTGTGATGGTTCCTGCACTTAGTATTTTAGGGTTCTTAGGGTATGGCACAGACTGCTATTGATTGCTCCTTACAGGTGCCTGTAGTTAGCATAAAACAGGAAGCACAACTTGTCTTGTGGACGCTTATAAATATCTCAGAGCTTCTGAGGACCCTGGGAGCCCTCATCCTGTGTCATCCCAGCACTTGGGGACAAAGTGGTGGGATGAAGCTGCAGCCTTGCAGGGATGGTGGGCACTACCACCAGCCCTAGGTGGGGATGCCAGCCTGGGCAAGGAGGCATGAAGGAAAGCAAAGCAAGATGTGCTTCAGTATAGCAGCTTACCACATCCCCCCACCTGCCCAGGAGTTATGTTGAGGTCACACTGATGGAAATGTGCTGTGCTGTCTGCATGCATCTTTCCTTTACCCTTTTGAAATGCATGCTGCAGGCTCTTGGAATGCAGCTTAATGAGAGGCAGAAATGTTTGCACCAAAATGGGGTGATGTATTTACTTTGCTGGGATTGATTTATAGACCCTGGCTCTACCTGGAGAAGTTTGATTAGCGTTATAAGTCATGCAGTAGATGTTGAAGAAACTTACAAAAAAAAAAAAAAGCTGGGAAATTTGAGGGAGAATTCTGGGCTAAATTGCAAGATTGGTTCTTAAGTTCATGTCCCCTGGAAAAAGAACCTAGCCCATATGGGATATTTATTACTGGCATTCAAAACATTCTTGACACAGCATCTGCATGTTTAGAGGTTCTAGCAATAACAAGATACTTCATTCTAAAATACAAGATATTTCATTCCTTAATATGACCCTTGAAAATAATAATGGAAATTCCACTGAGCAGCTGTGATTGCAGTTTTCATCTCTGTGATGCACGAGATCTGCGGCAAATGTTAGGACCTGACTGCCAAAAGAGCACCCATGTGAGCATGCATCTGTCGTGGAAGTCAGATCTGTGCCTGAGCCTGACTGAGCTCCCAGTGGCCCTTCTGCAAACAGTGGCAGAATGGCTGTGTGTGCAGTTTGCTTCTTAAAAGTTCTGAGTGCTGTTTATTTTATTTTTTCCCCTCTCCAAAGGAAGATGCATTGCTTAGGGGAGAAAGGGAGATCTTTTCCTGAAGGCTGCTGCCTGGTATTGATAAAATTTGTTATTGAAATTGATTGTGACTGCAGTTCTGTTTGAAGTTAAAGGGATGTTTTTATAGAATAAAAAATGTCTTTTTTTTTCCCCATCTGTGTTTGTCCTGGAACAGCACTGCTTGTTGCAGCTGTTGGTAGAATTTCAGTGGACGGTATTGATATCTTTTGTTTGCTTTCCCAGGTGTTCCCCACTACATGCTGAAAAGGTCCTGGAACCTAAATGAGAACAGTGCATGGATGAAGGAAGGCAGCTAAAGGGAGAGAGGAGAAAGTGAGGTCATGTTTTGGGATGCAGCTGGAGTGAAGGATGCTGCTGAGTGGGGAGGTGGCAGGTGGCCATCTGCTCCCCTCCTGATCTCTCCCACTTCACCTTCGGTTTGTTCATCAGGGCTTTCTCCTGCAGTCTGTTGGAGAAGCATTCATGGAGAGGGAAGACCAACCACAATCTGCTTCCTCAGGGCTTGCTTCTTTATTTCAGACCTTGTCTGTCTCCTGGGCTGGTCTCACATCATCTGTCCTTATCCCGGAGCAAATGCTAATAGACCCAGCATCCGTCCTGCTGACGCAGGCAGAGGGTCCTTGAGAGCAGGCAGTGACAATGCAGAGTTGGCATTTTCCACTAGGTCTGCTAATTAATTAAGGTCACATGTTCTAGCTATTAGTTTGGCCGTTGCATTTCTCCATTAGGGAGGCAGCAAAATGACCTGGGAGGCCTGCAGGAGAGCAGAATATTACCAGCTGAATTTGCTAGGTGCGTGCTGGTGATGCTGAGAAGCAGCTTTCAACATCTTTACGTAAGCAATCATTGCTTAGTTTTTGTTTTCCTATTTTTTTTTTTTAAGCAAAACTGAAAGAAAACCCTAATTTTAATCAAGACTTATTGTTGAAATGTTGAGGACATTCCAGTGCAGAGTACGTCACCTCCGTGATTGTCTAGACAGGTTACCCGTGTCCCTGTTAAGCAACCTCATTATTTATTTATAGTTATTTATTATAATAAATGTGATTGCCTGCAGTAAGACGCAAACTCCACTGAGTCATATTTCAGATCACACAGCTGTGTTGTTTGAATTTTTCAGACTGCATAAAACATTGGCAGCTGCAGACAGGAGCAGCAGCCCCGTTAACTCTGCTGTCTCCAGTTGGTGCTGCCCCAGAAGGAGGGGTTCCACCTTTGTGCTTTCAGGGAGGATGAGGAAGAGGTGCCTTTGCAGCCAGCATGCTACCTGACCTCTGTGACGCCCTTGACTGAAATGGGAAGTCAGATATTGCTATCAGGAAAGCTAGATATCTGTGTGTCCTTTTAAATAAGTAGTGTTTGGATCTTATTTCTTTCAATATAGGAGAGATTTGAACAGGCAGCAGTCTCCTCGCTGTGCTTTTAATAACAGGTGTTCAACCTAGAAATGTTCCTTGGCCTTTTCCCCTCGCTGTCTCAAGTCTTCAGCTTCTGGGACTGCTCTGGCTGCTTTTCAGGTTGTTCTGGACCTTCTCTGTGAAGCTTTGAAGCTATTCCATTTGATATTGGACACGTGCTGCTTGCATGTGCCTGTCCTCTGGGCAGAGGATGCTGTGAGTTCAGCTTCTTGGCTCTAGGGACAAATAATCTCCTTTATTTATCCTAAATGAAGTGTAACCATCGTACCCATCTGTTCATTGAGGTGGAACCCAAAGCGTATGCAGAAGACAACCTTGCCTGCTGCCAAGGAGCGGTGGTAGATTTTGTGTGCATTCAGAGTGACAGGATTTCATACAGTAGATCTCTTTTGCTCAGCTTTGGTTAGGTTCATCTGATGGCAACATATGGTCAAAATGGTTGAGCTTGGCAAGAAGGATGTTTTCCTTCCTATGGAACTTAATTTTATTAAAGTGTGAAAGAACATTAAGCCTGGCATTTTGCGGAATTACTTGGGGGAATTGAAGCTGGTTGTTCCCAGTGTAGCATTCTATAAAATACACAAAGACCAGAAGGAAGGAATGATTCACTTCTCAACTGTCAGCTGTGGTGCAGGAATGAGGTGAAGCTGGATTCGTGATTTGAAAATCTGTTCATCAGCACTGGAACTTGTCAAAACATAATTTCAGCTTGTTAATTTTAGTGAGCTCCTGAGTCAAAAGTAAATCATAAAGATTTGTAGAAGGAGAGCAAAACAGTGTTTTACAAGGAGTGCTTTTTTAAGCTTAATTTTTTTTTCCTTTTTTTTTTTTTTTTTTTTTTTGCAGGGAAGATTTCATAAAACTTCCTCCTGTTGTAAAGTTAATGTGATCTTGCTCCAGTAACGCCTGCCTGATTGCAGATTTGAGGTTTAATCAGGCACCACCAAATTCTATTTTCAAATGTAGAGTTTAAACAGTCTTTTAGGCTCAAGTTAACCTGCTCGCTTTCATTTCAGCGCACATAAAGCAGCAGGTAATTATTGTGTGCTATATTTCTCTCATTAACATTAATAGGTTAGCATTACAGCTTCTGCCAGACCACAAATAATTAAGGGGTACTTTATGAGTTTAAAAGAATTTCCAATTGTATGCAGTTAGGTAGTGAATATCTTGTAGCAGGGACTGGGGAGATGACTTAACAAGTCCAGATCAGCTGAAAGTTAAACATAAAGCCTGTTTGAGTTTCTTGGTTAATTTTATCCATAAAACCAACTGCCTATTCTTCATGGGTGTTAACCCGATTATGCTCATGTTTTAAGGTTTAAAGGAAGAAAGAAAAAAAAAAAGTAGAAAACTTAAACCTGAGAAGGGAATAATGAATGAGCCTTTCTGCTGTAATTAAGCAGGCTGATTAAACAGACAGCGGGCTGATTCAGGCACTGCTGCTCAATGTACACCTGGTCGTGTCCAATCACTGCTGTTGGATAGGGTTAACTGGCTGCATCCTGAGCAAGCTGCCAGGACAGAGACTGACAGGGACTCTGTCAGTGCATGGATGTGACAGCTGGACCTGAGTGAGAGGAAGAAATAGAGTGGTTTGGGTGGGAGGTACCTGGGAGAAGGAGCCCTCCTGTAGTGTCATCTGCTGAGATGTGTCCGTGTCTAGTAATATGTGCAAGTAATCCACGTGTTGCATTAGGTGTGCAAATTACTGGAGAATCTCAGGATGGAAGAGACTCTATGGCTGTCAGTCGCTTAAAGGTAGTTCTGCTGGAGTAGAACAGCAGAGATTTGGGTGGTTTGGGTCGTCTTCCTGCCTTCTTCAGTGCTGCAGTGGGAAACATCCACAAGTCCAGCCGATCTGGGGGAGAAGCAGGAATGGAGGGATGTGTGGGTGGTGGCACAGAAGTTGCTGGCTGGGAGATGGGCTGTTGCCCTCAGTGTTCTGAGCGGATCTCAGCAGAGCAAGGTCTGTTTGTCAGGGATGGGGAGGAGAATTTGCTGTAATTGAGCTGTGAGATGAGAGGGCCCCAGGAGGGAGCTGCTGAGGAGGAAAGGTTGTTCGATAAATGTTATGCAGAAAGGATCTGCACGCCTGAGGTACAGCCTGGCTGGGAGGATCTCAGGTGGTTTGTTAAAAGCGTGTTGGATGAGCATAGGGATGAAGAGAAGGTGGGAAGAGGCGGCTGGGGAGGGGAGCACACCTGAGCCTGGGAGAGGGAAGACGGCTCATCTTCCTCCATCCTGCCTTCCACCCCTAATTACACTCTGCTCACTTCAAAGAGGAGATGCCTCCTGGAAGAACTTGTGTTAGTAGAACCACTTGTATTGGGTGTTTCTGGTGTTTCTTTTACTGAGATGGAACTTCGCTGTGATTTCCTGTCTCAGACTCCAGATAGGAATTGCAGAATCGCAGAATCATTAAGGTTGGAAAAGCCTATGGAGATAATCTAGTCCATCCATCAGCCCATCCCCACTGTGCCCACTAAATATAGGAGCAGTTGAGTTTATTCGCTGCTTTCCTATTAATTTACCCTGTAACACATCCATTCAGTTGGTATTTGGCAAAATCTTCAGTCATACGATCCATCAAATAAATGCTCTTTAGTTGAAATAAAGAGCTGCTGTAGTAATTGGGGGGGATGCATTTCCCTTTTTCACTGCATCTCTTTTGCTGGTGTTAAGAACAATGTTAAATAAACGCCACTTTGAGGAGAGGAAAGACAAAACCCAAAAGCACTCAGGTGGACGAGGACAGTAAGCAACAGGCAGCAGTGGGAATGGCCCCAGTGCGGCCGTACGGAGGAAGGTGATCATTCATCACTCTCCCAATTCGTTAGAAAGATAATGTTTGAGGAAATTAAAGCGCAGTGCAAAAGCGCTTGGGGTTCTGTCCCTGGCCCGTGCATATGTTTGTGCTTTATTTGCAATTACTCTGATATTGTGTATGTTTGGCTGGTGGCAAGCACATGAAATCTAATATCTGGCTCAGACTGTGCCTCTTTTATTTATAAACAGCTTTTCTTTTGCGTTACACTGACGGAGCGCGATACAGAGACATCTTGCAATAGTCTATTTTGGTATGAGGTGCCAAAGGAAAAAAAAAAAAGGGAAACATTGATGTGATTAAACAACTGAGATGTGCTGACAGATGTTTGCCTGACAGAGTTCACAGGAGGAGAAGCGTTGTTGGGATGCTCAAGGATGTGCTGGTGTCCCAAGCTGGGAGGGACGTAGGGGTAGCAGGCAGGTTTGTAGTGTGCTCAGACTGCTGGTCTGGGTGCTGGGATCCCTGCTGAGCCTTCCCCATAGCCACACGCAGCTTTCTGTCTTCTCCCACCTTCCTTTGGCTTCCTCAGCATCTCTTTTGGCTCTTAGCTATGTGGATTTCAGCAAGTTATTGCTGCTTTCAGGGGAGGCTTTTAATGTAGATCTTAGCAAATAAAACCAAAGCAGCGGTGCTACTCCTGGCCTACCTCAATGTCCTTCCATTTAAATTCCCAGCCCACTGTGTTTGTGCTTTAGAGGCAGTTTATACTGGGGCTTTGACAACCTTCAAGTATTAAATGGGCTTCGATTTGAAGTCTGAATTCAACATAGTACAGCTGTGGCTTTTGAAAAGTCACAGTTGATTATTTCTTATTCTTCTGTAGGTGGAAGAAAGGCCTTAAATATTTTGATGTTTTATTTGGAGGAGAAATAAAAAAATGAATTCAGACCTGTCCAAGCAAGCTGCCCCTCCCCACTTTTCCCCCTCAGATTAGTAGAACAGGATGGGCCTTTTAGTGATGCATAATCAAGTTGCAAACTGGTGTTCTGACTGCAAAGGCATAATCCCCTACTGGGATTATGGTGTGCTTTGCATAGTGCCCCTCTGAGGATTCAGTGATTCAGTGGGTGCTTCAGCCTTGCTGGTATCTGAAGCACCATAGGAAAGGCTCATGAAAGGAGAATTTTAGCAATGTCTTTGCAATAGCAGGGAGGAAAGCGGGGTGCAAGCCTGGGAGAACAAGGAACACCACTCATTGCCCAGAAAGACATGCTTCTAGTAAGCACGGTGACAAAAACATGCTGCCTCTTGGGTTAGGAGTCCTGTAACTTGTATGGATTGAGTTCACCCCAAAAAGGAAGAGCAGGATGAATTAATCCATCTGTGTGGGCTACTGAAGATGCACTGCTTCCAGAGCCAACTCAGGTGGTTCTCGCTTGAGTTTCCCCCTGATATTGTACACATTTGGGAGCAGGATGAGTTTAGAATAGAAATGCCCAAGATTAGCATCCTATGAAGGAGTGAGGTAGTTTCCTCCTATCATCCTTTGCAGCCCTCTTCTCAGTGGCTTGAGCAGTGCTGGTTCTCCATAGCCTACTGCTGTGTCCTTCTGTTAAACCATGTCCCCAGCTCACTGCGAGCCCCAGCATGAGTAGGTGCACCAAAAAAAAAAACAAAAAGGTGCGTTTGTGTCATCTTTCATCAGCTCCCCAAATGCACTGCTCGCCATAGGAGCGCGGATCGGATGGCAGTGCCTGCCCTGTTGCCTTGTGCAGGCAGTGTGTGCCAGGGATGCTCTGGGCTGGGAGGCACAGCTGTTGTCTTGTGGCCCCATTAAATTGCCAGGCGCATTGGTACAGCGATGTTAGAGCCATGTGATATCATCTTCACATCTGCCAGGTCAGAACGAAGACCTGTCCAGCCCCTGGCCCGTCCCCAGCAGCAGATGCTTGGGGAGAAGTATGAAAAAGAATCCAAATCTATTCCCTCGTAGACTTTATTGAAGCTGACAACCCAATGTAAACTCTCAGGCGCTGCTAGTGTCTCTTTATATGTATTTGGCAATGCTTACAATGGCCAGAACTGCCCGATTTTCATCACTGGGACTCAAGATGTTTTAGCAACGAACTGTATGCACATGCCTTCCTAGGCCAGCTCTGCAGTTGTTTATAAGCAGCTGTCTGTGTTGCAGTAAACCAATCGGGGCTTGCCATTAAATCTTAATTAGTTAACAAATGGTAATGTATTTACATGATCTCTGCTCAGTCTCATTTATGTGGAGTGGGAGATAGCTGTGTGTGGCTGAGAGGAATGGATGTGCCTGGGTGGAGGGGAGGAGGGACAACGTGCTGGGAGCATTTCTGTACGAGAGAACTGCCCCTCTGCCCTTCCGTGCGTGTGCTGGAAGGATGTTAAATCATCGTTCTGTCCAGTGAGAGCGCTGGGTGAGTGTAAAGGCTAAATAAGTGTAAAAGATTTAAGCATTTCTAATTCATGGTGCAGCGCTCACAGGGGAACGCGCTCACCAAGACCTGCAGCATCTTTTCCTATTGAATGAGCGGATTAATGATGGCAAATTCAGGCACGCTGGGGACGTGTGTGAGGTCATTTCTCGTGGTTGGCTGTAGGAAATATTTCAGCTGCAAAAAGCCACCATTTCCTCGCGGCTGCTCTGGGTTCTGCTTCTACAGTTGAGAGAGCACACTTTTTTTTTTTTTTTTTCCTGGGATGGTTTTGGAAAATATTTAATTAAGCAGCTCTAATGAGAGGCCATTATAACTGCAAACAGAATTATTGTTATCATCATTTCAGCTGTTAACATTTTAAGGGCAGTTGTTCACAAACTGTTCAGTAATTAGGGCCCAATTCGCTGTGGTAGAATTGCAGTTGTGCTGCAGCAGCAAGCATGATGTGGGTAGCAGCAAGCGTGCTGGGGAAGGAGGTGGCCTTCCCTGGTGGATGAGGTGATCTTAGCAGTCTTTTCCATCTGTAATCCTTCTATGATTCCTATGATGAGCAGTAGGTGCATGGACCCATTGCTTTTCTCTAATATCATCTCCCTCCAGTGCAGGTAGAAGGCTTCAGGTCATAGTCATTGTGTGGGTTTCTCCAACCTGTGAATGATGCCTCAGTGTTTGCCATAAGATGAGGGTATGCACCTTTTTTACTTGTGCTGAGCAACAGCCAGAGGTTTGGGGTAGAGCTGTAGAAAGTTGTTCTTCTGGCACTGCTGTGATGCTGTGGCACTTGTGTGATTGGTGCATTAAGGGCCAGGTGGGCCTTCTGAGCTCCAGGAAATTAAACAGTGCAAGGATGGGAAGAGCACAAATTGCCTTTCAGTTCTTGGTAAGAAGCAGCACCTTACACAGCTTGATGCATTGCAAGGCATTCCTTAACTAGAAACAATTTGCAACTCTGCAGGGCTGTAGCTATAGTTAGAGCTGCAGCTATAGATAGCATTAAATTTATTTAAGTGCTTATAAAGTGAAATTTAGCATTTCCTCCAGGACTTATTTTAGCGCAAGTCTGTTTGAATTGCTCAGCACTTTCCGAGCCTCGTGTTTGTGTACTTTCACACTGAGCTGATGCCTTTTGCTCCCCACGTTCCTGCTCTGCGTTCAGAACACCACCACCCATCTCTGTGCTGCTCCCTGAGGTCCCTGATGAAAAAAGTGGGTGGCATTTTGGGGAGGATTTGGACCTCATTTCCTCGGTGAAACAGCGCCTGTTAAATCATGTGCACTCCCCCTGCCTCAGCTTGTCGTCTTCCCCGTAGGAGTTAGGTGATGATTGGTATGTTTTCCTACTTGCTCTCTTTGCATAAGCTGCAGTGCCTCACAGCAAGCTGGGAGGTGTGTGGGGCTCCTGCAGGTGTCCCAGGCCCTTCATGGGTTTGTAGTGAACCAGGCACAAGTGGTTTTGTATCAGCGCTCCTGCGGTGCTGTAAGGGATAAGCCAAGATTTGTGATGCTGGAGATGCTGGTGCTCGTTTTTCTCCCATCCTAAGCAGTCTGCTAGGAAAGGAATTTATGATAACAAAAATATTTTTTGTGCAAAGTGCAGTAACATAGAGCAATAAAGCCCCGTAATTGCTGCAGGAATATTCCATGTTAAACCAAACTATCAATTATAGTTTGCGGAGAGGTTTGAGAGACGCAAAAGGTGGTGCTTTCACGTGGAAAAAAATATTCATTATCTTCTCTCAAACACACCTTAATTGCCAACATCGAAGTTATTAATTAAGCAATAAATCTTGTAAAACTGGATTGACTCATCCCGTGCTTTTGGAGTGAGAGTGTGAGCCTTCTGGATCTCAGCAAGAGAGCTGCTGAGGTGAATCTATTCCTCTCTATAGGGGTTGGATTCCAAGGAGTTGATGTAATGAGAGATGTGGTGGGTTGGGGTCCAGCCTACTTGTTTTGGCAACAAAGCTGTGACAGAAACAGTGACCTCTTGGGTTCACTGCAAGAATTTGGGGGTGGCATTGCTGCCATGAGGGCTCCCCGGCCCTGGGGCTCAGTCCAGCTGCACCAAAATGCTGGTTGGAAACAGCCATAGCAGCCACTGTTGGCAAGGAAGGGCACAGAAGGAATGGGAATGCTGTTTGTTTCCCATTATTTCTGGTAGGGTTTTTGTTTTGTTTTTCCTGGGAGGGATTTTCTTTTTTCCTTTCTTTTTCTTTTTCCTTTTTTTTTTTTTTTGAAGCTGTGTTTTTCACACTATAGGTGTCCTTCTATAGTGCACTGGTGCTTATGCCTACGTATGTTTTCTTCAGAGGTGTCTTGTTTTGATGCTAGCAGAAGAGCTTGGATAAAACTCAATTCTAAGACTACAAGTTTAGACCTGGAAATTTAATTTCTTCAACTTCTGGTAATTCATCCCTTGCTGAAAAATGGCTTTTCTGTATAATGTGGTTGGTCAGCATCATACCTTGTTAGCACAAGGAGAATCTCAGATCAGCTCTGTTGTGTATCAGATGCTCCTTGTTTTCTTTCTGTTTTCCATTCCTGCTATTTGTTGTACAGCTCTGGAACTCCCTGCAATTCATGGTGAAAAGCTGTCACAGCGAATGGCCCTCACTGTTCCATGTGAAGCTTCAGCACACAGCTGTACTGGCAGTGTGCTTAACACCCTTATTGTGCTTGACCCTCGTGTGGGCACGTCTCAAGAAGGATGAAGGTCTTTATTCTGCTCTATGACTGTAGAGAATGGCATTACCCTCCGTTTCACACTAGCTATGGAGGAAACTATGCCTCAGAAGTATTTGTCTCATCAATTTGCAAAGACATCTTTATTGCCCTTGGTGGGTCATAAAGGCTGCTTTCCGAGAGGGATGTTTACTGTAAAAGCTAATGAAGACATCATTGCTTTCTGTGGCATCTCGTAGCTTGTTCTCCAGAAAGAGTGATTGACTCTTTGGTTATGGCTGTATTTTAACTTGTGCGAGGTGTGTGTTTATGAATTCTTTATCAGGTTGTTAATGGTGGAGCTGAGGGAGCAGATGAAGAGATCGTTGTCAAAACGGTGCTTTGCAGCATGCAGGAGGATACCTGGCTCCGTTTGCTATCAACAAGCAGATGCTACTGTGTGTATCATTTAAATTCAGCATTTCATAATTATTATTTTTTAAGATCTCCCTTCCCTCGTCTCGGCGCGAGTAGGAAGAGCGTTCCCAATTACGCTTTTTACGACTATAGATTTTCCACTTCACATTCTCAAGAGCGTGGAAACATGATTAATGCAAAAGATTGTCAAACAGCATTAATCACTGTTGATTTCTCATTGATTCCTGCCCTCCCCTTCTCCCGGGGAGCCACGTGCTCGCAATGCCCGACTTGTGTGCAGTGAATAAATCCCTTTGCCTCTGACGGTGCCCTCTGGCCCTGAGGTTCAGGGAGCACAGTTAGAGCTGCTCACCTGGGAACGAGGAGCTTTAGTCACAGCAGAGAGTGATAATGGGAGGAGAGGAGCGATGCTGTGCTTGATGATGCTTCGCTGCTGCACGTGCTGAACTGCGGACGCAAAACATGTGGTTTTACATCTAATGTGTATTTTCAGCCAGGGTGGCCTTTGTGAGACATAAATGACATAAGGTGAACAAACTGCTTATTAAGGTAAGACAATGAAGGCCCAATTTTAAAAGGTTAAGATGTACTAGAAAGTATCCGTGCATCCTCCAAGTCATTAATGCTATACGGAATGCACAGCGTGTGGTATTTTGAAAGGCCACCGTAACCTTTTCAAGCATGAAGCATGCTAAAAGGAATCTATTTCCTTACTGCTTTGAAAAAGGAAATCGTTCTTAAAAAGTCTGGTTTCTGTTTGTTTAAAAGGAAACCTTATCTTGGAGTGTAAAAAGAGAAGGAGGATCCTTACAGTGAGTGGCGAGCTGCCTGCTGCAAGGGAATGAGCCTGGAAGTATGCAGGGGGTGTGAAATTTTGCTTTTTAGGGAGAAGAATGTTCTCACTGCTTCATTTTCTCCCACCCCATGTCCCTAGCTGAATTTTAAGCTTGGCACAAGCTTGTTTTTGTCTTTGTTCAGAACTGTGAAGTGGTGGGCTGGTGGGCAATGCAATGGGTAAAGCACTGTGCACATCCCATCTTACTGATGTGCTGCTACTTAAGGATTCTTTGGAGGGGGTGTTGCTCACCTTCCTGCTTTCCATTTGCAGTTGCATTTGAACGGAGAGTGTTGTGAGGAGCTCAGAAGCCTGCTGGGACTCGAAGCACCAAGCTGCCTGTTGCTGAAGCCCGGCTGCTTGTTGGGTGTCAGGCTGAAGCAGCTGGGCTGCGCAGCAGGCACCTTGCTTTTGCTGCTGAGG